>NC_081345.1:28674280-28683052 GCF_029784015.1 Lycium ferocissimum | reverse complement strand
TAATAAGTCTAGATTTTCTACATCACCATATTCATACAATATAATTTTATTCCAAATTTTTAAACTCGCTAAGCTTTCTTTAAAAGGTTTCTATTTATATGCTAGCCATTGTATTTTGTAAACTTTAGTTTAAATGGCATTATTATTCAAAATTTTAGCAATATTTATAAGTTTTATCTTAAATGGCATTTGAAATTTCCTTTCACGCCGATTATTATATTTGGTATAAGCTTTACTTTAAATAGCATTTTAAAAAGCCTTAGCAACATTTATGAAATATTATAGCATCATTATATTCTTTCTTTAAAATCTTAATATCCTTTATAAGTCTTATTAGCCTTTAAAGTTCTTTTCATAAATTGTTATTTCTTTAAGTTTTACTTTAGCTAATATTATTTTCCTTTGAACCTTAGTAATATGTACAAGCTATTTTCTTAAAATTTAAGCACTATTTTTAATCTTAATTAATTAACCTAAGTTTGGCCGGTAAACCGTAGTTGACGGATTCTAAAGGATGCCTAACCCCTTCCCTTTAGGATAACCTAGAACCCTTACCTAGAATTGAAAAATTAAGAAGACCATTAACGGAGGTTTAGTTAGCTTTACCTTAGTTAATAATTAGGTGCCCTAATTCACCTTAAAATCAATTAGGTGGCGACTCCTTAAAATAAGCAATTTAGGAATCTCCAATATGTTGTACCTAATTTAACCCGTTTAAATGGGGTATAACACCATGTATATTAAATGAATTGAAATCTCTACTGCTTGCAAATTTACGCTTGTGGCTTAGGAAAGAGTTTAGAAGTGTTATTTAATCTTTTCAATGTACCAAAAAAGAATATGAAATCTCGGGAAATTTACATAAATATACAATTCAACAAGCTAAATTTCATCCGCATAACCAATTAAAAGAATTACAAAGTTGTAGCCCAACAAAATATAACCCAAATGCACAAAACCTTATTTTCCCCTGCAAATCTATAGATTTCATCCATTTTCATCCAAAAAAAAAATTCTCTCCCCTTTGTACAATACACTTGCCACTTAATTTGATTGTTTTTGTTCCCCCCTCTTTTTGCTTTGCTTTTCATTTTTTTGTTCCTAAATTAGATTACATTTTTCGGTTTCATTATTTTTCTATTTTCATGCTTATTAATTGTATGAAATTTGCAGCAAAAAAAAAAAAAAAAAAAAAAGCACACTATTATTATTGTTTGAACTTGAACAACTCATATACATTCTTACACATAATTGTACATTAAGATATATTGTGTATACATTCTTATACACTAATACATTTATGATTATACATTATAATACACAATTATACATAATTATACAATATATACACACATGTGTATAATGTTTAAATAACGTATCTACGCTGTAGAAGTGTGTATAAACATTGATTATATACATTTGTACTAGAAAACACCTTTCAGCCACCACTATATCTCTATTTCAACACCAAAATCACCATACACATAAAAAATAAAAATAAGAAGGAAGAAGGAAGAAGAAGAAGAAATTTATAGCATGTACACTAAGATACATTGTTTATATATTCTTATACATTGATACGTTTAGGATTATACAGATTTATACACAATTATATATACTTGTACATAATTATACAAATTTATACACCCGTATATATAATGTTTAAACAATATATATATATATATATATACACACACACACACATTGTATAAGTGTGTATAAACATGCATAATACACATTTACACCATAAAGCCCATGTTATCCACCATTAATTTCCATTTCAATACCAAATTCACTCACCCAAAAAGGAAAAGAAGAAGACGAATAAATACACAAATGCTTTCCAATTTAGATCTCAAATCAAAGTTTATCGGAATATTATTGAGGAATCTGACCAAACAAAAAAATCCTCCGATGTTGTCACTCGAATATGCTTAAGAATGAGACATTAAGATATTGTAACTGAGTATGAAGATGAATTTCTATGATAGAAGAGTTGGGGGGTCGATCGTCGTCGATGTTCCCTGTGGAATTTTACTTACTGGTGACCAGCTCAATCTGTGATCGATCTGGGATGATTTAGAGAGGGGAAGAGAGAAGGGGTAGAGAGAGAGAGAGAGAGAGAGAGAGCGCAATAAATGTTGAGAATGAGACAGATTTGGGCCTCGTCGGGTAAAAAATAAAATATGGGCTAAAATGGATAATAATTTTGCACAAATAGACATAGTGTTTTTTTTCCTATATTTTTCTCTAAGTTTTTATTTAGTGTATTGTACCAAGAGGATTTATTACTAGTTTACTTATCGGGTTAACTATTGCCACGAGGGATTGAGTCTATTTATAGAAAATTCAAGTGGCGGCGGCTGGACTCTTCCGTTTCTGATAGAAGTCAACTGAAGCTATTTGGATAATGTTCGGGATTAAACTATGGGATAAAGCATACTAAAAAGTTATGGTTGTGACTCTTCAAGGAATTAACGAGGGAGAGGAGGAGCTCACATATGCAGTTGTTGAATTCAATAACAATTCAACAACTAAAGGAAAATTTACTTGCCGTAGCTACCCGTAAGACTTAATTATCAATAATAACTACCTGATTTAACATTTAATTTTCGCAGCTATATTATTCTAAAATTACATTTCAGCTACCCAACTATATTTCAGTTATTGTGTTTCCTCATCTCCTAAATACACAGTCCATTAGCTACTCCATCCCTAAATACACGGTCCATTAGCTACTCATATCCTCACCCCAGATATGTGAGATCTCACCCCTCTGTTTATCTCTCTCACCCCTCTCTTTCTGTCTCCTTTACCTATCCTCACCCCCAGAACTGTAAGATGTCACCTCCGTCTTTCTCTCTCACCTCACCGTACTTTGTGGTTTGAAGTAAAAATGAATCATATTCATCCATGGAAGATTCTGCTTAATCCAAGAAGAAGGATTTTGTCCCTCTTTTTCCATGTTATGAAGGCCGGATTTGGTGTGGATTTAGATGTGGCTTGAGCAGTAGCCTGAGCAGTGATTGAGATAGTGGCAGATGGAATGTTAGATCCATCAAGATGAGCCTCCAAATCAAAGGCTTCAGATGCAGAGTATACAGTAGATTGCCAAAGGTAATAGTTTTCCCGATCAAGTTTTAATCGGAAGGCCGGGAAGCACAATTGTTTGGGAGTTGGAATCAGTGATGAAGAGATGTGTTTGTAACGACCCGTTTGGTCGTTTAGCACTTTTATGCCTAATATCTCTAAAACACCCTTTTTGTGGTCTAAAATTGGTGACAATAATAAGCCAACAAGAGCATCAACATCCAAGGTAAAAAGGATGACTCAAAGTCATCTAAAATAAGGCAAATGGAAGACATACAAGTGTGAAATTAAATGTTGATTCATCCATTACATTTTCAACATGTTGTGGACAATTAAATTTGGAAGAAACATACATGTTACATTCGGCCATAGGGCTGAAAATTTTGAGGAGAAAAAGTTGAAGCATAAAATTGAATATTTGAGCATCCACTACTTTATGAAAGTATACATTGTTTTAGGAGGACATAACATGGTGGAGGGATCATTTCACATTAAATATTGCTCATCCATCTTAGCATGATTACAATAGACAAGGGGTGGTGCATGAATCATTCAACACACCTATGATTGTCTTGTAAACAATTGAAAAGAAAGAAGAAAAGGAGAGACAAGGGGTTGGCCAAGGAAGTTCAAATTAAAGATTAGAGGAAAGAATGGAAATTTTGTGTAAAGTTAATTGAGTGCTCAATGTCATGAGTGGAGCATGTGTTGTGTCCAACTTGTAGGCATCATAATTTAACCAAATAATGACTAAGGAATCAGCCATTACATTTATTTTCAACTTCACAACAAAGAAAGAAAACCTAGAGGGAGAGAGGGGGCAAGCTCACGGCCAAAGGGCTGATTTTGGAGCTTTTGTGTGTTGATCAAAAAAATTATTTTCCAAGGTGTTTCAACCCTTTAGAAGGTCCCTAAAACGTGAAGATAGTCTTTGGAGCAACAAGAACCATTTTCATCTCAAGTCACCAACTCTAGCCAAGTAAAGAATTCAAGTGGTCAAGGTAAGATCTAACTTTCTTTTCATGTATTAAGGGTGATGTAGATGTGTGAATATAAGTTGTATGCATGAAATAAGGTGTGTTGATGTTGGAACATGGTAATAGTTATGGAGTTATATGGGTTGATGTTGAAGTATGATTGTAACTTGACGAACATGAATCGCATGCATCAAATCATGAAAGTTGGTGTTGAATGTTAGTTAGTCGTAGGGACTGTTTTTGGAGAATTTAATGGACTGATTTTCTTTAATAAATATAGTTGTTACTATCATAGATCTCATGGTAAAAAGAATGAAAAGAATTAGAAGGTTAAAGGTGAAGTTATGTTAGTATGAAAATGGTTGAATCTATGATTTTATGTGAGTGATGTTGAAGCATGGTGTAGCCGTGTGTGGACTGCTTTTGGGAAGAAGTTAGTGAACTGTTTTTACTTGATATTTTGATTGTCATTATCATGAAATTTATGATGGAAATGAAGGTGTTTAATGGTTGGAGTTGAAACTAAAGTCATTTGTGAGTTGTTATAAGGATTATAAAAATGACGATATAGCGTAGTTGCGTATGAATTGATGTTGTACTTATCGTGTGGATAGCTGGTCGTAACTTACTGAAATTATATGAAAAGAAGACATGAAATGATGTATAAAAATCACATGTGGTTGGCTTAGTATGTTCGTAAACGTTTAAGAATTCCGAACATCGTTATGTTATCACGTTAGAGATCGTTTTGGACTTGTTGGTAGTGGACTGCTTTTGGACTTATGTTTTCATTAAGCCGGAAAGAATAATTATAAGTTAAGAGTATACACCATATTGTATGTTGGATGGAATGTTATAAGTTGTGACATACAAACGTTAAAGCTACAAACTATTAGAAGTAACTTGAGAATGTCGTAGCCGTATGTGAATCATTATTGCATGTTATGAATGTGGGCTGTTTAGAATATAAATATAGCAGTATGGGTGTCCTTAGAGTCGTATTCTAACGTAGATCGCATATTTTATAGATTTTGATCGTTCAGAGGCTCTACGCAAAGGGAAGACATTAGTTTGATTGTTCGTGGCATCCGCATTTCGCATCGAGGTAGGTTACGGTCTACTTTAGTTAGACTCGATTAGAGAATCGTATGTAGTTGTAGAAAGTGACGGGACGGCATATAGGCACCCGGAGCATGAAGTAGAGGTGATTTCCGCTAGTTTGGCATTGTTAGTTGCTATGTGGGCTTGTCGCCATATGTGTTATTTTCTCGTGATTATCACCGTTCGTATCTCTCGTCACATACTAGCTCACTCACCGTGTGTAAAGGAATGGTAACATTAATATGACTTGTATTGGTGACTATATATTGATGATATTGTTGAGACTGATATCATGCATGACATGTCTTTTATATTATTGTTGTGATGATTGGTGGGTGAGTGATCGAGAGACTCGAGGTCTTTTGGGAGATGAGAGGACAGAGAGACTCCGAGGTCTTTGCCTTGAGAGGGTAAAAGAGATAGAGTGTTTGTTGCCCGAGGTTTCTTGCCGGAACGATGGAGTGTCCGATGCCCGAGGTCTTTGCCGGATCGTGAGAGTGTGCTCGTGATCCGAGGTTATATTCGAGCGAGTGGTACATGGACTTCGCGGGTCCCCCACGGGTCATGACCAGAGGCATTGCCATAGCATGTGTGTACGGGAGTGGAGTGTGAGAGGTGACTATTGCATTGCATTGCATTGCATTCATCCACTTATATATTTGACTGATCATTTGGTGAATTATATCTGTCTTGGTTGATTTCATGATTCCTTTACACCTTACTTGTATTTGATATGTGACCATACCTGTTTGCTCTATGTGCTACTTGTTGGTTTTGACTTCTTCATGCGTTATCTAATCATTGTCGGCCTATGATGCTTACCGGTACAAGTGTTGTACTGATACTACTCTTGCTGCACTTTTGTTGAGTGCGGAGTACGATCCAGCTCCGCTCACGCCCCGTGGTCGATACGTGAGGGTGATATCTTTTAGTTATTCGTAAGGGTGAGCTACACATCCGTGGCCCCGAAGGACCTCCTCCATCTATTTCGTTTTTGTATTCGACGACAATATGTAGCCTTCGGGTATTTTCGTACTTCTATTCTGTCCTATGTTAGCGCTCTTGTACCCTTGACCAGATTTTTGGGGTTGTCGTGACATTTCTTGTTATGATAAGTATTTAAGACTTGATAACTTATTCTTAATTAATTATCCGCTTAATTAACTTGTTATTAGTAATGTGGTTCGCCTACTCGAAGGGATAGTGTAGGTGCCCACCACGACTCGCGAATTGGCCGTGATGGTGTTGAAGAGGAATGTGGTGCCGAACAGCCGATGGTATTAGGATCGGTTCATGGTGCAAAAAAAAAAAAAAAAAAAAGGGATACTTGGCTCTTGATATTTGTATTCGTCATTTTTTTAGTGTATTTTTTTGTATTTCACCGAAGATTTGACTGGAATCCATGGTTTCTTCTCCTCCTTCTATCTCCTTGTATCTCAGAATTTGAGTGTATTTCGTCCTTCTTTGAGTGTAAATATAAGTTTAATATATTTGGTTGATTATATTTTTGGGAAAATTAGATGTGTTTAACTGTATGTGTTGTTTGAATAACCTATATACAACTGAATAATGTATCCAAATACATTGAAATACAGTTATTTACATGTATTTAAAAAAATTGAAATACAATCGAATCCAGCAAAACGATGTATTCTGGGAGACTTCTGTTTTTTTAAATTTATCCTGCTGAGTTTTTTGAATTCAAAAAAGTTTGGAATGGAGTAATTTAGAGAGAGAGACGCGAGCTGTTATGGAACTTCTGCCGTTATGCGTGATACATGGTTGATTTAGTTTGACTTACCATTTAAAATGAAAGAAGAGAATTTGTTCCATAAATACAACCTATTTCTATTCTGCCGGATTTTGTATTTTCGTGTATTTCAAAAATGCGAACTCTGCCAGATTTTTTATTTCCGTGTATTTCAAAAACGCGAAATACAACCGAATTCAACAAAAACTAGCTACGGTTTGTAAATATAGAAAAAGTAGCTATAAATTGTTAGAAGCTATTAAAAGGTAGCTGTTTATGTAAGTTACATAACTAAAAGGGGTCATTTCTGTTAAATATATACTCTCTCAGTTCACTTTTACTTGTACACTATAGACTTTGTACAACTCTTAAGGAATAATAAATAAATTGCATAATTTAATATAATATTCATATTAATTGGTGCATAGTTATATTGAACTTGAAAAATGCTATTGAAAAGAGTAATTAATACTATGGGTAAAACAAAAACAAAAATTACTTTTCTCTTGATATCAAAAGTGGAAAAGTAAAAATAAAATTTTATTTTAGTACAATGAGCAAGTAAAAATGAACAGAAGGAATAGCAAATAGTAAGAGTAATGGCCAGTGCTAAGTTCTTTCCTTGATTTGATAGAATGAGTTAAATGAATTAAATTTGTAACAAACCTTTAAAATCACTAAGATGATGTATTCAAGAATTTTTGTAAACAGGACATTTTATCACTATTCTATCAATTTTCACCACTAATCATTTGTCGCCGCCTACCACTGTCAATCACCGCCATCCACAACGACCATCATTCTCAGTTACAATTGCAACCATGCACCAATCACCATAATCAACCATCGCTGTCATATCAACCAATTTAAGACAATAAGCACCAATCACCATTATCATAACATCCAGTGATCAATACATATATCATCACCATCTACAATCGCAATAAGTCATCTCAACTGCCATCCACCACAGTTATCAGTCGTCACCACCAACTGTCACCATCAACCACCACATTAACAATTATGTGAGGCATTATCATTCACCACCATTAACCATTGCCACAACCAACTATCATATAATTTAAATTTTTTATTGTTATAGAATAGATTAATTAGTATTTGTATGAATTTTATATTTATTAATTTTTAACTAAAGACAAGTTTCATGCATTTAGATTTTGAGAAAACAAACAGTTTTAATTATTTAGTATCTTAATACCATCATCTTAGTATCCAGATTCAAACGTCTTAATCTTTAATACACATCTTCCTATTCAGATATGCCAAATTCGAACTTCTTAATCTTAATAAAACTAATGAGGTGTTAATAGGATAACTAACTATTATACACCTAAGATAGGAGGACTCCTCCTATATTTAAATTTGAGTCTTGAAAATGTAAATAAGGGAGAGACCACTATGTTGCCTCATCTACTTTTCCCCCCATAATTCTTACCTTCGGGTTGATCATCTAACGTCCATGGAAACTTTGAAAATCTCACTTCATTAATAGCTATGAACACCTTATCAACAGTTGCGGATCCAGGATTTTATTCAAGCGGGTTCAAGTTACAATGAACCATGATAGTTGTCGATAATTATAATTATCATATTTTTTCTATTCCCATAATACCCCTGAAAAAAGTTGTTTTGAGGTGGTATTTTATAATTCTAAAATAAATGAAGAAGTAATTTAAAAAGGAATATCGTTTTGAGGTGTTCAATTTAAAAAGGAATAAATAATTAGACAAAACATATATCAAGTTTTTATAAGATTGAGATTTTCCACATATCTTCAATTAAATTGTTAAGTATTACTCCTATAAATAACAATAAAAATGTAGCAATTTTGGA
>NC_081345.1:28609751-28674180 GCF_029784015.1 Lycium ferocissimum | reverse complement strand
CCCGGGAAAATTTAAACCCCTTAATTTTTTTTTAAATTTTTGATCAGCGTGGTTCAACCCCTGAACCTTTTTGGAATTTTAAAAATTTAAACATTTCAAATATATTTATAAAAGAAAATTTAAAAGACCACTCCCAAAGTGAGGCAATTCTGCGAATTGCCCTCATTTTTTTGCGCGGATTGCCCTTCTTTTGGCATAGTCTTTAAATTTTGCCCCTTATATTTGTGGTCTTTAAATTACGCTCATATATTGCTCTTTAATTTTTACCTTTAGTACGTAACCTCGAGCGTTCACGCAAAAATCATGAGGTTCTGAGTTCGAACCCCCGCTCAATCATAAATTAAAAAAAAAATTGCATGGCAAGGTTTGGGTCGCGAGTATGCCGGACCCGGCATACTCATGCCTTACGGGGATTTGACATAAAAGTATTCGGGTCCGACATAACTTCGTAACCTTAACAAGTTTACGTCGGGGCATACTTTTAATGGGCAAACTTTTATGCCGGACTTCCGCATAAATTTGTGAAGGAATTACCAAAGTTATACGATCCTATGATACTTACGCCAAGTCTACCCATAAGGCACAAGTACGTCGGTCCGACATAACTTTGGTAATTCCTTCACAAGTGTATACCAAACAAGCACAGCGAAATTTAAACTCGTCTTTGCGAATTTTTTTTAAAATTTGACTATGTGTGGGTTCGAACTCGAAACTCATGAATTTTACTTGTCATGATAAAATTTAAAGATTAAATATATACCATGAAAGCTTTAAGCTAATTCACCCAAAAAGAAGGGCAACTCCCAGTGAATTGCCCCTCCAGTACAAATGGGCCAAAAACTGGAGGATGAAGGACACTATATATAAGCCAGCTCACTACTCATTTGCTCATATTATTATCACAAAAAAAGCAGTGATGAGTCGAGGATTCAGAGATTCAACGCCATTATCAAATACTTCAACCTTATCTGCTTCATGTATTCTCTCATTTTGGAATTATTTTTTTTTTTTTTTGGGTTTTATAACATCAGTTTGAAGGATCACTAATTTGTTCTACTTGAAAATTGCAATTCATAGAATGTGATTGTCTGAAGAATGATTACTGACATTGTGTTACAGCGATTTTTTGTAATCTCTGTTACTCTGTTTATTTCGATTTTTTGAAGGAAATAAGTCTGTGATTTACTTAGTTTTGAAATTTTGAATTTGATTTAACGTAGAAAGTAGAATTTTGAGTATTAACTCTATTTTTCATGTAAAACTTTTTTTGTCAATTTTTGTTAGAACATAAGATGCATTTCAAGTATGTGAATGTTATACTACTCCCTGTTATAGAAGTTCAAATTTCACATAGTATTCTACGTATCTGCTGATAAATTTGATCAGTATTTGGTTCGGATCAGCTTTAAGTTTTAAATGTCCAATGATCTGTAAGGTTTTATCCACTTTTGTACATGATGATGTGTAGGCTTTGATAACTATCGGCATTGTTTGATGTGTGTATACACCGCCATAAATCACATTTTTGAAGTTTTCGTCTTAATATATGTTGTGCTGCTGTATTTATCATTAACATCAATGTTTTGTTATTTTTTTAGATGACAAATAATTTAACAATATATAAACAAATTGCTTGAATGTCTGCATTTGCTTATGATTATCCTTAAACGGTTAAGATCTACAGTTTTCATGTCCCGGAAAGAAAAAAAAATTATTTGCTTACTTGCTCATCCCACGTAAAACAACATTTATACTTTATTAACTGTTTCTGATGTTAAGGAGAATAAGTAATGTATTTATCAAATAAGTTCTTTACAAGGTTTTGCAGTTCTCATCTGTAGGAACAATATTTGCAGCATGTTTTAATTGTTCTACATTTCCGCTGTTAGGATCAATCGTAGTGGGCGTCCAAAGTAAATGTCTATGTTGCCATTGACCATCAACTCTTTGCAGGTAGCAATGGAGTTTGTATGATGAGTAGCACATGGAGAGATGAACAACACCCTTCCTTTCTCAGTTTCATCTCTTGCTTTCTCAATGAAAATTCTTTCCGTTTAAATATTGTGCCAATTGCACCGGTAAAACTACTCTTTTCAGCTGTTTTGTTCTTCATATAAATTCTTTCTTTTGCTAATGTAAGTAATAACATTTCCGATTCACAGGATTTTATCTTTAACTGTGGAGGTTTGTCGATTGCTTTCATGTTTGTGACCAATTGGGATGGCATCGACATGATATCTATCTTTAGAAAGTAAACGTGCTGTATATCACTCAAAATCCAATTTTGCACTTTATCAAAAAATTGATAAGATTGTGACTTGATGTAGAGTTCAGAAATTGAAGGAGCAGTTTGCTAACTTCTATGTTGTTATCACCCTCCCTACAAAGGAACAGAATGATTCTTTCATATACTCCTATATCAAGTGAGTCAATATTAACGTTGCCTTCTATCTGTAATCTCTATATCAAGGTGGTACTTAATTTGAAGAACATGGATAATCTCTTGATCTTTTTGAAGGTACGGAATGCAACTTGGAAGGCCAACGTTTGTTCCTGTGCGAGACTTAGAGATGGGCTTCGAAAAGATCGTGAAGATAGCACATGCTCGTGGGGGTAAGATGTCAATTCTCTCAAGCTGAATAAAAGAAACTTAAATGTATATCTTACCTCCAAAACATCTATTGCAGCATGTAAACGCCAGGATGCATTGGCAAAAATAAAAGCTGAGGTAGATGGCTGAACAGCTTCTTCAATCTTCTGACTAATCACCTGATATTTTTGTGAACCTGAGACATTTTGCCTTGCTGTTAGAAGGAAAAATCAGTACAGGCAATGGAGATTTACCTACAAGTGGTTACATCAATCCCTGGAGTTGACAGCCACGATGCAAATGTGGTATTTTACTTGGTGCTATTTCCCTTTTATGTTGCATCAGATTTGTTGTACCAAGATAAATTTTACCTTTTCTTGTTCATAGAATTGTGCATTATCAAATACACGCATTTATCTATCCAAATAGTTGTTAGTCACTCCTTGCTTTGTCTCTTTCAGCTTAATCAAACTATTGGTTCAATTGAAGCAATAGCTAAGTCATCAAAGGAGTACATTCTGGAAACTACTGACCTTTCACCCACCACAGCTGAGACAATCACAAGGTTTTTCAGAGATCCAAAGTTTTATCTTGCTCCCAAAATGAGCTGAGTTATACTTTTAATTCTAGAGCAGTGACTTTGAACTATAAGTGGAAGTCGAATGAACTTTATCCACTGGAGATGTAGCTGCAGACTAGTGCTTCTAGCTTGACCCTGCTGTATCTATAGTATAACATGTATGGAGGACTCAAAAAGAAATCAGAAGGCTCTTCAAAACTTTCTTCTCTTGCTTAAGGAAGTTGATGTAACTTGTAAGTCTTACTGAAGTCCTTTTAAGGGAGATCAGAGTTACATCCATATTGATGTTTAGGTTCTTCTGTGTTTCTTGTTTCTATTTCTCATTCTTCATATGGCTAAATCCCACGAAGAACACTTGTTTTAATGGAAGGTGTAAACATTTTTAAGATTTAGTTTCCATGATGGTGAATGATCATCTACAAAGTAAAAAGTGCTGAACTTTTGGTTATCTACTAAGCTCCATAATACGTAGCAATCAACAGTAGAGAGCAAAACTAACAACAGGATATAATTCCCTGAACAGTTAATCAATTGCATTGATATACAACAGCAACATGCTTCACTAACAAGGTGTATCCTCTACAGGATATATCCATCATGATCCATGATCATAATACAGCTTTAATACTATCAGATTTATTCCTAAATAAGCGACCTACAATTTCCAACAGACGATAAGCGCCATGTTACAAAGTGAGCAACACAATCAGTTGCTTTAAAATACACAACAATCATGTAACTATATAGCTGCTACTAGGAGCAGGGGATGACAGATAGAAACGTGGAATAAGGAGTATGTGCAAGTCCATGAATTATGACGGAGCACCAAGATATGAGGCAAGTCGCAGTATATCACTGAATACTCCGCCTGCTGTCACTTCAGCCCCAGCTCCCGGACCACGAACTATCAGAGGTTGCTTACAATATCTTTCAGTAGTGAATGCAATTATGTTGTCCGATCCAGAGAGTTGAGCGAATGGATGTTCCTTGGTGTATCTCCGCAATTCAACCGCGCCTTTTCCGTTGACAACATCCACTACTCCAACATACCTCAAGACCTTCATGAATATCAGCATTTTCAGATGAGTAATATAAATAAAAGAAAGGAAATATCAGCATCTATAAGTCCAGAGTACTTACTTCCCCCTCATCTTCAGCCTCCTCCCTCTGTTTAGACAACTCTTGATCAAACTTTGGCAGGTGCAGCAAAAAGTCCTCGGCAGATGCAGTAGCCTGAGAAAACCAACAATTATCACTTCATAGAGAACAAATATGCCTTTCCAACTAACGTTGCTTGTTTATAAGCTAAGCACTCACCCTTAATGGTTCTGGCACAAGGCTCTGAACAGGGATATTTGAAAGCTCTAGGTCCAATCCACTTTCTCTAGCAAGAATTATCACCTGGACAGGAAAGTTATTGCATATAAAAAAATCATAAAGCCATGATTGTTTAGCATCAATTTTGCAGGAAGTTGTTTTTTGTCAATCTATTTAGAGAGTAACTGCGAGGGGAATCAGCAAACTCAAAAATAAAACTTGGTGAAGGAGGAAAATCAGCACAAGTGAGTGAACACATCAAAATGGGATCAGGATAGAAGTAAATTGACAGATACTGTTTTTGCAACACTAAGTCATGGTTGGAAACCAATGGCACTTCCAAAATGTTATTTCAGCTAAATGCCAACACTAGTCCAAAGTATTGAACAAATGGAAGCTGAAGAACGAAATCTTGTGTTGGGTTAAAACGTAATAACAATGAATGAAAACATTCAAAACTTATCAGCCAATACCTTTCTGGCAACATCTGTTCCAGATAAATCATCCCTTGGATCTGGTTCAGTATAACCAGCAGCTTTCGCCTCCTTCACCACTTGGCTAAATGCTTTTGTCCCCGTAAAGTTATTGAATATGTAACTCAGAGTTCCACTGCCAAAAAAAAAAAAAAAAAAAAAAAAAAGAGAGAGCAAAAAAAAAGAATAAATGCATGAAAATGACTGCAAAGGAATCAGATTAAAGAGAGAAATTTTGCACTCCTTGGTGCATCTTGTAACTAAGACAAGGATAGCATCATTATAACAATCCGCAACTTAGGATAGATGAATTTTATCCGAATCTGAGAAAATACATAATTTCATTCGTTCAAATCAGTGATACCAACCTAAAAATACCCTCAATCCGCAAAATCCTGTCTCCAGTTTCAAGAAGACCGCGTAAGGTGCTAATGATTGGTAGTCCAGCTCCAACAGTAGCTTCATAGAAGTAATGCGTATACGATTGTCGCTGTAGAGCTCTCACCTTCAAGTACTAGAAGCAATAGAAGGAAAATATGCAATAAAAAGCATGAGAAGCTTCCTCTTCCAGCTATTTATATAATTATCATTCACTTGCTTGATAGAGATAAAAACCACAGTTTTAAAAAGACTGTCACCTTTTCCTATCTTTGATAGAGAGGAAAGACAGCTGAAAGAGACGTATAATGAGGAAGGGCTGAAAACTTGATGATTGACATATTTTTCCAAAAAATTCGCAAGGTTAAGCACTTTTAAGAGGAAAAGAAACTCAAGCATGAAAGTATTTAGTTACCTGGTCAAGTGGCCCTGAATTAGCCTTTTTATTTGGGGTGACCACATGGATTCCTCTCTGCAACCAGTCATAGTAATGGCTTGCGATATGAGAGTCTGCAGTGCAATCCACTAGAACGCTGTTCGGGATGATATTATTTTCGCTCACATGCTGAACAAGCTTATTCAAGTCAGCCATTTCTCCATTTTGACTTAGCAGCTCTTTCCACTTCGACAAATCAATACCCCTATCAACAATGAAAAGAATGTCTTGTCATCACTACCCGTGAAGACAGTTCAATAATATCTAATGGCAAAAAGCAGCAGTAACCAGCTGGAAACTCTTTGTATCTTTTGGAACCCAGAAGCTTCAACAATAGCAAGAACGACGTAATGAACATTAGATAGGTGATAGTGAAAGGGAGAAGGAAAGAGAAGATATTAAGTTCCTCACACACTTCAATTTTTCGATCTCGTTAAAAATCTACCATGAGTCCATTACACACAAATTGACACTGAGTAAACCTGTAACTTTGAAATATCAGTAGCACAAAAAAACTTGAAAGTTCCTTAGTCACACTGAAACTAAACACGTAAAAAGCTATATAACCAAAGAGGACATGAGATCAGCTTAGAGGATGGGAAGAGAGGCAATGAATGTACATTCAGATCTACTAGCGCATTCTTAGCTAAGATTACAGCATTTGAAGTAGCAGAAAATGAATTATGAGCCAACACGCAAAATTCAAGAACCAAGCGACAGATACTCTAGGCTTCTTTATATGAACCACAAAGGAAGCACTGAGTCTGTATATCATAGATGAAACCTTTAGGAAAACTTTTTTTCTTGGCCTCGTCAGCAGCTGCTCATTTGTTATTCTACTCAAACGCAATTATTAATTTTGTAAAAGAAGCTCAAAATCAAAAGTTCCCAATTAGCAAGTACCCTCCCGTTCCAATTTCTATGACTAACTTCCCTGTTTCCACTCCAAGAAGATTGATCTCTCTCTATAAAGGTACAAGTAACTGGAAAATTCGTATAATCTAATTTTACATTTTATTTCACCTTGTGCTAATTTAATCCAACAGTCACCTGACTTAAAGGTGTATAACTAAACAAAAAATCGGATATTCTATTATTAATCTTCATACTAATCAAAAGATGGGATGAAGAAAGAAATAAGAGACCATATGGTTCCCTAAGTTTGACTAATAAAAGTTCATTTTTCACTTCTGAGTGGTTGCCGAGCAAGGTTGCAAAACCATAATATATTCTTTGGGGATGAGTAACTGCAGTTAAGCAGTTAAGATTTTGTATTTACTATGTGACCTCAGCAATGATCATCACGAAACTAATCTAATTGAAAGAAACATAATTATCTCTCCAATTAGTCATCTAATTCAATTAGTTGAAAAATTTGTATTCTGTTTATCCATTAGAATAACAATTTTAGAAATCTTAACTAAGGTTTCTGACTTTTTGCACTTCATTGTTTTATTCAGTAAAATGCTGCTTTCCTTCATTCTAAACAGAAAAAGACTATTAAAGAGAATTTAGAAGAAAGATGGAGTTTCAAGACTTACGAGCTGCTTAATAACATTGAGTTTATTCCAATTATACCCATCACGCGCAAGTCAATGTTGAATTTTTCCTTTAAGACAGCTGACTGCCAATGAAAAGAAAAGATGTTAAAAAAGTCTCTACCACCTTTAACTCATGGACATTAATAGGCGAAAGAATGATACTCAATTGAAGAAAGCATATTTTAACTTCAATACTTGTAGGAAATACAAAATATAAAAAATCAAATTAGCATAAACTTGAATTGAAAGACCTGATCCTTGAGCTGGTCAAGCAATGTACCCCCTATCAACCCAGGTCCAATAATGCCCACAGAAATTGTAGTTCTTGACAAATAGAATCTTGAGTGCACAGCACGTAAAGCCCTCACACAGTCTTCTTGCTTAACAACTACTGTAACATTGTACTCTGAACAACCTTGAGCTATAGCACGGATATTGAT
Source organism: Lycium ferocissimum (assembly GCF_029784015.1). Classification (NCBI taxonomy): domain Eukaryota; kingdom Viridiplantae; phylum Streptophyta; class Magnoliopsida; order Solanales; family Solanaceae; genus Lycium; species Lycium ferocissimum. The sequence goes on along the minus strand of NC_081345.1, from coordinate 28,666,425 downwards.
ATTTGCCTGCAAAATAAGATGTGTTCTTTAATAAAATGTTGAATCTTGAAGATCTTATGGAAATTCAACTAATTAAAAGTTGAAATGTACACTCAGATTGCAGTGATCATCTTTTCATAACTCTAGCAATACAAAGTTGCCAAAAGCAGATAGCAATCAAAGCCAAGTTTAAAGCTTATATAAACTGTAAATCATTTTACGTAATACCAAGAACAGTATGGTAGATAGGTTATAAATCAAGTGAGCTTCCCATAGCAAGTACCAAGTCGGCATAAAGGTGGAGACTTGTAGTAGGTTGACAGACCGTGCAATATTAGGAAAAACTTTTTTATGTGTCTGACACCAGTAACATTAGTTGTGTGAGGTATCTTTTTGTCTCAGAAAAAAAAAGTGGCCCCAAATCTTACATTTTTGGATCCACAACCTTTGGGTCCACTTTTTTGCGAGACAAGAAGAAACCTCACACAACTAATGTCAGTTGTGTGAGTCACAAAATAAAAAATTAGCAAAAGTAGTCATGATATCATGAATTATAGGTGAAGTATACAAATGAAATGAACCCTGTAAATAGTGGAGTGGATACAAAGGGGTTAATATAGCGGATCTTAACTACTTTGGGACTGAGGAGTAGTAGATTGATAGATACTGTAGTTAGAGAATTCCACATGGCATGCATGTAAGGGCTCATAACAGTCGCAAAACAAAATATAGATGAAAATCTGGAGAACATTAATTCTACACAAGATACAGCCGCACAAATGGTCAAATATAAACAGTCTTTTAGTTTAAAAGGGTTTAAAAATTACCAGTTAACTCTACACAAGACACACCTATATACAGTCACATGAATGTTATTTCTAATTTAAAAGGATCGAAAACCACCAGACCTTAGCGAGTGCACTGAAAAATGTAGCACTAACTCCAGGAGTGATTGCCATTCTCTGACCAACAGCAGCCAAAATACTACAGCCTGGAACTACTGAAATCTGGAGAGAGATTGAAGCTTATCAGGTTGAGTAAACAAGTCTATAATCGGTTAGATGAAAGTAATGTTGCATACCAAGTGAAGTGACATAAAGAAGCAGAAAGCAATAAGCTTGATATGATATTTGAAGTTCAGATTAACTGTACCCTAAATCCCACAACTAATTTAAGTTTGGGCTATTCTAACTATTACTCAGCTTCATGATTTCAACGATTCTCTGATTGTTTTCAGTTGCCTTATCATCCTGTGTTCATTACCCATAACATTTTGAAAAGAAATCAGCATCAAGAAGAGTTAACTATTACAGCACTGCTCATCAGCACCCTGAAAGCTTTTGGTCCAGTTTTCCTTCCTTTCGTGTGTCAATCTAGTGACCACTAGCTTTTACAGCTTTACTAATTCTTAAGCTTTCTTGATTGGGCTTCTCAATTTTTTAAGTTGGAAAAGCCAGAAGCTACAGCCCAGAAAGCCGTCTTTTCAGATCTGCTTGTCAAGAACCAAGTTTTAACTCCCACAATTGTTCCACCGTATGGGTGGAGATAAATGCTCAATCCAACACTAAGTATTTTATCCTCTATCTGATATTTTTAGCACCATAATAACTTTTTGCGGAATTCTTCTAAGTATACAACTTGTGATCCCTATAACTCTGAGTTACATGTTGCATACCTATCATCACTATACACACAAAAACCATAACACTATAAGATGGTGACAAGAATTCCACATAACATTATTCCTGCCTTTTTTTTTTCCTCTTTGCTTATGCTGATCCACAGCTGTATTTAACTTAACAAATTGAATCAAAACAAGCAGAATACCTGAGAAAGGCGCCCGGAACTCAGAGCCTGACCAAACCTAGACTCTAAAACATCAGCAACAGCTTTCACTTCTTTTTCGGGCACAGCAAAGCAGACTGAATGCTCGCTACTAGCCTGTATCGTAGCACCCGATTATTTTCATGAAGTTATAAGCATCATAAGCTTAGCCCGGAATCAAAGAATAAACATACCTGCGATATCATGATTACATTAGCACCAACATTTTTTACTGCACCAAAAATGTCACTAGCTGTACCAGGAACACCAGCCATTCCGGTTCTGCAGAAGGTAACCGACTTTGTTGTAAACAAACAAATTTGAGAATAACCCTCAACATTTCTTTTTGGCAAGTAAACTAATGGTCCTACCCCTCAACATTCACAAGAGCTAGTTTGTCAATCGTGGCAAATCCTTTGACAGGGAATACTGATCTTTGTCCATCTTCATCTTCATTATCAGTGGATCGACAGATCCTTGTTCCAGGTGCAGCAAGGTTAAAGATATTTTTTATAACGATCGGAATGTCATATTGCATAACTGGAACAATCGTCCGTGGATGTAAGACATTGGCACCAAAATATGACTGCAAAAACATGAGAAGTTTGATATTAGATAGTGCCAATGACAGCTTTTGTTAACTTCAGCAACCATATAGAATCATGACTTCACCATTTCCCACGCCTCTTGATAAGATAGTGTCTTCAATATTACTGCCTCACTTACTGCAAATGAAGTACCCTTTAGTTGATCTTAACTTCATAACGGAAGTTCATTATTGATTGGGAAGAGCATGCAATGAGTGAGGACAAACCTTTTCTTGGATCAGCACTATAGACGCCATCAACATCAGTCCATATCGTGACTTGACGTGCTTTAAACAGTGCCCCCATGATAGCTGCAGAGAAATCACTTCCATCTCTTTTCAAAGTGGTAGGAATATCTTGGGGAGTGCTAGCTATAAAACCAGTTGCAATGATAGTCATGGATGGATTCTTAGAGTACCATTTCTCAAGTCTTTCCCCTGACATTAGGTAATCTGGATCAACTTGATTAGAGCTCGTTGGGTTCACAACAAGCACCTCTCTTGTGTCCATCCATTTACAATCTACACCACTCTGCAAATATAGGAAATTGACAAATTGCGACATAAATATGTGAACAAAATTTTTATTTACATAACTAGCAGTTCGGAAGAGATCATGCGAGAATCACCATTCTGACAACAGATGCCAGCAACTGAGCAGACCATAACTCCCCATGCCCAGCAACAAAATCAGTGAAAGATTCTGTTGCATGACCAGCTGCAATACAAATAAGCTATTGTGTCAGTTGAAGGCTAAAAAAGGAGGTCTGGTTCAAAAATATTGTCAACTGAAGAAACTTTGGCATGGAAACAATTCAGTTCTACTGAAAACAAGAGACTGAAGAATGACCATTATGCCAATATCAGCTTCATGACTCCAGCTCTGACAATAACCATAGAACGAAGCAAAAAACATATTGCACTATTGATGTTCTTCTTTTTACCGGCATAAATACTCTCAAAGAATTTTCCTTCATCTTAAGTATTCCACAAAAAATTACAAATATCTGACAATGGAGCTGCGAAGAGTAGTCCAAGTTTGATAAGTTCTTTTTTATATTATTGTTTTTGTATTTATGAGCATAGAGGCTATGGCAAGTGAGACATTCTGCAAGTAAAGAGGGAAAGCACAATCTACCAATGTATATTGCACGGAGCATGGCTTTTAGGTTGTTGATGTCATGATGAATACGAGATAAGAAACTAGCAAGCTCATCCCCATCAAGTAGATCAATAGCAGTTAATTTGTGTTTTTCTAGAATAGCACCCAATGCAGTTAGGTACGATTCATCTCGTGACTGGGCCTTGTCAATCAGATCATACATCATATCTGTGACTTTCGACATTGCAGACACAACCACCAATTTTCCTTCTGATTGATCCTGAATTATTACATCAGCAACTTTGCGAATTCTTTCAGAGTTTCCCACACAAGTGCCACCAAATTTATGAACAGACCAGCTGTCACCACTAGGAAGCTGAGTATTTTCCACAGCTCCATCCAGTAAGTACTCTATTAAAACATCAAGGGGAGAAGAAAGGGGAATCAGAAATTGAAAAAAATCACACGAGGATGATATTTAAGGTTTCAACGTAAATTAACCTTCACTTGTAACAGCTGCACTTATCCCGAACTTTAACAACTCTCCTCTTTCCCATTTTGAACTAAAAATCATTAAAAACAAGAAAGGCTTTAGCAGTATAGAAAACATTAAGCTAAAAAAAATTCCTCAAAGGAAAAGAAAAACATAGTAATGATATAGGATGTCCATTCTCATGCCTTAGATATCTTAATTAGATTACTGTTGAGACAACTAATTAACTTGTTGCATAAAACTGATGGAACAATTTTCATAACACTTTTCACTTTTAGTTGGATGAACATATAGAGCACTTCATATAGCAGTAATTCCACATACAAGATTAAAGAAGTGTAATTCTGAGACGAAATATATGGAGAAGAACTCAACTATTTCTCACCAACCAAATACTAAAACTTTAGAACTTCCAAACAAGCCTAAAAATAAAAAATAAATTTTAACTAAATTAGAACCAGGTATTGAAGTGTAGTCAGAAATGAGGGGAAATTTGGTTTTTTTTTTTTTTTTTTTTATAACTGTGGAGTTCGGGCCAGTTTGCCCGCAACTCGACCAATTCCATGGGTTACCTTCTACCTCTCACCGACACAGGTACCGAATAACTCTTTCCACCAAGGATTAGACAAATGAAAAGAAATCACCTAATATTATTTTTGCTTCCGGTGGGGTTTGAACCCCAGGCCTCATGGTTCTCAACCCACTTCACTAAGTCACACCCTTAGTTGCTTTTTGAAGTATTTTGACACATGAAATTATTCACTGCGACAATATTTTTACCGAGATTTAAAACCTTCCCAATCCACACTGAAGCTCTATTAGGGGGGTCAAGGGCGAGATTTGCAAATGACAAGAATATCAATGGCCTCGAAATAGAACAGAGGCAAAAATTAAGATATTCCATTTGGACCATTTCCCTAAAAAAAAATATATAAGAAATGTTTGAGAAATTGTAGTAAAAGAAAAAGCATGTTACTAAACTCATAAAATGTGAGAATATACAAGAACACTAACACAAATACACCTAAAGTGAGCGCCAAAATACATTACAAAGAGATTGAGAAACAATAATTGAAAAGTTTACTTGAGAAAAGGAGAGCATTGCAGGAGTGAAAATGGATGTGTAGTGTTAAATGTAGCAGTTTTCTTCCCTTTGGACTTCAAATAATTCTCTCGTGACAACAGATTTGAGGAGAGTTTACATGAATAACATGGTGAAAAGGAAGATGAAAACGCCATTGTTGTTTGTGGATTGAGCAAATGAGAGTGACAACAAGTACTAAGTTTTGTCACTATATTTATAGTAGTATATCAATGTGTTTCATGAGAGATAGTATTATAATATTTGGAGGCTCTAGTTAATTGCCTACTGATTGATACCCATTGGACCACTACTCCACGCCGCTTCCCCTGCCCACCATAGAGCAAATGGTATTTTGTATTTTTTAGGCACGGTCTTTGCGCAGGCAAATCCCACAATTTTTAAGTAATGGTGTGCGCAATTTTACTATCTACTTTTGCAAAACACTATTTTCACGGTTTGAATACAGCAACTTTACTAAGTCACGTCAAAGCTTCCTTCATGGTGTTGTGCTATATTTAGCTCAAATAGGTACTTCCTCCGTCCCATATTACTTGTCCATATTACTAAAAATATTTACCTCAAATTACTTTTTCATTACAAAATCAAGATAGAATTAATTAAATCATTATCAACTTACCTTTAATATAAAGTGTTTTTGAAAATAATCAATACTTTTATTTTTTGTTCAAAAAGAGTGTTCACTTTGTCAAACGCACAATTCTTTAAAAATACTAATTCCCGTTTTTAAAAAATAGGTCATTTTTGCAATAAAGTTATTTTTCTATTCAATCCGTGACCTGATCACTTGACAGCAAAGCCAACAACTCTACCAATTATGCCAAGGCTCCCTTCAGAGTATTGCACTATATTTAGCTCAAACTGGTATATATAACATATAATCAACGGATTTAACTGAATTAAATTTAATATTTTCAGCACAGACATAGATATATACGTAAAAGATTACATTTGTTACAAAAAAATCAAGTATACGTGCACCACTATATGAAACTAAATGTGAAATATTTGACAGGTAAACGATAATAGATATTCTCATCATTTAAAACATAGACCATGCTATTCACGATTATTATCGGCGTTTTCATATTTTGGAAATGATAAATAATAATATCATTACTTACATTAAAATTATTTCCAAAATAATTATTTATTGAAAGATCTTATTTAGATTGAAGTCATTTTTCTGTTTTAAAGAATTTATTATTTTTTTAAAATATTTTCCAGGACATTTTAACCTACCAAATAGTTTTAAAAAAATAGTATGAAAAATATTTTTCTGCATACCAAACTAATCTTAAAACGGAAATGGAAGAAAGAAGCAAACATTCTAAGTTAGGGTAGAAAGAGCCTAGTATTAATAACCAAAATTAAAATGGAAAATGAAAGTAAGAAAAGAAAGCATATAAAAAAAAAAAAAAAAAAAAAAAAAGGCACTGGGATTTGGATAAAATAAAAATGGAAAAAAGAAAGTAAAATAAGGAAGCAAATAAGGTAAGAAAAAACACGTTGATTAGGGAGGATGAATATAATGGTACTCCATTCGATATTGAAAGGATTTTGGCCGCTTGTTAACTTGCTCGAAAAATTACAACATGCAATTGCCTTTTGAGATCCTAGATGCTCGCGGTATAAGATAAATACTTTTATAAATTACTTGCATAAATATAAAAATCTGTGTCAAAAGTAATGGGTGCTCGTGCATTGTGACCAACGTGGGCCTGCCCCTGATTGTTTGATTCATAGGTTATTGATAAATTTTTATTTTGTTTCTCTAATAATGCACTAAGTATATTTAGGATGCGTTTGGATACGGTAAACGTCATTTTGATGGAAAATACTTTGTTTTTTAAATACAATAGAAAATATCTTTGTGAATCAATTTGAGTATCGAACTTTTTATTTTATACAAATATAATCCAATAACAACTTATTTTTTGTTGTACATATATTCAACATCGACTCAATTTTAAATGTAATTATGCACTTTGAATTTGTGATAAAATATTTCTTTTCTCTATTTCATGCCATTATTTCCTTTCAATTAGTTGCAAGATTGAGCACATTTCCCTACAAACGATTCGAGCTAAAATTGATTATTGCTCTTATACAGTTCGAACTATCTATGGAGTATTGGCGGGAGTTAGGGCTCGCTAATTTATCTATATAATCACATTGCAAGATTCCATACAAGTATTAAAAAGGAAAAAATTACAAGTATAATCAAAAGGTGTCTTCGATTTACCTGTAGTTGTTTGTAATTCATTATTTTTGCAACTTATTGCATACTACACAAATTTATAATTAAGAGGTTTTTACACCCTATACCAATTAGGGCAAAATAATTACCTGGTTTAGCCTATGCTTATTTTTTAATCGTTGTAGCCATTCTTTTAGCAGGTGAGATAAGAAGATTGCCGTCGCCGTCGCCGGTTTGGATACGGTTGGCTTAGTCGTCGCCAGTGACTGAGCGCCGTGGTGTTGTTTTGATCGGTTGTAGCTTGTCGGAGAAACTCCGATTCAACGCTTCTTAACTCTGATTAACTCTGGCGAAGTGCCAGGAGGTGGTGGCGCTCCGATGATGTCTCTCTTATACACTTTTATACGGTAGAAGTGTGTATAAACACCTCTTATATATTATGTATAAACCCCTTTATGTATAAACGCCTCTTGTATAAGTTTATATAATATTGTATACTAGTTTTATACATTATTATACACTTTTATACAAGGTTGATACATTATCTACAATAGGTATATAAAATTATATATTGCTGTATAATGTTGTATATAGTGAAAAAGTGGTTATGCGAATGTAATTTAAAAATATGATGACGTGGATGTAGTTTTTTATGCTGGATCGTACATTATTGAAATTTCATAAAAATAAAAAGCTTGTTTAGTATAGGAGGACTCCGCGTTTTGTTTTGGGCACACAATTATTACAATCAGGTCAAAAGGAGAGGATCAATACACGAGTTGAAGCTTGGTTAATGGCTGTATTTTTTTTTTTTCGTTTTAATAAACTTCACCACCATGTACCCAAAAAAAAAATAATGGTTCGGGGATTAATATAAATTTTCTAAATTGAAAGCAGTAAATACACCTAAGACAATTGGGTAGAGTAAGTTCAAAACCTTTATAATAGTTTAATGAAAGCTACTTAAAATCTGTGAAAGATTATAAAAATATTGTGATACAGTAACATTTTGTGTCAAAAAAAAAAAAAGCATTTTATAACTCGACAAGTACTGTACACGAGTAAAGACAAGACAAGTCATGACAATAAAAAAGTTCAAAATAGGACCTCACGAGGGCAATAGTGCCAAGTTTTTGTGCACCATGGCACAGGTCTAGTGGTTAGGAGAATTATGAGGGAAAAAATAAGGTTCATTTGGCGACTTTTGTGATCGTCTGTACTAAACCTATTAGAATCTTACCTTTGATTCAGATCAAGTATTATTAAAATAAAATTCTCTTTTTTGGTCATATCCGCTTAAAGTTTACTTTTTCTTCTTATATATTTGTTTCCAAATATCTTTGTTTTCGTATAATTAAAGCAGACACTCTAAATTCATGATTAATTTTTCTTTTTGTAATCTTACGACGAACAAGAGTGTTTTTATTTGTAATTCGTACAAAGTAATCACGAGTTTCAGCGAAATAGAAAATCTACATGATCAAACCTTTTTGTTAAAAAGACCTCTTTCTCCTTCTTCATTCTCAAGAGTCAAGAGGAATGCATCATAGAATTGCCCTTCAAATATGAGCGAGACCTAAATAGATTAGGTAATTTATTTTAATCAGTGATTTCTCTAAGTCTGCATATATAAAATTATCCGATACGTATGCTAATAAGAAGTAAGAAAATATTCTATGATAGTGTGAAATAATTAAGGTACATGCATATTGGTTCGAACATCAGCATTAACTGTAATGAAGAAAAAGTGTGAAGTGTTTATATAATTTGGCACTGTACTTGAGATGGAAGCCGAGGCTACCACAAATTATCGGCCCTATAAGTTCCACAAAGTATCTAAAATAAATTTAAGAGCCAAACTTCCATAGTAGCTAGGCAGATTTCTGAAATAGCTATCCACTCATAAATGAATGGCAAGAATTCAAACCAAACATTCTTGCATTCAAATTGAATTTAAGGTTACACCAATAATATTCCCAAACAAAAAGTTTAGACGTTGATATTATTTACAAGAAAAAATAAATTTTATGGAAAAGGACATGATTATTCTCCCCCAATCAAGTGGGGCGAGGCATAGTTTGGATTTATCACTGCTACGACAGATGAGGAAATGAAATCAATAATACTAGTATACTTTCTTTAGGGTCCTTTTACGTCTGCCCGAATAGTGAACACATTTAAGTGTTGAGAGTGACAATCAATTTTGTTTTTTTATCAACAAGAAGGTTCAATTTGACGGTTAGAATTCAAGCAAAATCTCTTTCTAAGATCATAAATGCATATATATATATGATCTAAGCAAGAACTTCATTAGCTTTGATATTGCAGTCTTCCCCGAACCAAATGTTTAAGTCATTAATACAACAACAACAACAACAACATACTCAGTATTTAAATCATCAATCAATATTCAATATAAATAGGGCCGTCTACGTGGCGTTCTAAAAACACAGGATTTGTATTTATCTCTTTTTGCAATTTTCCAGGGAAAAAAACCCTCAAAGGATACTAAAGAAAACGTTTCGGCAACCCACCCGTTTCCTGTCTGATTCCTTTCATCCCCCATTCCAAACGACGCTTCGAAAACCCAACCAAATAAAAAACCTGTCTGAATCCTTTCTTCCCTCTCTCCCTCTCCCCGTATTCTCTCTGTATTCTTCCTCCAATTCGCTCACTTGAAATAAGCCTGCAAATCGCTACCACCGAATAAGGACAACTGTAATCGGCGGCACACAAATAAGGACAATTGCTCTATATTCTCCAAACGCTGCCTCATTCTTAAGGGTCTGTTTATGTCTTTGAAAGTCGATAGTGCCTTTACAAACCGGAATACACTTACCCAGAATCTACTTCAAAATCGGCAAAGGTATGCAGATCCTCCAAACACTTGATTTTCCTGTTGTCGAATTTCTGGTTTGATCATGAATATAATTTTTGCGCTGCTATGTAGTAATTAAATCAAGCGTTAGTACATATATGACAAACCAATAAGCCTTAAGCCCAAAATTACGGCACACTCTAATTTTTGCATTTTTAAGATTGTGACGTACTACTCTTCGTCGTCTTCTTCCTTATTTTTTACCTGACCAACGGGAAAAAAGATTACTGTTGCATTCACATACGTTTATTCATTGCCATTTTCCATGGATATACTTTTCTGCGCTATGTAGCAAGTAACTTACACATTAGTACATATTTGCCCAAACATTAAGCCTTCGTGCCCAAACGTATAGTAATTTTTACACTTCATAAACAGCCATTATCTTGAAATCAATTTGACAGTTCATCGTATTTGTGTTGTTAAAAACTGAGCTTAAGGATAAGAATCACTTCAAGTCAATTTAGAATTATTTCATCACTTGCCTTCAATGTGATTCTTTGCTTATGGAGAATCTGTAGCTAGAGCAAGGGCTCTTACCTCTGTTTCGAGATACTAAAAATTACCAAGGAACTAAAGAAAGAAACGAAGGGTGATATGAAGAGAGTGGAGATCGTTATGCAACATGATGAAAATTTGGTTTTAGTTTGATGATAATTTGCCATTAATGGATCAGTGTTTTCTTAAATACTTTTTCCTATTTCAGGACTCCTTCACTGTTAATGGATGATATATTGCCAGCTTATTGCATGAAATTGACTTTCCAGAAGTGAAATTGGATGGAATTAGGAAGCTAGATGAAGATTTGAGTCATGTATGGAGATGGAAATGATTTCTTGGAATATAATTGTTATGGCCATGGAGAAATAATAAATGTGGAAGTAGCTTTTTTATTTCAGGTGAGTGATCGATTAAAGTTTCCTTTCACATTGTACAATATCGATGCGAAAATCTGATAATAGATTTGTGTTTTGTCAGTGATATGTTGAAGATATATATATATATATATACACGATTTCAGTATTTATGAAATTTTCAGTTCAGTTTATCTGTTTATGACAAATTAGTATGTGTTTCTTTGTGATTTGTCTATTATATGTTCATGATATATGATAGAATATATATGAATTTTCAGTTCAATTTTACTCATTATTGGCATTGTAAGTTATGTTGCTTTCATTCTTAGATCAAAGCGGCATGATTTATGTCTTATATCTTCGTATAAGTTGATGAGCTTGGATTCAATAGATTTGTTTAGAACCTTTATTTTTGTTCATGCAATATTGTTTTACACCTTTGTTTTAATAATGGATCTGTTAATTACTAACGACCAATTTTATGAATTTTCGGCTGAATGTAATGCAGTTTGAGTCACAAAACTGTCAATCAAGTATGCATTGAAGAGTACGTCCATCACTTTTTTGGGTACTTGCAGGCATTTTTGAGTAAGTCACAATTCATGTTTTCTGTATCGTGATTGTGCTGATTTATTCAGTTTCTTAGGCACCAGGGGTAAAGAGAAGGTTCGCATAAACATTGTGGTCATTGGCCATGTTGAATTGTCGACTCTTGGAAGTTGACCGCTATGGTTCACTTGATCTTCAAGCTTGGTGGTATTAAAGCGTGTCATCGAGAGGTTTGACAAAGAATTTGGGTGCTTGACAAGCTCAAGGCTGGGTGGGAATGTGGTAATACCATTGACAGTGCCTTGTGAAAGTTTGAGACCACCAAGTAGTACTGCACTGTGATTGCTACTCTTAGACACAAGGACTTTATCAAGAAAATGATTTCTGATATCCTTATTCAAAAAAAATAATAATATGATTTCTGATATCCAGAGAGTTAAATTGTTTCTAAATATAGTTATATTGATGGTGTTGGTTGTATAGTAAATGAAGAGTTTCTCTTTTGAACACTGTCTTTGATGACTTTGAAAGAAGCAACTGAAATAAACAAAATTGATTGAGTAATTCCATTTTCACCCGAAATCCTGAATTACAAATTAAGTGGATTGGGTAAGCGTTCTTTAATATTCCAGACAACGTCCTCTAGATCAGTTTCCCTCTCATAAGCTACTCTGATTATGACAAGCTTATATGTGATGCAAACCACAAGTGATTGTGGTATTGTGAATGTGAATATACCAACACATGAGCATCAATACGTGGTGCTTTTGGTGGTGAAAATGCTGCAGTTGGTGGCCATGAGGCAGGAAGTGATTTTCAGAAGCAATATCTGAAGGGCTCAACTTGCTAACTACACGAGCCTTTTCCTTTAACACCATTTGTGTGTTATATTTTGGGAAGCATGACATTTAATTTCTTGAGTTGCTCTCAGCAATTTAAATTAGTAGCATGTCTTAGTTATCCTAGATATCAATATCTAACGAATCAGATTAGCAAAAAGGTTGTTTTAGGGAGGAATAAAGTTTATCTTTTTCCTTATGACACCGGAGCATCAGAATGTGTTTAATTGCCAACAGCTACCACATAGGCTTTAGATGATGCTCCATTAGAGGTTTCATTCCTTGAACATGGACATGTGTGTTTATCTTCTCGGGTTATCCTTCAATTCTAGCATATTATTTTTCTTGATGACGCAGCCATTTGAAATTATTAAAATAGAAATTTCAATATTTATCATTGATGCTAACGGAAAACTCAAGATTTTCGCCCATGAGTTTTAATTGTTCCCTGTGAAACTTTTGTATATGATAAAGTTATTCACAATTTCTTTGCGTGTGTATGGAATCTCATTAAGATCTGTGAATACATTGATATTTTTTATTTGGTTCTCCATTTGATTTTTTGAATAATAAGGAGTTTCTTTTCATAAATATCTAGGATGTCTTTTGGTTCTAAGCATGGTGTGAAAAGTTCTTTTATATCTTCTTGGATAAAAGGACGTGATTCATATGTGAACGATTGCTAAATCGAGGTGTGTGAGCAGTGGCCTATGTCCGGCTTTTATGTTGTCACTATTTTGTTTACGGAACAATTTCAGAAGATATCACGAGTACTTTAATTATTGAAATTAGAACGTTTGAAATGTACCCAAATAGAGGATAATTGATTGAAGTGTTGGTTTAGAATGATTGAAGTAAATTTGAAATCTAATTAATTTACCTGAAATAGTCGAGGTGCATGCGTGCAAGCTAGCCTGAACACCCCAATCTCAAAAAAAAAAATAAAAAAAAAATGCAACATTATCAATAAAATGGTATGTATAAAATGTTCAAAAGAGGATATCTTCTGAAGTAAATTCTAAAGTTGATGCTTTATACTTTTTAGGATTTCGATTTATCCATGCTTATACAGTTCAAATTTATTGAATTTTTAGGAAAAAGAAATTGGGCTTCATAAGTACGTTAATAGCAGTTTAATAATGGATCTGTTAATTACTAATGACCAATTTTCTGAATTTTCGGTTGAATGTAATGCAGTTTGAGTCACAAAACTGTCAATTAAGTATGCATTGAAGGGTACCTCCATCACTTTGTTGGGTACTTGCAGGCATTTTTGAGTAAGTCACAATTCATGTTTTCTGTATCGTGATTGTGGTGATTTATTCAGTTTCTTAGGCACCATGGTAAAGAGAAGGTTCACATAAACATTGTGGTAATTGACCATGTTGAATTGTCGACTCTTGGAAGTCGACCGCTATGGTTCACTTGATCTACAAGCTTGATGGTACTGACAAGCGTGTCATCGACAGATTTGAGAAAGAACTTGGGTGCTTGACAAGCTCAAGGCTGGGTGGGAATGTGGTAATACCATTGACACTGCCTTGTGAAAGTTTGAGACCACCAAGTATTACTGCACCGTGATTGCTGCCCTTAGACACATGGACTTTTTCAAGAATTTGATTTCTGGTATGCAGAGGCATATCATGGTTTTAAAGATAAGTGTACTATTACGAAGATTCGGGTTCATAGTTTATATTTGACGAGTTCAATCTTGAGGTTCTTAGCATGAATTTATTACACTTTTGAAATTATTTGTTCAAAGTCTTTTGTTATATAATGTTGTTATTTTTCATATATGTATTTATGCTCCGTATAAAAAATATTCGGATTAGTTGAATCCATGGACTATATGCTATCCTTTGGCCGCTGCTAATTTTAATATTGATATTCAATTTAATTATACAAAATTTAATGACGATAACTTAAGGAGAATAGGGATTTCAATGTGTCAGACTTGGGGACTTCGAAAGAAAAAAACCAAAGAAAATGTACTTAATTCAAACGCAATAAGGGGCACAAGACATGTCCATCTCTCATGGTGAACCCAACCTCCAACCTTTACTGGACTTTCTGGACCATGTCGTAGAAGAGCAAGGAAAGCATTATAGTAGGCGTTTGCTGCTATTTGAGGTTGGAGTAAAGGTCGACGAATATTTGGAGGAGACGTTAGTGTCACCAAAGTCTTAGAAGAGGAGTATTAGCATAACTTTCCATACAGCCAGAACTATGACAATACACCAGGCTTAAAGGTGGAGAAGTTGTCCTTGCCGCCAGGCTTGATAAATCTTTGATGTCCACCTTGCCGCCAACCTTGATAAATCTTTGATGTCCAGGTGTCTTTAATCATTGACATAAAGTATAGTGTACGCCATGAAATTGAATATTCAATACTTATTGTGTACACAAAAATAAAGAAAAAGCGATGCAAGGAACAAATGTTACAATCACAAAGCACGTGTTAGAAGATAAAATTGATCGGTAACTACGACATTTGCATTCATTCATTATAACTTCTTGAGATATGTAACAATGTCGGATCTTCTCATTTATATTAAAAATTATTGTTCTAAATATCTTTACTTAAAACAGAAACATCCTTTAAGTTATTTTTCATATTTGTATATTAACAAAGGATCATTCGAAACCATAATGAGGTCATTCACGACCGCGCTAAGCGCTGGTAAATTACCTAGTTAATGATAAAGTAAAAATAATCATAGCGCTCACAACTTGTCCAACTCTTATCAAATGTTTATTTTTATTCTTATTTTTCTGATAATTGGATGAGTTGGGGGTACTATGATTATCAAACAAAACTAATGCAATTCTTTTTCTTTATTATAGTTATAATATATAGCATATCGAATCATTTTTTAGAAGTATATTTTGACAAACTTTCTCATCAATTTGGATTATATATTTAGAGCAAATCTGATTTTACATAAGTTGTGGCATAAAATTGGCTAAGCTAATAAATGTATGGGGTTCTTGACCCGTCCCGTCTGAACTTAATTATATGAATTGAACATGTCATATTTTTAGAGACTAATTTTATCACCCCTAGTTGTCAAGAAATTACTGGTTTAACATCACAAAAGTTATTGCAAATAGAAAGTTTGGAAGAAACTTAGAAAAAGGAAAACTTTAACTTGTTTCATTGCCCCTAAAGGTGAATCTTTGAATGTTTATTAATTTCGACCTATCTTATTCATGTGATGTTTGAAGAAGATATGTAACGTTTTCTATACTGGTTCGGAAGCCATCTTGTAATTGGATTTGGTGTAATTATTAGGTAATAATTACCGGGCTAGTAATTATACGGATAATAATTAAAAGGACATGTTTCTTGTCATCGTAGCGTAATTACAGTGTAATTACTAACGTGATATTTGGTTGCACAAATATAATTACGCAATTAGATCTTTTAAACTTTAGAAATAAAAGTTATTTATCAAAAACTAAACATCCATGTTTGACAAATATATGTTTATATAAGAAATATTAGTTAATTTTATCTATCACCAAGTATTCAAGATACATATATATATTTTTAAAATAGAGCGTTAAATAATTATAAATTTGTAACTAATATTGTCAAAAAAATTGATATAAATATATTTCAAATAAATTATACTTCTATTTAATCAATTAATAAAAATTCTAACTAAGCACACATTTTGCAAGAACATCATGGACTACATGTTTGACAAAAAAAAATAAAAAATTATGGCCATAATTTCATAACATCATTCAATCTTTAATAAAAAATAATCTATCAATTTTAGATCATTCAATATAAGCTAAGTTTGCCCATAATCTCATTCAACAACGAAATTCAACTCTTTTTTTTTTTTTTTTCCATCCGGTGTCCGGTACCCGCATTGGGGCCCGACTAAAGCCGGATTCTTGCCGGGTAGTCCCACATTGGGGGGCAAAGCACTCCCTAACAATGGTAAGAAGGCTGATATAGTTAAGGATAAATAAAGGCCGCCCATAACGAAATTCAACTATAATGACATGACTCGTTATAATTCATGTTTGTGGATAACTCATTCTTTCTAAGATTAGGAGTATATATATTTTTTTAAATAGAATAATAACATAGTTAAGTGAAATGAAAAAAGATGAAGAAAAATAGATAAAAGAGGAGCAAAATGTGAGAAATGTAGATTCGTAGAAGCACATGAAGTAACGTTTGAAACTCCTCAAAAAAAAAAAAAAAAGTTTGAGAAATGAAAAATAAATAATGTAAGAAGAATGATATCTAATAAATAAAATAATAATTAAAAATGTAAAAATAAAAAATAAATTAACAATAATTAAAAATAATAACTTCAATCACTACGTCAAAAGGAAACCCATATTTCAAAATCTTGTAGCAGTATGACAAAATTAATATAATTTGAATTTGTAATTTACAAGGGAAGAAAGAAAAAGGAAACACCAATCTGAATCAGCTTTTTACCAAGTTTAGTCCGATCAAACAATGGTTGATTTACACTATACCGGTAACTTTCCTAATTTCCTTGCAAAACTAAACTTTTAAAAAATCTAACCGTTCATAAATAAAGTTTCTTCTCATTTACAAACACTGAAATCTTAAAAAAAAGTATTAAGCAACTAAGATCTTACAATAGATTTTCTTCTCCAGAAATCAAAGATTTCACAATCTTTTTATTGCAGAAATAATAAACACAAAAGATTGTTAATATCTTATTATGACTTCCAGGCGTTGTTCTGCTTGCAAGCAATTGAGAAGAAGATGTCCTTCAGATTGTATATTTTTGCCATATTTTCCTCCAAATAATCCTCAAAGATTTTCTTTTGTTCACAGAATCTATGGTGCTAGTAATGTCGGAAAGATGCTACAGGTAAAACACTATATTCCCACAACACACTTATATATTACTCGTTATTCAGTCTATAATTGTAGTACATTAATGTGCTCCTTCATACATATTATGAAAAGTTATGTACTTCTTTCTCACCTTCTTGTGTCCACGTACAGAGTCCAATATCTACACTCACTTTGTTAATTGGGTTCGAAGAACATATATATGTATGCGTATAAAACAAATTTATGAAAAAAATTAGATTATACACTCAAGTATTAAGTAAGTACCGTTATTTTTTTAATTCTGAACCTCTTCTCCGGTCATGATCTTTCTTCGTGTCTTAGTCCATTCTCCAGTTATGTATTCATTCCTTTTATTTCATTAGTAACATTCACAGATGACTATTGTCATTTTCCAGTTATCTTCTCCTCTAGTTCCAATTAAGTTAAAGAATATTAGATGTAATTTTCAAGAAATTAACGACATGTTAATTTTCCTCATGTTGATTGATTTTGTTTATCTTTTTTTTTTTTTTTTTTTTTTTTTTTTTTTTGTGAAATATCAGCAAGTCGAAGAGCAACAACGAGCTGATGTAGCGGATTCCTTGTACTACGAAGCTTATTATCGGATTAAGAGTCCGGTTTATGGGTGTATTGGAATTATCAGCATTTTACATCAAGAAATCTACCATTTAGAATGTGAATTAGCTAAAGTACAAGCTGAAATTAGCCTTGTCAAAGCTGATCAGGCACAAACAGAAGCACAATTAGCACAAGGACAACAAGGGCAACAAGTTGAAATTTCACCAAGAATAATATCTGCAAACTCGTTGGATGATCATAATGGGGTTTATTCAGCATTATCATCATCATCTTTTGATCTTTCTAGTACTCCTTGGTTTTACTAGAACTGCTTTAAGGACTTCTATAGTTACCTTACCTTGAGAATTTCATGTTTTTTGTTCGATTAATTTTATTGTTGGATCAGTATTTTCACACAGTAACTAATTGGTACAAGAATAAACCAAAGAAAAGCTTCAGTATATCAAAATCAATTTGAGGTTGTCTAAATGACCATGTCATGCTCTTTTATTTGAGTAATTCTATTGTTGAGTCGGTATTTTAATAGAATATTAAATGTTTTTGAGATTCTCCGAAAAAAAAAAAAAAAACCCTTCAATTCATAAATTAAAAATCAATGCACAATTTCGAGGATCAAATTAAAACCAGTCTTAATTAGTGGCTTTTATATAATGTGGATTTATTTAAAGATATTAAACAAGCAAACAACCTCATATGGCTTCTAATTAATGTTCTATATATTGCTTTTAGTAAACAGCATAGTGTTCTTAAATGTTGTTCGTTGAAAAAGAAACTAAACTTTAGAAGCAAGTCAAAGCATTGATTCCTGCCAAAAGAAAAGAAAAACGCAGAAAATTTTACATTTGAATCATTCTCTTCTATTTAGCGGAAAAGAGAAAAAATTAATGAGTTACTGTATGAACAAAAATCACAAACTAAAAAAGGGGGAAAAGATGAATGGGCAATTTGCAGGATTGTCCTTCGCTGGGGGTGGTCTTTAATTTTTACCCCTCAAATTGGTGGTCTTTAACTTTTGCACTTAAGGCCAAAATTCTGCTAGGCAAAATTTGCATATTCTGCCTTAAGGCCCAAATTCTGCCTTGCATGATCAGATTTGTAAAATTCTGGCTTGCGATTTTTTTTTTTGTTTTACTGAGTTGGGATTCGACCCCACAACCTCGGGGTATTATCCGAAGGGCAAAACTGAAAACCACCAATTTGAAGGACAAAAATTAAAGACCACCCCAAATGAAGGACATTCCGCTCAAAAAACAGAAGATGAATGACTGGAAAATGACACTGAAGATGCAGAAACTGTGCAACACTATTGAAGCCCAATATACCATTGAGGCCCAATATGCATCCATGAGCCTCCTTTTTTTTTTTGGCGTGGATTGCCCTTCATTTGGAGTGGTCTTTAATTTTTGCACCGAAATCGTGGTCTTTAACCCCCGCCCCTCGCCTAACACCGAGGTTGTGGGTTCGAACCCCCCGGTAAAAAAAAAAAAAAAAAAAAAAAATTCGCAAGGCAGAATTTTGCAAATCTGCCCATGCAAATTCTACCTATTTGGGCCTTAAGGCAGAATTTGCATGGGCAGAAATTCTGCCTGTGCCATGTAAATTCTGCCTGAAGGGCAAAATTTAAAGACCACCATTTTGAGGGGTAAAAATTAAAGACCACTCCCAGCGAAGGGTAATCCTGCAAATTGCCCTGAGCCTCCTTGACCGCGGCCTAGTCCATGAAGTTAGCAAGAAATTGCACAATTTGTTCTTCAAACGAGCTGGTCTTTAATTTTTACCCTTCAAAATCGAACTTATGCCTAGCAGGGGAATAAGTTTGCCTAAGTTTTTTAAGAGCGCGGGACATAACTTGTGGGATATTATGATGCAAAAATATAAACTTATGTCCCGCGAAAAAGTAGTTTGTCGTAAGGGACAAAAATTAAAGACCAATACAAACTAGGGACGAAAGAGCAAATGAACCCGAAGCCAGCTCGTCGATATGCCCGGACAGATTATGTAATTTGTTTGGGCAAAGTGCGCATACCCGCTTTTGGGCCTGCCATTTAATTTTGTGAAAATTTCATAAATGACTAACTTGGAAGCCTTATTTTTTGCTTTTTAGCTACATTTACCTATTTACATCACGTAGCAAACATATAGCAAAACTCAACACTTGTTACTTATTGTATTCGCGTCGCTGTATTCATGAATACAGTCATTAAAATTTTTGAATTTTGTATTCAATTTAAATGTATTCAAACTGTTCGTATTCATTTTAGCTACTTTTACATTGTATCACTTTATTATATTTAATCGGTTATATACAAAACACAGAATTTTGCACTAAAAAAGTTAACGAATACTCAAAAACTGAATACAAAGAAATAAAATTCACTATTCATTTGTATACACTTCAATGTATTCATTTGTATACAAGAAATAAAATTAACGAATACACTCAAATACATAATACAAGAAATAAAATACACCCAAAACACTGAATTGTATAGTAAAAAACTAATGAATACACTGAATTGTATGCTAAAAAAAATTAATGAATACACTAAAAAAGAAACACGATTAAGTGTATTTTGTATTTTTCGATGAAATTCCGATCAGATCTGACTGTTTCCGGTCAAATTCGCCGAATCATATTTCCATCCAATACGACCGCCATCATCCGTCATCTTCATCAACATCACAGTTCTCTTTCTTCTCAACATCACCGTTCTCTTTTCTTCTCAACATCACAGCCGTCATCGTCATCAACTCACAGTTCTTTTCTTCTCAGCATCACTTTATTCATTATAGCTAGCAAAATCTCTTCCTTCTTCCATTTTTCTTTCTCAACAACAAAGTATAATCCAAAAACCCAAAAATAGTTTTTAAAAAAAAAAAAAAAAAAAAACACCAGAGAAGTACGGAGAAGACGGCTGCTCCGGTTCACCGGAGCTAGAGCTCCTCGCCGGAGCAGTGGGGGGGAGAGTGGAGAGAGAGATGGGAGGGTTGGGTTGGAAGAGAATAACGTGATGATGGGTATTCTACTTTAAATATATATGTAGCTATTAATTGTATTTATCATATTACTTTTAGCTATGGGATGTAATTATTTTAAACTATAGCTACTAAATATAAATATGTAGTAGAACTAGTTATGCCATGTAGTTATTCCTTTAATTTTTACCGAAGTAAATAAAATTGTTCTTTGAATTTCAACAAACGATTCAACACTAAAATCTACTCTAAATAAGCTCAAATTTAAAACATAAGTTTCGTATATCATAAAGAGCAAACCTTAATCATCATTTTGTCAAAAAGAATACTAAATCTAACAAATCCATTTGCAATAATGGTGATTTGTCATTGTTTTCAAGACCCATTTGACAAACTCACTTTTTATATTTGAAATTTCTTGAATTCATTATATCTAAATTGCTATAGATTTGGTAAATACTATTGTACAACAACTAAGAAGAAGAAGAAGAAGAAGAAGAAGAAAAACAAAACACTTTTGTCTGAAGTTACCTAATACTGGATATTCGTGCAACTATAACACAAGACAGGTATTAGTTAAACGGGTCGACGAAATAGAACGCTCCATGAATTTTTACTAATATGTTGTACATGTTGTATTTTATTATTTTCTGGATGTAAATTTATGGGATATTGGGTGATGTGCATAATATAAAGTTACACCTATCTTAACATTGTAACTTTATATTACTTGCTCCAACTAATACTTAAATATTATTAATCTTTACTATTAGAAATTTCAATGAAAACAATCTTTGATAGTCAAATATTATTATTGTTATTATTTTTTAAAAATAATAATTTGTACTCAATAACCAAACACAAGAAGATTTTTTTTGTTTTTGTTTTTGTTTTTGAAAATGCTCTCCGTCATACCAAACACACTTTAAATTTTATTGGCTTAAGTAATTCTTCCCATATATAAAAATCAAAAAAGGAAAAAAATGTTAATAGATGGTTGGAACTTGGAAAATTTAAGTAACATGGATCAGCATATAAAGTTGCGGAAAGTATTCAATGTGTGATGTTTTATAAGGAAAAACGGCCTTCAACGGATTTTCATGACATCATATGAATATCATTTTAAATTTGTGACATCAGGGTGGTAACTTGATAGACGTTTTTTCTTTTTGGAATCATCAACTATAACCAACAAGTGAAATATTATCCTACTACTAGTATATATGGTTTGCTGATTATATATAAAGCTACATGCCAAGATTTTTGTTGTGCTATGGTTCGTTTCCTAGTACCTGCCGGCTGCCTCATCCTTTTCTTTCCTTTTTATCCAACTCAATTTGAACTAATTAATTTTTTGTCCCAATTTATATGCTATATTGCAGTAGTAATTTCTAGTCTGTTTAAAAAATATATTACTATATTTTATTATTCAAAAATAATTTAACTTTTAAATTTTCTTAATTTCTTTTTTATGAGATGATTTATAGTCACATAAATGTCTATGACTTTTTTTTAGACGACAAGTTTCAAAAGCTTTCCGTGCCTTCTTAAACTTGTGTAAGTCACACACCAACACATAATTTGAGACAAATAGAGTACTTATTTTTAATTAAAAAATGCTTATTTTTCACACTAAAAAAGTCTTATTTTGGATAACATTGGAAAACTAAATAAAAGTATTATTGCATCATGCATGTGCTGGGATGTTTATACTTTTGCTATATATGGTATGAATAAAATTACACAGACTAGACTTTAAACTTCTGACTTGAATCTGTATTTTGGATATGTATTTATACTTTGAACAACTATGTGCCTATACTAGCAGTCATCAAACTAACATAACAGAAATATGAAAAAATCTACTTCGAATAACAAATGTATTGAACAACAACAATAACAACGATTCAGTCCTAAACAAGTTGAAATCAAGTGTGTTGAAATGTAAGCAAAATACATTCAGAAAGTCAATCAACCGTACATGAGCTAACTTCTGCTAATGCGGAAATTCCAATTTTGGCTATAAGAGTACTCCAGAATATAAACTTGGACGGTCAAAATCAGACACCTTAAAAACAAATTGTCCATGATGACCTCATCAACCAAAACGATGATGTCCAATTCCTAATGGATGATGTCCAACACCTAATGGATGATGTCCATGAACAAACTTAGGGATATTAACTAAATTAGCCAAAGTTGTCATGGCATGAGATTGGCCTGAAATTAGTCCTGTAGTTGAAGGATTTTGAGCTAAGATAATTGAATAGCCATCATCAAAGTCCTCCATGCCTTGTGCCACTAACTGCCATATTAAGCTTCCTCCCATGGTCCCTCCCGCTTTTGCAAAATTGTACACATTTCTGTAAACAAAGCTCATGTATGTGTCTCTTGCATTTTGGTTGTATCCTGGATCTTTGCTTGACTTTCCAAATTCAGCAAGCACTAATGGTTTCTTTAATATTGTTCTTGAATCTTGCCAATGACTTGTCATCCACTTTTGCATGAATGCTGCTTGAGCATCATCACTTTGTCCAGACAACCTGTTGACCGAAAAAATTATCCGTTATATGATGAGTTTAAGTTATGTACACTGAAAATATATATGTCGTTTACTCCATATGATAAAATTGACGCATAATAATAACGTAATGAAAAAATAAAACGCCATGTGAATGTAACCTAAATTCTTATCCTATAGTCTAATAACAATCATACGTAAATTCACTTTTCAACCAAACGTTGTGCAATGCGTGTGTATTCTTTTCTATTTTGGCTTTAGGGAAGTTAACTAGTCCGGATTTGAGGTTTAAAATAGATGTTTATTAAATTTACCATTGGTCAGTGTATGCATGTATAGTAGCAAAATCAATCTCCTTAACAAGATGGCTACTGATGAAATCTGTTCCAACTTGGTAACCAGGATTAAATTGCTTCTTTTCAGGCATTGAATCGCCATAAAATCCTTCCATTCCTATCTCCAACAAGTGCCTTTTGTCTAGTGATTTCACAAAACTTGCCATCTCTTGAACCCATCCCTGTGAAAAATCACAACACAAAGTCAGCCAAAAAACCATGTGAGACATTATAATAAAGAAGATATATAACAGATGATAGATATTGTTACACACATTAACTGTTTTTCCAGAATAATCAGCATTGCAACGAGGCTCATTCATAAGTTCCCATGCCATGATTGTATTGTCATCCCTGTATGCTATTCCAGTCATGGTATTGACCCTTGTCACTATTTTCTGTAGCACAATTATTAAAAAAAAATATCAATAAGTTCCATATATAATACTAATAAATATACCACATTTTTATACAACCATGTGGCATCTAATTTTTTCCTACCGTAACATGGTTCTTGTAATAATCTTTAAGAACTGGATGAGAATAAAAATCATCTTCATTGTTAATACTCTGAATTCCTGCATTTCTTGCCCATTGAGCATATTGATCTCTCCCTCCAAAATCTTTGTAGTTATTAACAAAGCTCAATATTAAGCGTATCCCATACTTTCTTGCTTCTGAGATCACAAAATCCAATCCCTATATCATCAAGAATAGATGCGAGTTAAAGGCCATTATATAAATAAAGTATCACATAGTAAAGAAAACAATAAACTTATTATAATTAGCCTTTAATTCTGGAAACATAATTAAGTAAATAAAAATATCTTATGAGCTAGTCACACATTTTAACATGATATCAGAGCAGATAGAGGTTTTGTTAGGGATAGTTACGAGGCAGGCAGGGCAGGGCAGTTTCAAATCTATCGTCACTCATAATTAAAAAGAATTTCTATATGCTTATAACCAAAAACAGAACAAAAAAAAAAAAAAAAAAAACAGATTCACACGTGAAAGACATGTCGAGACACAAATAACTAGATAAATAAAACATGTGTTTTTTTTTTTTAACAGTTGAAATTTTAATGAGTTGATCACACACTTCAACTTAACAAAGTAACGACCTGAAAAACACGCTCATCGTAGACACCAGGAGATATTTGCAACGCTGTATCTCCACCATCGCTAAAAGCCCAAGTCCTGCATACAGAAAGGCCAGCAGCAGAGGCCTCCTGGAAAACCTCAGAGACTTTGTACCTATCATTTGGCTCAGCAGCAACATGCATCAGCCAATAAGAGTTGAAACCATTGAAGAGAAATGGAGATCCATCGAGTACAAAATGAGGACCTTTTGTTCTAACAAATCCTACTTTATTATTTTTATGTCCTAGATTCCTAGCTTCTGTCACTATAGCTAGAAGGCAGAGCAATGCAAAGAATGAGCTAATTGCTCTAGTAAAATAAGCCATTAGTTAATTTGTTAGAACAATGTATAGTGGGAAAAGGAAGATTTGAGTAGCCAAGAGATGTTTGTAGGACTATTTATAGTTATTTAGAGCTTGCTAAAAATAGAAAAAATGAAGTTGAAGTAATTAGGAGGATTTTCAGGATGGAAATCCAATAGTTGGTTTTACTAAATTTGGCAAAAACGAATTTCTGTATCTTTGGTTTGAAGATTTTGTGGAAAGCTGACAGAAGGTGAAAGTTCAGTTGATGGAAAAAGAGAAGAAAAAAAATTAAAGAATAAAGGGAAAACAGACAAGGTGCTAAAATGTGGGTGATGTTTTACAAAAGTGCTTCTCCATGTGCCTAGTTTTAAAATTTGATAAGTTCATGGGAAATTGAATATGACATAGAAGGTTGAAGTGTTTGAAATGAATGAATCTCTCCATTTGTCCTGCATGATTTGAAGACAAGAAATACTGAAATGATCAGCTCATAATTTGGAGAGTTTTAGGGGGGCATGCATGTGAAGTTGGGATCCCGGCGTAGAAGCGGAGTAAGAGTTTTTACTAAGAGAATTCAAAAATCAATACCACATAAAAAGTAAACACGCGTGAGGGAATTCAACATCTAACCAAATATTCATAAAAGAAAATAAATTTTATACACGTGTGAGGGAATCCAACATCTACCAAATATTCATATACAATTGGATGAACCCCTGCGCCACCTTCTAGCGCCGCCCTTGCAGGAGCAAATCCAGTGCTTCGTCACTGAGTTCATCTGGATCAAGTACAATTAGATCACTCTGTGAGAACCTCGTTTACTCCAATTTTTTTGTGGCTTTTATAGTGATTGACAATTATACGCCTATAACAATATTTGGCATGTAAATCTTATTTGGCTATTACATACAAAAATATTTTTTTTTTAAAAAGTAATATTTTACATTTTTAATGTTAGAAAAGATAAGAATATTATTTAAATTTCGCAAATTAAAAATTAAAGAAAGCTAATACAATATTAATAAATCACTTTGATCCTTACAAGATGGAAAAGTTTTGTACAAATGGAATACAAATATGTGCAGATCTTTCAATGCAAAAATCTTTAATTACAGAAGTATGTATTGACATTACATTCTTTGTTAAAAGTGGTGTATTAAGGATTCAAAATAACAACAACAACATACCCAGTGTAATCCCCACAAATGAGGTCTGGATAGGGTAGAATGTACGCAAACCTTACTCCTACTTCGTAGATGTATTAAGGATTCAACATATCTCGTCAAAATACTATTCTTGTTATTAATTATCTTAGAGATTATATTTTCATATGTGGCTTTACGACAATAAACCAGTACTAACTTTTATTAATTATGAAAATACATGACTCGCAATGGAAGTGGGATCGTAAAATTAATTAATACTATTTGAGTAAGACTATTAACAGAGGTAATTTTATAAAAAGTGTACTATTATATTGATGAATGTTGCTCTTATAGTGAAAAGCTTGTTATAGAGAACTAAAATATAACATAAAAAATCGGTTATAAGGAAAACTTGGTTGTAATTATAGTGAAATGATGTTTAGTGAGTGGTTGTTATAGAGAAGTTTGATTGTATTTTTCAAAATTATAGATTGAAAACCCATAAAATTTTTAATACATATTACTCCCTCCGTCCTAATTTAATATCTTCCTTTCAAAAGTACAACAAGCTCATTACTAATAAAAAAGTATTTAGGGCTCGTTTACCAGTAATTGGAATTGGGTGTAATTGGATGTAATTTGCCTCCGTTTTGTTTGACAGTTAGGTGGGAATTGGGTGTAATTGAGAGGGTGTAATTACACTCTCCAATTCTCCGGGGGGCCATGGGTGTAAAAATTTGCTTTTTAGTTTATTTCTTTTTAATTTTATTTTAATTTCATTTCTTTTTTAATTTATTTTTTATTTTGATTATTTAATTTCTTTTTTATTTATTTTATTTTAATTTCTTTTCTTTTCTAATTTATTTTTTATTTCTATTATTTAATTTCTTTTTATTTTTACTTCTTAATTATTTTTATTTTTTAAAATATATTTTTCTTTTTATAGTATTTATATTTCATTTCCTTTCTTTCATTCTCAACCTTTACTTCTTGTGGTTCCATGTAATTGCTCGTATTTTTTTCTTCGGGGCTTTTTTTATTTTATTCATTTAGCATAATCGTGTGAATATTCTAATATTTAAAATTACATCTCTTAATATTAGAAATAATGAGTCATTAACAAACTTGGCATATAATGAGTGAAGTTATTAAAATAGAATTTTGTTGTAAATGAGGTTATAGAGTTGTATTTTCCTTTTCTTTTGAATTATAAGAGTATTTACTTATGTTACGTTGAAACTTACTTATGTAACGTTGGAATTTGACATAAGACACTTTTGATTTTGAATTTAGGTTATATTTTCGATTTTAAAAATATTTGCTTTAGTACTATTGACTTGTTATTTCACATTGCTTGTTGTTTATTTTTCACTTACAGTTGATAGAATTATTAACATTTGAATAATGTTATGGCATTATATTTATAAATATTTTTTTTTTTGTCAAACATCCAATCTCATGATGTTCTCACAAAAAATGTATGCTTTTAAGTTTTATAATCAATTAAAATATTATTAATTTGAAATTATATATCAATTATTTTTTACAATATTAGTTACAAATATATGATTATTAATTAACTTATTTTCAAGAAACAATGTATTATTAAATAAATAATTTAATATCATTTATATGCACATATTTTTTAAATATTAATTTTAAATTTTTTATAATTAAAAATTTTATTTTTAAATTAAACTAACGTGTAATTACATATACGCTTGTAATTAACCGTAATGTGACAAACAAATCGTGGTAATTTCGTGTAATTACTAGGCCGTGTAATTACTAGGGTAGTAATTACACCAATTCCAATTACCAGTGGCTTTCCAAACATCTTAGTGTTTAAGAAAGGGATAATATATTACCCCCCGAACTTTTTTTTTTCAAGGTCCTATTATCACTCTGAACTTTTTTAAAATGGAATAGTCACCACCTTGAAACTAGATATCTAATCTCTTATGCGAGAGTGACATACACTCTCCTTGCCACATGTATATTTATTTGTTTTCTATTTTTTTTAATTCTTTTTGGTAACATGACAATTTTTTTAAATTTTGAAAAACTGAATTTTCTTTAAAAAAATGAAAAATGGATATTTAAAAAAAATTTGATTTTTTTTTTAAAAATGAAAACATGATTTTAAAAAAAAATTAAATATGGAAAAAATGGGTTTTTTTTAAAAAAAATGTTTTAAAAAATCTAGTTTTTCATGATTTCATTTTTTTAGGACACTTTTATTTTTCAAGTAAAATCTGCAAAAAGTGTTTTTTCTTGTCAAAATGTGAAAAAACTGAATTTTTATAAAAATTTGGAAAAACTAATTATTATTTTTAAAATAAATCTGGAAAACTAGCTTTTTTCATATATAGAAAAAAAAATCAGTTTTCCATATTTAAAAAAAAAAATCAGTTTAGAAAATTTTTTTAAGCTTTAATGATAATTAATTAGGTGTAAATAAATGTGAAGTACCCAATTAAAAATGACACATGTAAGATTTTATGGTTCTCACTCTCCCAAAGAGAGTGAAATTTAGTCTCCTTGCCACGTCAGTGCTTAGGGTGATAATTATCCTGTTTTAAAAAAGTTCAAGGGGTAATAAAACCCTAAGGTGTGTCATAACAACTTTAGCCAAAGTTCAAGGAATAGTATTGCCTTATTCCTTTAAGAAACATAAAAGTCGACCCCATCAAGTCAAAATATCGTGGATGTGCATTTAGTTGGTAAGAAAAACAGGAAGGGCATGATCTAAGGAAATTGATACTTGATAGAAGTGGTGAATAGTTGAGAAACAGAAGAAGTGGATATCCTAACAGCATACTCCATAAAATATGCATGAGAGAAGCAACATAAAAGAAATATGACTGCTCAAACCTATGAAAATGGCTTATGCATGCATTCCATGTGGCTAACTTGCTCTAGTGGCATCAGCTTCTACGTATGTTGTAGTAATAAATAATGTTGTTCGGTTATATGAACTTCCAGTTGTAAATAACAACTTGTTTAACGTACGAATATGCATGCACAAAAATACCAGCGTATTTCATGATAGAGTCAGGAATTTCACTAAAACAATTTAAAATATAAAGAAGTAACCATGCAAATTAAAGAAGCCAAGGGATTCAATATTTACTCCTCCTATATATACATAAAAAATAATTTAACCTTTTATATACAGTGTAATTTTTCGACAAGTCCCTTCCGTCCTTCCAGTACCCTAGCTCCACCCATGAGCATATATACCATCAAATATAGTCAATTTTAAGTCCTCCGCGGCCCACATCAACACAAACAGGGTGAATTTAGGATTTGAACTTTATTGATTCGAGTCTAAATTCTGCCGCATCTCATTAATTTATCGGGTATATGGAAATCTATTATTTATACTTATTGAGTGGATTTTTTAATATAGATGAACTTATTTCTTCTTCGTTACATCCGCCCCTGAACAAAAAGAATCGGGCGTAAAAGAAAGGAAAAAACCCATTACTCCGCCACTATAAAAAATGGATAATTTGCGGCGGTTGAAAGTTGCAATTCGCGGGGTTTTTAGCCTCCGCTAATTGCTTGAGGAGGCTAAAACTCCCACAAATTGCAACTTTCAACCTCCACAAGTTACCCATTTTTTTGTAGTGCGCATTTCAAAAACAAAATCGATCTTAAGTAACAACACACACTTTCTATCCAAATTTAGGATTCTAGTTAAAATTTGCATAATCAATTAAGGATCAAGATTGTTTCCTAATCTATTGTAAAGTAATGCAAGTGTAGACTTTTTTTTATTTTTTTAAAGTAGGGGGACATAAAACCTTACCTCCTCACATATTATACGAATATCAGGTGATCCGAATACTGTTGACTTTAGGAGATTCCAAGACTTAGAGTTTGCTGATCTATGACCATTCTTGAATGAAAGACTATCTAGAGTGAATTTAAATACAACACTAAACAATGTCTCAGAAGTGCATTTCATATTAGCTAAAATAGTACTAGTAATTTGGGAAATCAGGTTCCCTTCAACTGATTTACAGTCCCAGGTAGCAGCTTTCTTGGCTTGTATCATCATCTGGTTCATGTCCTTCGACTGTGGTTTGAGTTTTTCGATAGCCTAATCCAATGCAAGTGTAGACTGAAGAGTCAATTGTTCGCTTCAAAGAGATATCACCTTGAGGGCCACCAATTATCACCTAATGACATATATCGTCCCACATGCATGTAGCTATTGGCTAATCCCTTAAGTTTGAGGGAAGCTGCTTCAAGAAAATATAAGATCAGCTTATTACTCATTCAATTCTGTTGAAATCAGAGAAGCTGGGAGACAAAAACTTGAGATAACGAAAACTTCATTAATAAACGCATCAATATAGAAATTTTCCGGTTAACTTGTCATATAATAATTCCCTAGCTATCTATACACGGCTTTGAGCGTTTGTCCTCAGTGGTGGCTGAAGGGCAAGGCTGCCAAAGCAATGGCTTTAGGCCTCCAAAATTTTCGGGGCCCCATTTTCACTAATAAATGAACTTTGACCAATATTTTAAAATGTATTTTTTTACCAAATTGATATGAAAAAATTTGTAACTTATAATAGTACTTTTATGTAGTTTTCAAATATATAAATTTTAATTTTAAAATATTAAGTTAATCTAATCTAATTTAGATTCAAAGTTTAGTCAAATTGATCCTCGAAAGGCGAAAGTATTACATAAATTGGGAAGGAGGGAACAATATTTAAAAGTAAAAAGGTATAATTGTAACTAAAAAGGAGAAGAAAAACTATTATATTTGTTACTAATGTTGATTGCACCGGTTACAAAAATAGACTTCATAATAAAAATATATAAGATTTTTTTTTTTTTTTTTAAAGAAAAGTTAGGGTCTTATATGAAGATTTGTCTTTAGGACCGAGGACGTTGAGCCGGCCCTGTTTGTCCTTCTTCATTTTTCCAGGATGATTAATGTCACACACACTCTCTCTCTCTCTGACCAAAATTGATGTTCACCAATGTTGCTTTTGCACCGTGAAGATATGAAGCCATCTATAGTATCATATAGGAGTGTCAAACAAGCGGGTTGGACTTAATTTGGATGGGTCAAAATCAGGGCCGGCTTAAAGTTTTCGGTGGCCTAAAGCCAAATCTTAACGAGAGGCCCTAATTTTTCTTTTTAAAAAAACTTCTAATATATTTTTATTGTGAAGTCTATTTTTTCTAACGGGTGCAATCAACATTAGTAACAAATTATAAGTTTTTCATCCCTTTTTTTATTTAAAATTATACCTTTTACTTTTAAATACTAGTCCTCCGTCCCAAATTATGTGACACTTTTCGCTTTTCGAGAGTCAATTTGACTCAAATTTGAAGTTATATTGGATTAGATTAACTAAATATTTTAAGATTAAAATTTATATATTTGAAAACTACATAAAAAGTAGGATAAGTTACAACTTTTCTCATATCGATTTGGTGAAATGATACATTTGAAAATGTTGGTTAAAAATCATGCAATTTGAATCTCGGAAAGCGAAAAATATCGCATACATTAGAACAGAGGGAGTAATTATTTAAAAAAAGAAAAAAATTCATGAACCTATTATTAGCGAAACAATTGCTTTTGGCTGCCCTTCAGCTGGCACTGGTCAAAATGGTTGATCAGTTAGATATTGACCCGACCAAAAGTTACTTAGGCTGAAATGAGTTGGGCTAAAATAGGCTAAAGAATGGGTCATAACCCAACCTGCCCAACTCTTACTAAGTTTAAGTTTTAATCTCTTTGTTTGTTCTTTTATAATTTTGTAAGTAGTACCTAATAAACTATTTATTTATTTATTATGGCTATATAGATAACATATCAAATAAAAACTGTTTCTTTGAAAATATTGTAACATGATTTCTCGTGGGTCAACTTGGGCTACATATCAGCCCAATTTTGATGGCCTGAAATGATTTGGGCTGAACTAATAAATGGACGGGTCAATGACAAACCCAAACTTGGAGGAGTTATGTTTTCATGGACTAATTTTGCCATCTAGTAGCATAGAAGGAGACATGCATGTTAGATTGTCCACATTGTGGAATGGATTGTTGTCAATTTATATGGTTTTAGACAATCACACGTCATTACCTAGTTTTGGGATTGAATTAATCGTGATTAATGTCCATTTTCGCGAAACAAGATCTGAAATTTGAAATTATAATATAGGCATATATGTAAATTGCATGCAGAAAAGAAGAAAATCCAATAGCTCAAGTTTTCTTTTCACTCTTAATTTGGTGAGAAAATAGGCTAAGATTTCGTACGTCATTGGTAGTTAGAAAATGGAAGTAGAATGGCGAATTGGCAGACAACTTTGCAGAAAGTCTGGTGTTTTATTTGAAATCATACCGATCATCTGATAATGATGAATAACCGCAAAGGCGAAGGATCATTTATTGTTCCAGCTGACATCTTAATTAGCACAAATGAAGTATTATACTTGAGAATGTATTTGAGTGAAGCAAGTCTGGCGATAACTATATTTCATAGAGGGCAAGTTATATATTTGAGTGGTCAGTCAAAAATAATTACAGTTGTTAGCTAAATGTATATAACTTATTCGTTAATTAGGTAGAATTTATGTATATTATCTGTATACTATATACTTACTACTAGCTATTATTTTGGCAGCGACTATATAATAAAAAACTTTTTTTCGTATACTTATCTATAATTATTATTAATAAAAGGTTTCAAATCAAATGCGTTTTTGGTTGATCAGTACATTTACTTTCCCTTTTAATTTATTTATATATATATATATATATATATATATATATATATATATAACGATTTCATTTTTGAACCTCAACTAAGTTATTCTAAATCAATTATTTCTCTTTGCCTCATTTGATGGATCAGAAAGTAAGAACTTTGCCTAAAAATATACATGAATTTTATTGTAAATAGGTTTTAAAGGTTCTTATTAAGGTTTTGCTTTAAGCCGTCAATATCATTAAGCGGCACGGAGACGTCTATTATATCATCCGGAGATTGTTAGTAAAATTGGAATTGATTTAATAACTTTGGATCGTAAAATCACAAGCTTGACAAAAAATTGAATAAAAATACACAATGAAATGGTATGCCCTTTGATTTGATACTCAGGATGACCAAATGTAGAACTTTTCTTTTTCCCAAGCAACATGAAAATTACATACTTGAGGTTAATGAACTTCACATGTTTGCATGGTAATGTGAATTTCAATTATGATTTATGACTAAGCTAAGTCCTCTTGATTAGTTTACATATAAATTTTAGAATCTGAAATATAAATGTCATCCGCAAGAATCTCTCATGGAATTAACTCTCCTCCATAGCTCTAACTTGATATAGTTCTAAAAATAGTCCAAATATCACATGATTCTTATATAAGAACGATTGAAACATACATTTTAATAAATTATTTGAAGGTTAAATGTACCTAGCCGACTATTACAAAGACACAAATCAAAAATAAAAAACTGAAAAATAAATGTCATCCAAGAATCTCTGATGGATAATGTTAAGTTCAATTCTTTTCTTCCATGGCCTCGAAGATGAAAAAATAAATCCTAGACCTGAACCAAATGAGCCAAGGCAGTCATGGCATGAGATTGGCCTGTAATAATTCCAGCAGTTGATGGTTTTTCTCCCAATTCAATACAATAACCGTCATCAAAGTTTTCCATCCCTTGTGCCACGAGCTGCCATATTAAGCTTCCTCCCATAGTTCCTCCATCTTTAGCTAAACTATAAGTATTTCTATATATAGTGATCATAAATGTGTCTCGTATTTCTTGACTGTATCCTGGATCTCTGCTTGACTTTCCAAATTCTGCTAGAACCAATGGTTTCCTCAATATGTTTTTTGCGTCTTGCCAATGGCTTGTCATCCACCTTTGCATAAACGTCATTTGAGCATCATCACTTTGACCAGATAACCTATAATAAAGCATAAAAATTCTTGTTAAAAAAACAGTTAAGGATAACTATTGCATGTAACTAGATAACATATGGCTGATGTATTTATATACATGTACAGATTTTATTTTATTATTAAGAAGTATTTATAAAAAAAAATGACGCAGTACGTGATGCTTATGCATGCTACTCCAAAGATCAGAACAATAACGTGGATAATTCGATGTTTTTAAATTTATCTTTTATATAGAGGAAGTACTGTATGAGCTGATATAATTAACCTGCAAATTTCTTTACCAGTTTGTTTGAAAAGCTTTCCTACAAGTCCAATTGTTAGCAACAACCCTAAATTTACCTATATTAACTACGGATTTAACTGAATCCAGTATTTTGATATAGTATATAGATATATTTATGCTAAAAACCACAAGAAAAATTCAGTAGGTTATAAAATTCTGACTCATAATATTTCAAAAAGTATATTATATATGTTCAGTGCTGAAAACCTTAAAGGCTGAATGCATTAGATTTAATTCTAAATCCATCAATCTGTCGTCATGTAAATAATAGTTTATCAATAGCTTGATTTTAGTAATTAATAGCTGGTCACCTGGTCTATTTGCAGCTTGGTCTATTTGCAGTATTAATAGGATCATGAATTATGAAGAAAAAATAGCTTAGTATACCATTGGTCAGTATATGCATGGATAGTGGCAAAATCAATCTCCTTGACTAAATTGTTATTGATAAAGTCTGTCCCAACTTGGTAACCAGGATTGACTGACTTCCTGTCAGGCACTGAATCACCATAAAAGCCTTCCATTCCTATCTCCAGCAAGTGTTTGTTATCTAGTGATTTCACGAAACTTGCCATTTCTTGAACCCAAGCCTGTAGTAATTTAATATCAACGAGAAGCAGAAAAAAATAGTCATTAAATTTTTTGAATTTAATCAGTAATTGGGAAATAGAAAGGCTGTCTTTTATTTAGGCTTACGTTAACAGTATTTCCAGAATAATCAGCTTGGTTGCGGGGCTCATTCATGAGTTCCCATGCCATGATAGTTGAATCATCTTTGTAAGCCATTCCAGTAATGGTATTAAACCTTGTAACAACTTTCTGCACCAATTTCAAAAACCATGCATGTTGTACTTCAGAATAATATATTAATTAATTACCAACTTCATAATTGTAAATAATAAAGAGATTAACTTCGGCCAAAAAATAGCATGAGAAGAGTTAAACTTTAAAAGGAAATAGAGTTGTAGTAAATGCTATGTTTTTGTTACCTGGATGTGGTTCTTATAGTAATCTTTAGTCACATAATGAGTGTAGAAATCATCCGCTCCATTTATCTGAGCTCCAACATTTCGTGCCCATTGAGCATATTGAGCTTTCCCTCCAAAGTCATTATAGTTGTTTACGAAGCTCAAGATTAAGCGAACCCCATACTTCTTAGCCTCCGATATAACAAAATCCAAACCCTACGTATATCCACACAATACACTTGTTAAATATTATCAACAATCCTAAATTTACCTTTAAGATTACCATGCGTAGAAATAATGGCATATTTATATATTTAACATAGTATTAGTAGACGAATGGAAAATTTTAGTTTATAATGTGTAGTATGCTTTCCGTTGTTTGACTATATACGAAGTTCAAGGAAATAATGAAGATTTTTGTCACGTAACAATACACTAATCAAAACTTGTGATCGTAAGTTGAAAAAGAAAAGTTGTGGTCTTAACAAGATCAAATGACATTTCTGCATGTGGCTTTAAAAGCATGTCTTAAGGATAAAATAAGAAGTTCAAAATTAAAGAGTTTTTAAATATAGAAAGTTGTAAATTCACTATCATATAAAATGAAACTGAGGAAGTACGTACCTGAAAAACACGTTCATCATAAACACCAGGTGAAATTTGCAGTGCCCTATCGCCTCCATCACTAAAAGCCCAAGTCCGGCATACAGAGAGCCCTACAGAAGATGCTTCCTTGAGGACCTCGGTAACCTTGTACCTCTCACTAGGCTCAGCAGCAACATGCATTAGCCAGTAGGAGTTGAAACCATTGAATAGAAAAGGTGATCCGTCGAGTTCAAAATGGGCACCATTGACTCTAACAAACCCTTCATTTGCATTCTCAAGTAAAACCCTAGCTTCACATGCAAGAGCTAGGGACAAGATGAAGAGAACAAAATAACTAACCATTCTTTGAAAAGAAGACGTTACTTTGATAGACAAATTAAATGCACATATGGTTTTGTAGTGAAATAAAAGCTGTGATAGGTTATATTGGTCACTTGTTTGGGCCAATATTTATAGTGATTGGAGTATTAGGAAACTTGCTAAAAATAGTAATATTTGATCCCAATTGGGGATTTAATAAGTTAGAAAGTGGTGGTTTACTAAATTTGGCTGGAATATATTTTCTTAAAGCTAAAGAGTACTTTATGGGAAGTTGATACTAGATGAGGTTATTTAGTTGTATAAAGCAAGAAAATCAGTTAATTAGAAAGAGAAAAAGAATGACAAAAAGCATTACTCTGTTTAATTAAAAAATTAAAGAAGTGGGTAGATGAAAACATTGCGGTTTGGGGGTGATTCCTTGCATGCATAAAAAGAAAAAAATTGCTTTGTATGGTTGGTTTTTCAAGTTGATTAATTGGACGGGTACTAAAAATGTGATGATGATCAAACATATGAAGAAGTGTACTCTAATACTTTTGCAGTTAGAAAAGTTAGTTAGAACTTAATCCAGCAGATTGATTTAATTTGGTTTTTCTATATATTATTAGTTACAAGGACATAATTTCCTGTTGGAGGTTCTAGTTTACCGTTATTAGACTTATTTGCTTAGAATTTTAAGTTGTTCCGTATAGGATTAAAAGTGGATCGGAATTCTGAAGAGTTTCCAGGTAGGATATTAATGTAGAAGCTGGTGGTTGCTGAATTGATTTGGCTGTGGATATTAATTCGATGGAAGCTAATTAAAGTTTCTATTGGAATATAAGTGATCAGTTTAATTGAACTTGCCATTTACTCAGATCTCTCACATGCATATATAAATGCTGAAAATGTAATACATATTTTCGATAAACAAATTAAGTTCTAGATTCATATGTTCAATGTACTCAAAATCTTGAACACATTATTTTAAATTTAATTCTCAATTCCGTGTGCACATGCATTCTGTTGCATGGATAGACCTTTAACTGTATTTTCTAACAAATTTTGAGAGAAAACCGCTTATATTTTTTTTGTGAAGGATAGTTCATGTTGTTGGAAACTTGTATCTGAAGGCTGAAAGGAAGCCTGTTAATGAGCAAAAGTTAGATCCTCTGACGAGCTCGTAGATTTCCTTAATTCGGAGAAGGAGAATACACACGATTTCTGCGGTTTGATTTGAATTTGGACGGATCAAAATAAACTACATTAATAAATGAGTAGAAGTTGTCCCCAAAAAAAAAATGAGCAGGTTAATAGGGTGTCAAATGGACGTGTTGAGATAAATTTAGATAGGTACAAATAGGTTAAGTTAAGGTCATTGACCAATCCAAAAGTTATTCGGTCTTAGATGAACTACATAAAGATAGGCTAAATAATGGGTTACAACCCAGCTCGCACAATAGACATTAATTTTTTATTTTCTTATAATTTGTTTAATGATCAAACAAAACTACTAATATGACTATATTAAACATGCTAAATGGAAAATAGTTTGATGAGGTTTCTCATAGACCACTTTGGGCTAACATATTTACCCAAGTCAGCCTAATTATTAGATGGATTGCCGGGCGGATCAAAATAGGTTGAGTTAATAAACATCCCAACTAGGATGGTTGGACTGACCACATTTTTATGAGCTAATTTATCATCCAGGAAAAAAAAAAATAACGAAGAAAAAGAGTATAATATATTTTTTTTACATATCAATCCTGTATGTGGCAAGAAATAGCTCGAGGAGTCCCCTGTGAAATTGATATTTAATATTTATCCCCACTTTTACATATCTTCAAAAAACTAGCGTGTTCTATTTTATAGGTGAGAAAAGCAAATAATATATTTTCCCTTGCAATATAAATTGGTGTGATTCATGACTACATGGATAGTTATGATGAGTAATTCAATGTACAGCTAGGTTGAAAACAAAATGAAATCATATCAATATATCACGATCAGTTATGGAGGCAGAATTTTTACAAGGCGAGTTTAAAATATAAAAGAAATAAAAACACGAAGAAGACAGGGGGATTTAACATCTACTGTGTATGCATAAAAATGATCTTAACCTTATATATATACTGTAACTTTTCGCCGAAAATTAAATATTCGGATGACATTTAACCCCCTCCCTCCCAATCTGTTGGGCCTCAATTAAAAAAACCGGTTGCAGCTTCGCTTCCCCTGCTCATGACTTGCATGATATAACTCTTTTCTGTTTGTAACTTTGAAATGGCCCAAATTACAACGGACATGGGCTGCAATCTGTTGGGCCTCAATTAGAAAAAAATGACGCGGGTTGCAAAGGTGGATTTCAAGCATTTCTCTATGGTACATCCAATTCAACCCGTAACATCTTCAATATGGGAGGTCTATATCTATATATATCAGAAAAGAATCTTTCTAGATGATCAACAACGTACAAGCGGACAATCATGCATTTATGGTCTGCAGTACCCTACCATATTCTGTTGATAGCTATAAAACGACCACTAATTTAAAGAGATAAGTTGGGTCTGAAGCTGAAATATTTGACCCGATAATAACAATAAATTAAAAGCTCGAGAAAAATATAGGCTAGTATGTTGATAAGGTGTTCAATTAGCTATTAATGAAGTAAGATTTTCAAAGTTTTCATGGACATTAGATGATCAACCCGAAGGCAACAATTAGGGGGGGGGGGAGTAGATGAGGCAACACAGTGGTCTCTCCCTTATTTACGTTTTCAAGACTCAAATTTAAGTATAGGAGTCCTCCTCCTATCTTAGGTGTATGGTAGTTAGTTATCCTATTAACACCTCATTTATTTTTATTAAGATTAAGAAGTTCGAATTTGGCATATCTAAATAGTAAGATGTGTATTAAAGATTAAGACGTTTGAATCTGAATACTAAGATGTTGCAGATAAGATACTAAATAATTAAACCGTTTTCTCAAAATCTTTGCTTTTTTCAAAATCTAAATGCATGAAACTCGTCTTTAGTTAAAAATTAATAAATAAATAATCCATACAAATACTAATTAATTAGTGCAATTGCGATTGCAACTGAGAATGGTGGTCGTTGTGGATGGCGGTGATTGATAGTGGTGGGTAGCGACAAATGATTAGTAGAGAAAATTGATAGAATAGTGATAAAATGTCATCTTTACAAAAATTCTTGAATACATCATCTTAGTGATATTAAAAGTTTGTTACAAATTTAGTTCATTTAACTCATTCTATCAAATCAAGGAAAGAACTTAGCAATGGGCCATTACTCTTATTTGTTACTCGTTTCGTTCACTTTTTTACTTGTTCACTATATTAAAATAAATTTTTATTTTTACTTGTCCACTTTTGATATCAACAGAAAAATAATTACTTTTTCTTGTTTTACCTATAGCATTAATTTTATTTTATTTTCAAATCATTTTTCAAGTTCAATATAACTAAGAACCAATTAATATCAATATTTATATTAAATTATGCACTTCATTTATTATTCCTTAAAAGTCAGAAAGTCTATAAAATAGATTGAAAGAAAAGCCAATGAGAGAAAGATATATTCAATAGAAATGACCACTTTTAGTTATTGAATTCAACAACTGCATGTGTGAGCTCCTCCTCTCCCTCATTAATTCCTTTGAAGAGTCACACCATTATTCTTTAGCCAAAATGTAAAGATATGCTTTATCGCACAGTTTAAGTTAGGTATTTTCAAAGTTCGGATTCGGTAATCGGTAATTGAAAGTATATACCAAATACCAAACTTTCAAACTTCGGTTCGATAATTCGATAATCGGTAAATCAAACTTCGGTTCAGACAGATTCTGGTGAATACCATATCAAGTCAAAGTCCACTGTGAGATTAGCTTACCTAGGCAAGAGTCATACTGATACTTCACAAACATCATAATTTTGTTTGATGTCTCGTTTTCCTTATAGCACTAGTGTAGGACAAAAATGATTATTTAACCACTAATTGGATTAAGGCAAGATGCACATTATTTTAAAAAACGAGACATAAAAACTTGACGTGATGCTACATAAAAACAATATAATGCTAACTCAACATTACAACCACTTGCATTTCAGATAATCCAGCTATCTGTCTAATATACCCAACTGTACGCCGAAATTTCAAATCTCCTAATTAGCGTTTTCTGAAATATAAAAAGAAATAAAAGATTCTATTAGTATTTAAAATTGATGTAATAGTCGAAAGTTACCTCTGCTCTGAATCATAAAAGGTCCCATTTACAATGTAGTTATCATATCCATCCAACTGCAGCAAAGAAAATTAATAAAGTTTATCGAGAAATTTCCTAGGCAGCTCCATCCATCTCTCTTTCTGCTCATTTCAAGTTACAGGGTTGTTGGAGACTTGGAGCCAGAGGAATTAAGGATTTTGTGATTTTGTTAGAGCTTTTGTGTGTGGGTAATCTATTAGGACTTAGGTCATTAGGGATTTTTAAGTGAAGTGAGTAGTGACGGTGTTTTTTTTTTTTTTTTTCTTTTTTCCCCACCCATTTAGATAGATTTATAGTGTTCCACACTTCCCTCCAAAAGGATACTGAACCTGTGACCTCCTCTGGTCGTGTGGGGGTGCTTTTACCACTGAGTCATCCCTCACTTGTTGATTTTGTGATTTGAGCCTTTTAGATGAGTGATGGCAGCCAGGTAGGCCTAGCCTATTGGGAATGGGGTGGACTAATAATTTAATTACAATGGGCCTTTGGGCTTGAAGTGTATTTATTTTGGTATTCGGTATTTACCGAATTACCGAACGGTATATTTTTAAATACCGAATATCGAAACCGAAATACCGAATTTCATATTTTATTCCCGAATACCGAAATAGCCGGTTTGGTTCGATAATTCGGTTTCCGGTATTTTATGCCCAGCCCTATCCCGAACACTATCCAAATAGCTTCAGTTGACTTCTATTAGAAACGGAAGAGTCCAGCCGCCGCCACTTGAGTTTTCTATAAATTATAATGACCTATTCGGTTGTTGTGACGTTTTTCAACAATTCTTGCTTTCGTTGATTTCCTCCCGACTTATATTAAGTGTATTTAACTTGTGAGGAGCGAACGATAAGTCGTTCGATGCGTTTGGTAAGACTCTTGATACGAGATTAAGTCCGAATTTCTTATTTGTTCGAGTTATTTGGTTTATTTCGTATTTTCTCCGAAAATTCCACGTGATCGGATAAGTTCGTAACGCGCCATCGGAATAATGCCCATAATCGATTCAAGTCTGAAAGGTCTCGGAAATGTTGCGGATATCGAAAATTAGAAGATTAGATCCTCCAAGGTACAGTAACCGAAGTCTCGTAGAGGCGAGACTGGTCGCGCAGCGGCGCATCTGCTGCAGCGAGGAAAGGTTCCGCTCCTGCGGACCCTGAGCCACTGTGTTAAGCTCGCAATAGCGAAAGGATAGCCCTCTCCAGCGAGTCCG
Organism: Lycium ferocissimum; assembly: GCF_029784015.1. NCBI lineage: Eukaryota > Viridiplantae > Streptophyta > Magnoliopsida > Solanales > Solanaceae > Lycium > Lycium ferocissimum. Next base: position 28,624,550 of record NC_081345.1, on the reverse strand, counting down.
CACTTGCGACAAGAAGTGCGCAGATCACTGAATCAGACTTAGAATAAATATCCTACTTCGTCTTAACTCATTTCATTTGAACATTTTAGAGTGGGAGCTCGACCTAGAGCAGCTTTGGAGGGTAGAGACCAAGACCCTTGCTATGGTAAGTCCCTAACTCTCTCATCTGGATTTATATCCTTCACTAGAAGACTTCAATGGTAGTTTCCTTGTTGGGGAAGGAGGGTGTGGCTACACACTCCATGAAACCTAAACCCTTTTCATATTTTCCAAAATGAACCTTGTAGGTGGTATTAATCTGGTTACTTCTTGATGTAATAGGGTTCATAAAGGTTGGGTAAGCTAATTTAGAATTTTGAAATCCCCATTTTACCCTTCTATGCCCAAAAGTCCCAAATTGGAGGGGTTGGGTAGTTTTAAAAGATCGAACCTTTATCAGCTAAATGTAAGTATTTATGACTCATATGTACGTGTGTAATCCGTGTTAAACAGATGGGAGTCCATTCGGAGTTTTGGGCGAAAAAATGAGGAGACTTCGGGGTACTAAGCTTCAGTTCCAGGCAAGTTCAGACTGTAGTCCTTATTTGTGCATGTGGTTGGTCTAAAATGAATGTAATAAAAGCGTCACGGGGTAATTAAAGGGGGCTCTGATACTTGTGAGGTGACGAGCACCTTTATCAGATAGGTCATCATGTTAAGGGTATTTGCGCACTTTCAATTGTATAGTAGGTCTAAATGCCATGCTTTGGGCACTAGCTGATAGAATAGTACGATCCTTTGGGTCTGTGATTGGGGCCTAATGCTTGTACTTTATGTCTCTTATTATTATTTCCCGTCTTATTTGTTTGTGTGCACATCACTCATATATCCTCTTTAAAATGAAAGATAAATTAAAAGGTGAGACCTTCATGATATTGAGAACTTAAGGATGAAATTCATGCATATTCATGTATACTTATCTTGGATTTAATGCATGCCATGCTCATACTTCACATACATTTCATGCACATTATTAAGGATATGTTTGTAAGTCCAAGGGGATCTGGCTCCGGACAAGTGATGATGCTTTAGCTCGATCCGTTGACAATTGGGTCCGGTTGGCTAGGTGACAAGTTATTGAGCTATGATATGCGAAGACCATGATCCGAGGACTTTCCGGAGCAGTGATATATGGGCCTCATGACCCCCCATGGGTCACGATTCATTGATAGTCGAACGTGTGTATATCGAGGAGTGAAACAAAGGCCTTGCATTGCATTACATTACACTTGCATTGCATTCATCCCTTACTTATGTTGTTTTGTTGCGGATTATTAAGATTGACTTGCCGTGATTTGATATCTATCTATTATGTGGGTTAAATTGGTTAGGATGAAGTTATCCTACACGTGAGTTAACAGTAGTGAGTATGGGTGTGCTTAATTGAATTGATCTTCTGGATTGTCCGCAAAGCGCGTCTAGAGAGTTGATAAAACTATGGGATAGTAGCTTCGTTAGGCTTATGAATTGGCAACCCTCATAATTAGTTAGGTTAACTAGTAAAAGGTATGGAATGTGCTTAGTGTGTGGTAGCTCTAACTAAGTCTAAACGGTAATATGAAATGTTGGAAAGATAAGTGAAATTGTGTTAAACTCGATATTTGTGACATCTCTTTCTCATATCTCTTGTACTAATCATGGTTGAGTGAAGTGCTAAGTGGTTGTCGGCCAGCCCTTGTCTCCGTATCATTTAGGGATGGTCGACGATGCTACTGAGTACCGTTGTTTTTGTACTCACGCTATACCTGCTGCATCTTTTTATGGTGCGTGTGTTTGATTTGTGTTCGGGTCCGACCTTCAGATGTGATTGGGAGTCCACTCGAGAGCTTCAGGGTAAGCTAATGGAACCGCATGTGGCCCCGAATTTCTCCTCTTTGAGTTATTTTATTCTGTTTAATTCATACTCGGACAGTTTGTTGTATAGAGTTGTTTCTATGGTTATGAAACTCTGCAGTGCTCAAGTACATTTATGACCAGATTTTAGGGGTAATGCCTAGTTTTCTTTGAACTCAGCAATGTTGTATAAATTGTGTCACTTTGACTTGTTTTTAGTTAAAAAATGATTATTGTTTTTACTCGGCTTTTTTTAAATTGATTTAATTGCCTTCGGGGTTTGGCTTGCCTATCGGTGGGAAAGAATAGGCGCCATCTTGACCTTGCATTTTGAGTCGTGACATAAATAGATTCGATCTCTCATGGTAATGGTCAACCCGATAAGTAAACTAGTAATAAATCCTCTTGGTACAATAAATTAAAAACTCAGAGAAAAATAAATGTACTTTTTTGGTACATTGAAAAGATTAAATAAAACTTCTAAACTCTTTCATAAGCCACAGGCGTAAATTTGCAAGCAGTAGAGATTTCATTTCCTTTAATTCCCCCAGATTATCAAAAAAAAAAAAAAAATCGTGCTTGTGGCCCGTTGTGGGCCTTCATTCGTGTAAAAGTTTGCATATTGATCGCCTCCATGATTAATAGTGGTTTTATTTGCTTCTAACAAATACTTACGATCTTCAATTGTAGCTTTAAGACATGACATTGTATATCCTCCTCTATAATGCTCGACAACAAGAAGTGCTAGCCTGTTTCCACTTTCAATTCTTTATATCTCAATTGTTTTGTTAATTTTAGCCCTTATTTGATGCTCAGTAGTTCTACAATGAGACTTTGAGGTAGGCTTCATCTTATCTGAGTATTCTAACATTCATTTTTCTTGATCTTGACTAAAAATTTATCCAAAAGTAGCTTCTCCAACTTGCATCTTGACGATGTCATCAATATTCAATTTAATCTATCTTGCACGAGGTAGAGATTAAACGATTAGTTTAGCTTGTTTATAGATTGAAATTTGATTAGGTAATTATTCAACTATCACTCTAATATAATCACTAATCCGTTTGCACGTAACATCAAACTCAGAGAAAATACATGCTAGTTACGTTGATTAGGTATTCTAGCGGAGGTTTTCAAAGTTTCAATGTTAGGCGATCAATCCTAAGGTAGGGTGGCTCAGCAAAATAGAGTCTAAAGTCAAGTTTAGTGAGATGGTTCGAAAAAATTAATTCGTAACAATTAGGAAACTAAAATGAATAAAAATTCTTAATGGAAGGAAAATTAAATTTTTTAAGTATGTTGGCCGTGTGTGTATATATATACTAGTCAATTTGCCCGCGCTTCGCACGGTCATAAAAGAAGATATAATCTTGTAATAAATTTGGTCAAAAAATTAGAGATAATCGTTTTGTGTATGTGCATACGAAAGTCTATTTAGTCTCATTTCATTCAAATCCTAAAAGTAAGAAAAATGATTTGCGGTTGATGATCCCGCACATCAGTACTCATGTTACACCTCTGAGTAACCTATTATATCATGCACATGTTATCAATGCATGTTTGTATAAATGTAAAATGAATATTCCCACCTTGAGGCTCCCATCAATAAAATATTTCAAAAGACATTTGTGACTATGAATAAAGAGCAAACAGGGAATTCTGATTTAGTATGCATCTGAAGAAGGAACTCTTGGTTTTGCTAATATATGCAGGGAGCAATACAGGAAAAATAGTACCAACAATTGCTCTCCAAGACTTTCTTCTAGGCGTCTCAAGTAAATAGTTCTTATCAGTGTTGCACTGTATTTTGGTAGAGCTCATATTCAACAACATAGCTCATTTGTCCCTCACTCGTATAGATTTAACAAAGACTTGTTCTTATGAATTTGGATATTTTGAATGAAAAATAGAAACACAGCAGCTGAATGTTGAATTAACTCCTGCATATTATTCACCAAAACATAATTTGGAAGAACAGGTTGATTCCTCTAATTAAAATATAATCAAATCATCTTCTAAGCATATGGGAATAGACTACTGAAAATTAAGTTATTTGTGAAATTAAATGCATATTCCATTTCGTTCGACCAAAATAAACCTAAACTTCATACCTTAACAGCCCTTGTGTTTCGCTCGAGTTAGGAGAATGTGTTTCCATCTTAGTCCTTTGACGATCAAAATCTTATCTCTCTGTTGTTGTAACCAGTTTGACATTTGCTGATCCCCATATCATTTAAGTAGCTTTCCTGTTAAGAAGCTTCATCCATTTATTTATTTTAGCATTGTCGAACAAAACACCATGAAATGCAAAAAACATAAAAGAAAATCTAACACTAAAAGACATGGCCTCAATATTATTTTAATATCAATATACTGACTTGTCTTAGAATCTATGTTTCGCGCACTTTCCTTGCCTCATACACGGGTAATGGGGACTCAGTTCTCGCAAGTCCATGCTTCATGAAGTTCTTGACAACATTATAACTGTCATGATCAATTATTTTCCCAAAAGGCTGTTGATTCTTTAGAGCTTGCATTAGTTGGAATTTTTTTATCTGAAAAACTCTGCATACGTAAAACTCTAGCAGCTTCAAAAAAAGAATCTCATCAAAAGTAAAAGCTATTGCTAAATTACTGTACTATATTTTTGAGATAAAAACCATCATTTTATTTTAAAATGAACATATTGACAAAAAAGAAGTATACAAATTGGGATAGAAATTAAAGATGGCTAACTAATTCCAGCTCTACAAGTAAAATCAAGCGGCACATCTTAGTAACAAACAGATAAACAATTCCAAGAAAAACTCTTAATCAACTTCCACTTTTGGTGTAGTACCGCTTCTATTTCCAGCATCACCACCAACGGAAAGATCATCCTCATCCATAGTAGCTCCATTGGCGTCACCTTGATTCATCGTAGCAATGACTGGATTGCAGATGCTTTCCAATTCCTTCCTTTTGTTTTCAAATTCATCAGCATCTATAAGTTGGCTCATCTTTCTCTTCCCACTCACTTCAACGCAGTCTATTTATCTCTACTCATCACCAAACGTCACACAAAAAAGCAGGCTTCTCCAACCAAGTTTGTTTCACTGCATCCAAGAAATGGACCCGATCTATGGAGACGCTTTATACTCATGTTCCCCCACATCATGTCACAAAATCACATTAGAAAGATTAAAAGGTGATTATTGAATAATGCTTTGCTCATTTACAACACTATATTTAAATAGAAAAATAGATATGTGAGAAATAACAGCAAGAGAAGGAGGCAACTAAAAGCAGCAATACAAGAACGGTAAAATAGTAAACAATAGTAACTTCGAGAGAAGAGATAAATACAAGCTTTGACGTGTCCCCCTCTTTCTATCGAAGGATGCATGGTGTCGCCTAACTCTAAGATCACAAATAGATTAGGAGATTCACGAGATATTTTAAAAATAGATAGAGTATCCTTTGTGTATCTTTTATAGGACACAAATAGTCCGGCAGTTTCATAGTTACTAAAGTGAAGATGGAAAGATAAAGCAAAGATTTGTCATTTTCCCAGAAGAACAATGCAAAAGATGGTAACATGTGCTAAAAAGTTTGATCTTAAACTGGGCACGCCCCTTTTTAAATTGTTACCCCATTCTTTCTTTGGTTTTCCCTTGTCCCAAAGAGGAAAGAAAAGGCTAATAAAAGGTCAGAGGGAAGTGAGGAAAAAAGAAAGGGGAAGAAAATAAGTCCGCAAAATTTTGTTCTGCGATGACTATCTCTAAAGAAGGAATGAAATTCATCATACAAAACCAATTTGGCAGGGTATATATATTTAACTGGAATTTCAGAAATTCGTGTACCAACCTTTGCTTTTGCACTGGAATTTAGAAATTCATCCCTTTTTCTCCCTCGTCAGTCATCACAATCTTGGTTTTTTTTCTAGCTTTCCTCGCCTTTCTTCTCTTCCTCCTTGGTTTCTGATTCATACGCCTCTTTAACTGTCACTTGCGAGTTCGTCAACTCGAGTTCTGCGCAGTATTAATGCTAGTCGGTGAACTCCTAACATTCTTTTAAACTGACTTCAAATTTGAAGGAGTTGAAGAGAATCGAAAGCTTTAATGACATAAGAGATTCTAGTTATAGACTGCACCATTGTGAAAGGTGCAGAGAACATAGAATCATTAAATACTGAAAGTTATTAAGGAGTTCAGGGAAAAGGTAAAAGATTGAAAACGCAATTGTTATTTGACAGCGAATACAACTGAAAAGTGTAAAAACGCATAATCAGAATAACAATTAGGTGCAGCAAATGAATTATAAAAATAAAAAAATAAAAAAACTGACAGAGAATAGTAATTAATACAAACCCAAATTAATGGGGAAAAAGAAAATACAAGTCTCACCTTTGATTCTCTGCATATGCCTTTGGTTTCTTCTTGACGCCTTAGGACCTTATAATGCAAGGTTTATAACGCAACCCTAAATCAAGCAGGAATCCCAGAATACAGCATACAGAGGCACGTGAAACTTTTAAAAATCGTAAGAAAAAACTAAAAATAGCAAAGGTGTAAAAGGAAAAACGAAAGATGGAAGTTACCTTGGCGACAAAGAGTGATTGTGAGGTCTAATCGACATTGGGGATGAGCCGTAAATTAAAATGGGGAATGGAAAGAGAGACTAAAAGACGTGGCGTTTCTGAATGTTTGTGACGGGGTAAAGAAGAGGAAAGGCCATAAATAGTCCTTTTAACTATGGGAGTAGGTCTAAAATAATCCTTTAACTATACAATTATCGATTTTAATCCTTTAACTATTCAAAAACTTATTAAATTTGGTCTCTATCTATTTTTTATACAAACAGCGTACAAACCCATAAATCTCCGTGAGATTAATGTTAAATCATTCCTCAAACCTGTCTCTCTCTCTCTCCCCGCTTCTTTTTCCTCAAGTTCCTCTTGTTACAAAAAAAAAAAAAAAAAGCATTCGCAAGACCGTGTCGCTCTCAAGTCTCCCGAAATTCGAAAAGACAAACTCCGTGCACACAATTTCTCGTAACCATTCTTCTCAAACCCTACTAAAAACCGACAAAAACCGTTGACTGTTTCGTTATTTTTGCACAAAAATGCGCAAAAAAATATAATTATTTTCTAAAATAAACCGATGGAGACCGTCGGTTTTTTTTTTAAAATTTTTTTTATAAAAAAACCGTCGAACTCCGTTTTTACAGCAAAAAAACAGTATAAACTAAATCAATGTAAGTATATGAACAAAGAATATCAGTAGTCTAGTGGTAAAGCCCTTTAATGCCAAGGAACATGTCACGACCCAACCTGAGGGCCGCGACGAGCACCCGGTGCTATCCCATCCGGGCACCTCTTAACACACTTTACATCACATTCTAGGTGAGCCACATAATTATATCATACTTTTCATTCATCATCATTCTAATCTCATCGGGCAACAACATATTTATATCATCAATAACATCTATGCCCATGTAAATGTACATGCACCGACAAGGCGATCAAAACAACATCCCAAAATATAGGCCGACAAGGCCGAACACATCTAACCATATACACAATGTCTACGAGCCTCTAAGAAGGGTACATCATATCATAACATACGGGGCGGGACAAGACCCCGCCGTGCCCATGAATATATACACAAAAGAATCTATACCAAAAGTTCAGCCTCCGAACGAAACGGAGCTCCGCTATGTAGTCCCCGAGATAATACAACATGGATCAAATCTGTCCCCGGCCACCATGGCATGTACGCGCCGTCCACAAACAAAAGACGCGCAAAGACGAAGGAATGTACCGAGTATGTAAAGCTTGATCAATATTAATATGGAAGATAATGGATAATATAAGAAATAATATAGATGGGAGATAATGGCATCATCATCATAGCACTTACCCGCTTTCCATGAGACGTTCCATTTTTATTTCGTACTCGCGCACATACATTCGTATTCTTGCTCATTTCCCTTTCGTATCTATTTTCATATTCGTATTCATGTCTCCTTTCATACTCATGCTCATATCATATACATTGCATATTCATAGCCCTTACTTGGTACTTACATAGTCTTAACATATTCGTACTCTAATGGATGTCATATACATAGCATAATCGTATTCATATAGAGGTCATATACTTAGCTTATCCGTACTCATATAGATGTCATACATATATCTTATTCGTACTCATATAGATGTCATACATATAGCTTATATATAGCATACCCGACTCACGAATGTTCCGTGTTTCACGTACCCGACCTACCAAGGCTCAGGTTCGGCCCTACCAAGGCTCGTGGTTGTTCGTACCTAACCGGCAGCTGGCGCGCGCGCGTCGTTATATATATAGATATACATATTCGTTATATTTTACCCGGCCATATAAGTTCGGAGTTCACAATAGCCTCTCATGGGCACACATACATATATACATATACATATTTATCATATTCTACCCGGCCATATAAGCTCGGGGTTCACAATAGCCTCTCATGGGCACACATACATACAAGCTCATATCTATCTTCAGCCCTTTTTACTATCGTCATTCTTTACCTTCTATCCTTAGAGTATTACTCGTCGTATAAGGAACTTAGTACAGTCGTATCGTTTGAGCACCATTAGCTTAGTAGCTTCTCGAGCTAGAATCATTAGAGAGTATAATGAACTCATAGGAAGATGAACATCCGGCCAAAGAACCATGCCTTATGAAAGAAGGGTTAGCCTTACATACCTTTCGTGCGACTATTCTATCACTTGTACGTTCTTCTTCAAAGCTCACGTTCTACCTTCATTGAAGTGCATACTCATATTAGATGATGGATAGCTTTAGCATTTATGACTAACTCTAGAGAAAATCTAAAGCATCTCCTCTATTTATACTACTTTCCTCATATCATATATCAACTCCCAAACATCAATAATAACGTTCACAATATCATCACAATAGCCTCTAGTCATCTACACTACTCTTACTTCACAATTCTCTTCACTTTATCCATATTCATAGTCATAACTTGACAATACGTTCATTCACATACAATGTCGTTTTCCACACTCTCAATAGCATTTATAACATGATTATATTCATAAAGCATCAAGAATCATCACTCGTTCCAAACGTTTACTCAAAAGTGCTACTATTCACACATTCATGACCCATTTCTTATATTCTTTTGTAATCCAAGTGTTTCAACTTCCAAATACTTTAAACAACATGGAAACATCATAAAACTCACCTTAGATGGTGTAGGATTGAACTTTGGATGCAAACTCTTATTTGAGAGAAACCCTAGTTTCACCTTCACTTGAATTTCTTGTTTGGATGAACTTTAACGGGTTTTTACACTTGATTCACTTGACTTGATGTAATTGATCACCAATATCTCTTGAACTATGGGAGAAATATTGGAGAGATGTTTTAGAGAGAAGGTGGAATGTGGAAATGAAATAACGAACTTGGTGCCCATTTTAATAACTCAAAGATTCGATCCGTTTCTGCCGTTATACGGACACTTATACGGTCCGTATAACTTATACGGTCCGTATAAGTGACCGTGAAAAGATCCTATCGCTCACCTCTTCGTCCGGAACCATTATACGATCCATTATACGGGCCGTATAAATTTATACGGCCCGTATAACTGACCGTATAACTCCACCTGGACCTTCATACGATGGTCCGTGCCTATTATATGGTCCGTATAACTTATACGGTCCGTATAATGAGCCGTAGGGTTCCCACTAAACTTGTTCTCGTCGACTCGTTTGATCTCCAATCCTTGGCGGAACCTTCTTAACACTTGTTTATCACTTCATTAACAATCTAAGGGCGTTATAACTCTCCCCCAACACATTATTAAGTTGTCATCAACTTACTACTCATAAATCCCTTCCGATATTTATCGTATACATGGCCTTCTCTTGGCAACTTTCTCGTCTAACATCGAATGTCTTTCAAATCTTAATTAGAATCATCAAATGATATTTCTTACTCATTGAAACATCGTACACTTCGTATTTCTTATCAGCCTACTCACTGTGCATCAATGAAAAAATTTTCGAGGTGTAACATTCTTCCCCTCTTTAAGAACATTCGTCCCTCAACGTTAAGCACTCGGGTTTCGCAAAAATTTCACCGCAGTTTCCTCTATAATACGGCACTACCGTCCCGTCACAACAACCCATAATATCAGCCGCCTCACCGTGGCCACAATATAATAGCAATATAATTTGGCCACACACGACCCAAATACATAAAAGGAAAGCATACATACCTTCCATCTTGACGTCTCATCTTAGCCCTTATCCGTTCGAAATAAGTGTGGATATTTTGTTATTGTATTTCCTCCGCTTCCCATGTCATCTCTTCTCGATTATTATTTCCCCACAAAACTTTAATAGGTCACTTCCTTGTTTCTAAGCTCTCCCTCCGTACTAGCATTAATGGGGGTTTTTCATCATAAGCTAACTTTTCTGGCGATTTCAACTTCATTTACCGAGACGATCCTATGGATCTCCAATACATTAAGAATAATCGGAATACCGGATTTGACCGATTCCAAATGGAAGAGGTAAATCTAATGTTAAGCTACTTTGCCTACTTTGCACACAACTTCATAAGGCCCAATAAGGGATGTTGTTTTTGCCAAATCTCATAACGCCTTTCTTACACTTTCAAGAATACCCAATCTTTAATTCGGGAACTCTGCAGTCCCTTCGACGATTATCCGAAAGACTTTTAGCGACTTCTATCACTTAACTCGATCTTGCATAGCTTGACTTTATGGCTTGTTAGACCAAATCCGGCCCTATCAATTTAGGTCTCTCCCGTTTTAAACCACCCAATCGGGGGATCTACACTTTCGCCCATATAAAGCTTCAATACATTTAAATGCTAGGACCTATTATTGTAAGCAAATTCAATGAGTGGTAAATGATCATCCCAATTTCCATCGAAATCTATCATACATTTCGTAACATATCCTCAAGAGTCCGAAGACGTCTTCGTCCAACGTGGATGTGTTAAGGCGCATACGAGTCCCCAAATTGGAAGGACTTTAAATTAGTCAGAATCGAGTACCTCTATGGTGAGATAATAGATGCCGGAACACCATGAAGTCGCACTATCTCTTTAACATATAGCTTTGCATAATCCTTGTCGACACCCAATTTTCGCCCTCCTTTTTATTTAATTAATTTCACTATGCTTCTCGCCGTGAAAATTCCCCGAAAAATGAGTTTGGAATATTTTCGCCAATTATTACACTATTTTTCGAGATATATTTCGCTAAAATTAAGAACATTCCTATGGTCTCTTAAAAATGACCAAACATCATATTTTATAATTGAAAAGTACTAAACATTTTTTTTATAATTAAAATCATTCGAAATAATAATAATAATAATAATAATAATAATAATAATAATAATAATAATAGTAATGTTGATATTCGTATATCAATATTGGCATTGGCATTTTTCCTTTAATCTTACTTATTACCGTATTAATCATCTTTTACACTATTTTTAAACTAAATGCGTATATTAAATTACTTGTGTCATAATTTATATAGGTATACATTTTGTGGGAATTAATCAAGACGAAGAAGCATATTTTAATTAATTGATTGAAATAGAGGGGGATTAGAAATTAAATCATCTACTAACAATTTGGGCCAAATCCTACTCCTACTTCTAAATCAAAAAATCTGTGGCCCAAAAAATTGTCTCACTAACCAGCCCCAACCCACTACCCGACCCGGCCCAAACCCCAAACCAAACAGCCCCTAAGTCTATTTCATCTTCAACTAAAATCAGCCTAACCAAACAAATCCCTAACTCTTTTTCCATCCCAACCAAACGACCCTTTCTCTCTCACCTCCTCTCTCTTTAACCAACGCCCCAGCCCAGTACATTGCCACGCCCCGTCACTTCCGTCACCTCGCCGCCACCGCACCCGTCAGACCACCGAGAAGCTTCTGCGCCGACACCACCCATCACCTTTTCCCTTCTGAAGACATTTCCAAAAGCTGTAAAGGGAAAAGATTCTAAAATCCGTCGGTTCGGGAGACAATCGAAGCTTCAATCCGATGAACAATGGCAAGAACCACCGTACTCCACACCCAACGGCTCTTTCCCCTTCCATTCAGTCTGAAAAGGTGAGATTTCTTACCCCTTTCACCATCCCATCTCAGAAAACCGTCACTTTTTTTTTCCCCCTCTCTTGTTAAAAATTTGAATTCGGAATCTTTTTATTATTTTTTTAAAAGAAGCTGTTGAAACCCCCCCCCCCCCCCCCGGCCCCCCTCAACTTTGCCTATAAATACCAGCCTTTGAGGTCTGTCGTAAACCAAGAAGAAAAACCATTAAGAAAAATCTGACTATTTTCATAAGTCTAGATAGTTGAAAAACCCCCTTTTCTTTTCTTTTTTCCTAAGCCTTCCCAGCTAATGAAATTTGTAGTTTTTTTTAGAAAATTCGTTTTAACTCATAAGTTTTTTGGTTGCAAATCTCCTTTGTGGTTCTCGGTTGCTGAAACGACAAGCTTTCGAGGATTCCGAGACTCAACGACAACGTTAGCCTCAGTTCGCTATCACGAAGAAGGTAATCGTACCCGTCTTCTCTTCGTCTTCAATTTTGCAAAAGTAGAAATGTAGTCGTTCAAATATTTCTCGTCGTTTATTTGGTTTGGTTGGCTGGGATGTGTTCGCTCCTTGTTTTGTTGTAAATTACTGTAGAACGACGAATTTCGTCAAATATGTGTTTAACCCCGTCGCTGCTCGGTAAAAAGGCAATGTCTAAGTCCTTTCCCTTCAATTTCTGCCCTAATTGTGTATTAGTATGTGTTAAGTATGCCTGCTGTTTGCTTGGTTTGATTAGTTCAAAATCATGTAATATCAATTACATTTTAGCTTTCAGGATGAGGATTAACAAGGTTGCAAACTGGTTCTGTGCAGTTGTTAGTATGATTTAGCGCTAGTTCAAATCAGTTTGATTAATGTTGACATGAGCATAGTCATAAATTGGATGTTTCAATTTCCTAAAAGTCCTTCGCCTAAGCATATTTCTAGCAAATGCTGCAGTTTTAGCTTGTTATGATGAACCATTTGAACTTATGGATTAAAGTTCTTAATTTAGTTTTAGTTATTTGTTTGGCTAAGCTATTACTTATCTTTTAAATAGTTCTTCATTTCTGCCAAATTTCTCCTCTAGTTCTTGTGATGTGATGTTAATAGCCATACTATCAGAAAGTGTTTAAGTGCGGCTTTTTAGAGTGTCATTGTTTCACCCGGAATAAGAATACTTGAACTCAGGGTTTCCTGGCTTGTTATGATGTGGAATCAAGCCCAATATATGTATTTGTTAAAGAGTTAATGTGTTTTGTCATTAATTGCTGTCATGTTATAGGAATTAGCTCAAAGCATGCAGTTGTCAAGTGTTAATGTGTTTGGACATTGTGCTGATCAACCTACCCTCTGAAAAGAATAGCCAATTTTGGTTCAAAACTTCTTGTAAGCCCATGATCAACCTCGGATCCCTTTGTTTCCTTTTTGTTTCAAAAGGGGTCTGTGTAGTGACCACATCATGAATATTTGTTTAGTCTTCTGCCCTTCACTGTATGTTCTGTATTGAGGCCTCAAATGTGTTGTGAAAAATGGCTTTTCCTTTTTGCTTGATTTGTTCCCTGAATTAATATGTAATCACCAGTGTTTTCCAATAACCAACACCAATAAGGGTCAACATAGCTGTTAAGGTCTCTCACCCAGTGCTGATACTTGTTTGGAAAGTTATTATTCTACTAAGTGACTAGCAACCAGCTTTCCCCTAAAGATAAGATCAAAGTGTGTCTAAAGAGGGGCCTTTTTTTTTTTTCTCAAGTTAATAGATGTGTGAAGATATTTCTGAAAGTAATAGTTAGAATTGGTCACTTACCTCTCCTGTGTGCTTAAAAGGACTTCCTTCCTCTCTTGATTTATAGCTGTATAAATCTCATCTAAGGGGTTTAAACCCATCTGGTAATGATCATGTTAGCTCAACTTAAGTAAACCAATCCTTGATAAGAGGAATCAATCCTTTAGTTCTGCCCCCTCTTATCTAGGAAGGGATTTCGTTTCAACTGAATCTGGTTTGATGTTGCAATCAGCTCTGTTTAAAAATTCAGTAACATCTTCCATTCCCCTGCATTCTTGTTAGAGAAACAAAGAGTGACCTGAATTTGTTTTGGTTTCTCACATGCTTAGTGTTGTATCTTGGAGAGGTTAAGAATGTGGTTGCTGCTTTCCAGTTAAAGGGCACTTTGATAGCCCTGTACAAGCATGAGTGATCATTCTAAGTTTGGAATTTGAGGCTTAAGAGCATGAAATGAATATGTATAGGCCAAACATTTCATATGTGCATGCAGTATCCTATGCCTTCTAACCTCTAGTTACTATGTCGAGTATGACCAAATGAACACAGTCTCCTTTTGATAAAAGCAAAGGAAGTGAGTATGTTCAGTTCTGTTTTATAAGAAACTAAAAGATGATTTGAATTTGAAGCTTGCATGATCATGTTCCTACTTGGTAGGCTCTACTTATTTTACCCCCTTTTACTTGACTGCTCATGTGTTGCTGTAAAGGGAATTTGAAGACAGTTTGTCTGATAGTTTGAGAGAATAGATCACTGTTGGTATATACTTGTGTTCATATCTAGAAATATAACTTGTGCATTATCAGAACCCCCAGTTTGTATCAGTTTAGCCAGGTCTACAGCAAGAAGTCACTGTTTGTGTATTCAAACCTTAAAAGAGTTGTTTATACTAAGCCAAAAGGGCTAAATACATTTGCAAAAGTTCAGGAATTGTAGTATGTGCTTATTTGACATCCCTTCATCAAACAGTCCAGACTCAAATAGTTAAAAAAAAATTATTACTAAGCATC
>NC_081345.1:28597351-28609651 GCF_029784015.1 Lycium ferocissimum | reverse complement strand
GCCCAGATCGGGCACTAGTCACGGCCTACGGGGTTGGGTCGTGACAATGCCATCCCACCAATATATCAACCTGAGATCATGGTACATCTTTGTTGCTCCTGGATGAATAGAATACCGAGAATAATGAGCTTCTTCGAGGATTCGATGACGTAATTCTGCAACATTCGGAACACATAGCCTGCCTCAGTATCTAAGAATTCTAGCCATAGAAGTTTCAAATGGAGACTTCTCTTTTTCGTGAAATGTGTCTCTATAATGGCTCAACTGAGGATCTTCATATTGCCGCTCTTTTACTTCCATGTTCAAGGACGAACTGTGTGGGATTATTAACACTAACTCCCGAATCAATTAGACGTATTCCAAGATTAGCTAGTTGGTGGAGCTCATGAAACAATTCTTTCTTCTCCGAAGGAACTTCACATAGGCTGCCCATTGTGTTATACCCCGTATTTTGTACATTGGGATAATCCGAGCTAACCACGATAAGTTAAGGACAAGACTATTCCGGGATACGAGGTTGCGACTTTTGACCTCCGATATTGTTTTAAGGCATAAGTTGCTTATAATTTTATTGGATTGAAATATCAAGGAAATTAAGTTTGTCGAAAAATTTGGAACAGGATTTTGAGTCAACTTTGGAGGAGCATATCTCCATGTGTATTAAGAGTTTTAAGGTGTTTCAAAATCCTAAAATGAAGTTCGTCAAGTCTAGATTATAATGAAACAAACCGCTCGTCGATGGGATATCGGAGCGAGAGAATTATAGACGTTACAAACTGAGCGTCGACGCAGAAAGCATTTCGGCGGTACCGCTACGATGCGCTACGATGCGTAGCTACAAAGTGAAACCGACGTTGCGAGTTTTTTAAAGGGACAAAAACCTCATTTTTTTTCAGCAAAAACTCTCCAAAAACCTCCAGAAAATTCAGCTCCCAAAAGCTCTCAAATATTACATAGAATTGAGGATTTTGAGCAAGAATTCAAATTCCGGAGTACTAATCGAAGACCGGACAACTTGTAGTCGCGATTTTCACATCGTTTTGTGTTGGAGTTGTCTTGGAAATAAATTAAATATTGAAGACTTTGCTACCTTGGTAAATAAAAGGTATGAATCTCTTTCTATTTGTGCTAATATCGATTTATTTACGGAGAAGGAGTTGTTAAATTGTGTAAATTAATTTTGTTGATGTTGGCCGTGTATGGGCTGATTTGGTGAGGCCATGTTGAACTAATTTGATGTAATATTTTGGTTGTAGTTATTATGGATTTTGTGGTGAAAATGAATGTTTAATGATCCCAGTTGAAATGGTAATCGTTGCGGGCTGATTTGGAAGCTAATGCGATTTTAATGTAATATCTTGTATTTATGAAAATGAAGTTGCTAGCATGTAGATTGTTGGTGTAGTTCATGAATTTGGAAGAAAGAAATGTGTTGTTGTTGTTCCTATTGAAATTGGAAGGTTTCGGGTTTAGGGCATGTTTATTGGATTGTTTGGAATATTGCGCGGATTGTGTGAAGTGTTCTTAAATCGTGTTTAAATGGTTGCGGATTAGTATTAGAATGTGCGGGCATTGGCTTGTTTATATGTAGTTGAATCTGAACGTAAATGGAATGTTGTCGAATTATGTAGAAAAGGGTTATTGATGTTAGAATGCCTTTTGAATTAATTGTTAATGTTGTTAGAATAGTTGTTGGTATTGTTGTTGAAGATTTGGCCGAGTTGAATTCTCGGGGTGTTGTATTTCTGAGGGGAAAATCGCCGAAATTTCTGTAGAATTTAATGTTCGTTTGGAATTGAATGCCTAAATGCTTATGGTTAATGTTTGGTATATTGGCGTTATGTAGATCCTGGAGCGCCCGAGACTTGATGCTTGACTTAGTTTGAGAGCGGACGAGGTATGTGAAGCTTAACCCTTCTTTCTTTTGGCATGTCCTAGCATTAATTAGGTTGTGATACGAGCCTCGGGGTGACTCCACTCTTGAGATCCGAGCTCATATACGCATCTTATTCGCTTCCAAAAATTTACTCTTTTGGTGTATCCTAACTAAGGTTTTGATATTTTCTAATGATTGAATTTCAAAAGTCTTAGAAAGAATTTAGCTACAAAAAAGTCCCGAACTTCAAACGCTCGTAACTTTTGCATACGAGCTCGGATCGCCCCGAAACCTAATAGGTAACTTCTTAAGACATAACATTCCCCCAACTCTCGTAGTCGGGCTCGGATGGGGTTGGTACCCGTCCGTGGGGCCCGCGGCTTTTCTATGCTTATCCTTAATGACCTTCGGGAAAAACTTAACACTATTTTTACTTTGACATCCGCATATGGATTTCTTACTTATTTAATGAGTTATGATTATGATTTTATGCATATGGTTACTCACGACTCCGCTCGTGCTTATGGTTATTCCCTCGTTCACCGGATCCCGGGCCGGTTATGTATCGTGTGTACTATGTTATATTCCGGTGTGATGCTGTGTTACGGTGCACCGAGCTCCTCGCTAGAGGGCCGGGTTCCGTTTGGTGTTATGCTGTGTTATTATGATGTGTTATGATATGTGACGGGGATACGGAGATATGAAACCTTCTGGTGTGATGCTGTGGCATGGCGCCAACGACAGGCGGGCGACCACCGTTCTAAGAGCCCTATGCATGATTTGTATTTTTATAAGTAAGCATTTTGATATTTTGAATATTGCATTTACTTTCCGTACTTCGGTTTTGCCTATGATCTGTTTACTATATTTCATGCTTTGCGTACTCGGTACATATTCGTCCGACCCCACTTTCTTCGGGGGTTTGCGTTTTCATGCCGCGCGGTACGGATACCTATTTGGAGGATCCACTGACTTAGGGTTCTGTTCAACGACTTGGAGCGCTCCCTTTGTTGCAGAGTTTTGCACTTTGATTCGGATCTATTGTTATGCATATGTATATGTATCCACGGGTACGGCGGGGCCCTGTCCCGTCATATGATTCTGTTATGACTCTTAGAGATCTGTAGACATATATGTGTGGGTTATGGGAATTCACTGTTCAGTCGCGTCTGTGTGATTTGTGACTTGGACGTCCCCCTATACTATGATAGCCTTATCGGCTTATATGTGATATTATCTGCTGGATTGCGATAGCGATATGTATATCCGTACATTTGTGACAGCTCCGGGGCGACGTTCCACTATTCTATATATATATTATCTGTACATGGCATAAGTTATTCGTACACTATTTCTGGTTTGGGATACTGGGTAGGTACGGGTGCCCTGGTCGGGCACTAGTCGCGGCCTACGGGGTTGGGTCGTGACAAAAGTGGTATCAGAGCGGTTAGTCCTCGGATTGTCTACGGCCGTGTCGGCGAGTCTTGTTTATGGTGTGAAGCCGGCCACACTCATAAAAACGAGGATGCGGGGCATTTAGGAATCGGTGACCCTTTTTCGTCTTAGATCGTGCGATAGAGCCAAGTCATAGGAAATGAAATTTCTTATACTAACCTTCGATTTCGACGAAAAGACGACACCAACGAGAAGAAAGCGATTGACGACATTGGAAGATACAAAGCACGTGGGTAAGCAAATGTACGGAAGACACATGTCGGCTAAGGCATTAACGTATGATTGAGATGTAAAGTCCAAAATTTTTAGAAGGAAAAAATAAACGAGAAAAGTGCAACGAGGTGCGATTCAAGATGGACATACGAGGTAAGCCCATCGTTTTCATGCTATTGCGCATCGGGAGCCCATGTGCAAGCCGTGATATGACATAATATGTATATATACGTGTTGGCCCCGTGAGGCATTGTTGGTATTTCCGGTGTACGAGGTTTTGAGATATTAAGAAATATAGAGGAAACTCTGCGAAATTTTTCCAGAATAAAACGAGAATGAAGTAGGGATTTGTAATATGCCGTGAAAGGTCGTGTTAATAGTAAAGACAGAATTTGACTACGTTGCAAGTACGGTGGACCTTGAAAAAAAATAAGTTAACTACGGAATTGGCAGTAATGGTAATTAGGAGGTTGATATGATAAAAAGAATTCGGAAAAGGGTTTGTGACATTAAGAGATGAGTCAAAAAAATGTGACGGATATGCACGTACTGACAGAACAGCTTGTAAGATATTAAAAGTAAGATTGACGTAAAGGGCAAAAAGTTAAAAAGTGTGACACTATAAGATTGATTGCGAACGAGGATATTGCGTGAATATAATAGGGATCATTATGAAAATGCGTACGGTTGGCGAGGAAGCGACTAAAGAATACGACGTGATTTGTGTAACTAAAGTATGAAAGTGAGCTAGTGATCAAAAAAAAAAAGGAGAGAGAGAAAAGGAGGAAGAATTTAGGAAATTTTCTTCGGGGAAAATACAGAATAAAGACTACGAGATAACGGAAACGGTAGTAAGCACAAAGGGAGAAGGGGTTAATTAGAAGAAAGAGACGAAAAGAAAAGCGGGCAGGATAGTGGTGCAGTAATAAATGATGACATGTGTAGCCGTGAACACGAGTAATAACGGTGACGGAACGGTGAAAGACTACATTATATAGAGACGAACAATGAAGTCGAGGGAGTGCTAGGAAACGACTGGCATGATAAGAACATAAGAACAAATAGGGGTGAACAGAATATGATTTGAAAATAAGAAAGGGACTATGTAGGAGTAAGATTTTCTGAAAATGTAGCGGTATTATAAAGCTTTTCGTGCGCAAAAAAGGATGGACATAGATTGGGGAAATATGGTAAGGGAATACTAAAGGAAGCGCCGGATATAGACGTAATTAAATAAGTACGATTATGGAACGCAAGAAGAATACATAGTTATGAATTTAAAGGCGCGGTACGACGACAGGATGATAAGACTAATATTGAGACGAACTTGGGATGTTTTTGAGTGAATTGGAAGCCTGTGTTGGATACACCGTAAAGGTAAAAGGGCATAAAGCGTAAAGGGGTGCTGCGTGTACACGACTACACCCTGTAAATGATGGGATCTTTAAGCGACAAAGACGGTAGGCTTAAGGAACAGTATATAATTTCCTCGAAAGAAGCGGATGATATAAGTGGGGGTGAAGATACTATTACAAGAGAATTTTGGACACTCATCGTTGCAAAATAAGTGCTACCTAACTGAGAATTTGGAATAACTACGAGTATTAAATAATTATTGGGTCGAAGTAAGAGACCCTTTTTAATTTGGCGGGAGATGTGTTATGAGGGCGTTTTGAAATCCGTCCAGACTTCAACCTACTTCGAGGGCATTAGGTGCGAAGGTCATGCGAAGAGGTCGACGCGGTCATACTAGCGTTAGAACATCGGAATTTCGTCGAGTCCCAAAGTTAAGCGTCCGGAGCGGGAGCAATTTTAGGATTGGTGACCCGCGGGAAGTTTTCGAAAGTCTTACAAATTCGGCCGTAAGAAGCAAACGAGAAGCTAGGTTAATCTAAGGAACAATTAGAGTACCGAGAGCGGGCGAGGAAACCTTAAGAGGTCGTGTAGAACGAGGCGGGAGGCCCAACCAAAGTGAAAAAGAAGGAAGGTACATCACAATTTTAGAAACAGGGTAAGTCGAATAGTGTTGGGAATATTTTGTTAATAAAATGGTAACGAGTATGTGCGTATGTATATGGTATCCCATACATGGCTATATTGAATCCCAGCAATCGACATTGTGACATGTTGGAAGGCATTAATCGGACAGAGTAATGCAGTTCAAGGGAAAGGAAATAAATGGCACAAATGTTATCAGGCAAATTCGATGTTGTTTTCACTACGGGTTAAGCTTGGAATACGAGTTGGAAAGTTCTAACACAATGATATTTTGGAAAGAAAGAAAGTGAATAGATGGAAGGCAAGGTGACCTAAATATAAAAAAAAAAGCGAAAGAGTAAGGAACATGATAGAGGGAAGCCTCCAAGAGAGGCGACGGCAAGACGACACTATTTGGATAAAAATTCGAGGTTAGGCGTGTGAGAGGGATAGAGTGTGGTAGTATGGGATAAGAGAGGAATGTGTGAGGTTAGAGAACGAGACTTCGACGAGTGGAACGAAAGAATAATGACCACAACGAAAAAAGAAGTAAAGGAAAGAAAGATTAGGTCGTGCAACGGTGCTAAGAGATTTCTAACTTCCGAAGAATAAGTGCCAAAGGTGACGGATATCTAAAAACTATTGGTGTATTGGGACCCATTAATGAGGGGGGAGAACATATTGAACTTGAAAGAGGTTATGGCGTTCTTATGCCCCGAGTGGCAAATTTATTAGCTTAGAGCTAGAGTTCGAAATGATTGCCAACGTAGGGAAATCAGAGACACGTATACTTGTGTTATGAGAGAATTGTAAGGTAGTAAAAATTTCCGTAGCCCTATGCTTTTGTCTAGCATTTTAAGATTTGAGGGCAAAAAGCTAAAGGAAAAGCTGTGGCAAGAGCCCAAGGATTTAGTTTGAACTTGAACTGAGAGTTGCCATAAATGTAGCTATACGGTGAAGGATAGCGAAGGGTGCAGAACCAGTACGTGTATACATACTCTAGATCGGGGGAAGTAGTCCGGAGAAGGAATTATGAGGAATAGTTTGAAGGACATAACCATTGTACGCACTAGCGACAAAGTCATGTTGGGTGAGCACTCGGAATATGAATGGTAAGGGTGACAAAGACATAAGGCCCGATGACGCTGGTTGTTGAACCGCAAGGAGTCGGTACAGGAGCATATTTAGGACCACTTATCCAGTTAAAGGATATGCGCGACTATATAGTGAAACTTCATAAAGCTCCCACATATATGATCTTAGACGGAGGAGCTCAATTTACGGTAGCCTAACTTCGGAGGTCACCCGAAAGGATGAGTCACGGTGAATCTCGACACGGTATGCCACTCTCGGACCGACGGACGGACCGAGCGTACTATTCGGACGCTAAGGAATATGTTGCGGCCTGTGTTATTGATTTTAGAGGCAGCTAAGATGATTATTTTCCACTTATTGAGTTCGAATGTAATAATACCTATCATCCTAGCATCCGGATAACCGTATGAGATTTCGTGTGACGGAAAGTGCGTGTCACCGATTGGCTAATTCGTTATTGGCAAAAACTAGTTAATTGGCCGAATAAACTTCAGCAAAATTATTGATAAGGTGAAGCTTATTCGGAAAAGTTCTTAGCCGGGGTCGACGAAGTCATATGCGGATAATTGACGTCGACATTTGGAGTTCCAAATTAGCGATTGAGTATTTCTAAAAGTGCCACCCATGAAGGGTGTTACGAGAGATTGACGAAAAAGAGAAACTAAGCGAGGTATATTGGACCTTGTCAAATCGCTTGTAAGATAGGCAAGGGTGCCCATAAATTAAACCTACCACTCTGATTTGGGGAACGGGACATCCGATGCCTTCACGCATCAATGCTTCGTAAAGGTATAGGCGATCCTTCCGAGTAATTCACATAGATGACATCCAAGTAACGAGGGATGTATCCTACGAGGAGCAACCGGTAACCGTCTTGGACCATCGGTGAGAGTTGTGTACTAAATACATAGCTTAGTTAAGGTATTGGGGGCGGAACGATAACGGGAAACGAGATGAAGAATGAGTATTCATATGTAATTCCTATACCTACAGGTCGTCAAAAAAAAAAAAAACTCCTTGACAGGTTATGACGATCGATGAATGAACCATATGTGACACCTATGAAAGAGACTCCCCGAAGTACGTATGAGACCCTATAGGACTAGTTTAACATTCGAGGACGAATGTTCTAAAGGGGAGGATGTTATACCCCGTATTTTGTACATTGGGATAATCAGGAGCTAACCACGATAAGTTAAGGACAAGACTATTCCGGGATACGAGGTTGCGACTTTTGACCTCCGATATTGTTTTAAGGCATAAGTTGCTTATAATTTTATTGGATGGAAATATCAAGGAAATTAAGTTTGTCGAAAAAAATTTAGAACGAGATTTTGAGTCAACTTTGGAGGAGCATATCTCCATGTGTATTAAGATTTTTAAGGTGTTTCAAAATCCTAAAATGAAGTTCGTCAAGTCTAGATTATAATGCGACAAACCGCTCGTCGATGGGATATCAGAGCAGAAAATTATAGACGTTACAAACTGAGCTGTCGACGCGAGAAACAGCATTTCGGCACTACTGCGCTACGATGCGCTACGGCACGCTACGCTACGACGTAGCTACGATGAAACCGACGTTGGCAGTTTTTTTTTAAAGGGACAAAAACATCATTTTTTTCAGCAAAAACTCTCCAAAACCCTCCAGAAATTTCAGCTCCCAAAAGCTCTCAAATATTACATAGAATTGAGGATTTTGAGCAAGAATTCAAATTCCGGAGTACTAATCGAAGACCGGACAACTTGTAGTCGCGATTTTCACATCGTTTTGTGTTGGAGTTGGCTTGGAAATAAATTAAATATTGAAGACTTTGCTACCTTGGTAAATAAAAGGTATGAATCTCTTTCTATTTGTGCTAATATCGATTTATTTACGGAGAAGGAGTTGTTAAATTGTGTAAATTAATTTTGTTGATGTTGGCGTGTATGGGCTGATTTGGTGAGGCCATGTTGAACTAATTTGATGTAGTATTTTGGTTGTAGTTATTATGGATTTTGTGGTGAAAATGAATGTTTAATGATCCCAGTTGAAATGGTAATCGTTGCGGGCTGATTTGGAAGCTAATGCGATTTTAATGTAATCTCTTGTATTTATGAAAATTAAGTTGCTAGCATGTATATTGTTGGTGTAGTTCATGAATTTGGAAGAAAGAAATGTGTTGTTGTTGTTCCTATTGAAATTGGAAAGTTTCGGGTTTAGGGCATGTTGATTGGATTGTTTGGAATATTGCGCGGATTGTGTGAAGTGTTCTTAAATCGTGTTTAAATGGTTGCGGATTAGTATTAGAATGTGCGGGCATTGGCTTGTTTATATGTAGTTGAATCGAACGTAAATGGAATGTTGTCGAATTATGTAGAAAAGGGTTATTGATGTTAGAATGCCTTTTGAATTAATTGTTAATGTTGTTAGAATGGTTGTTGGTATTGTTGTTGAAGATTTGGCCGAGTTGAATTCTCAGGGTGTTGTATTTACAGGAGAAATGCTGCCGAAATTTCTGTATAATTTAATGTTCGTTTGGAATTGAATGCCTAAATGCTTATGGTTAATGTTTGGTATATTGGCGTTATGTAGATCCTGGAGCGCCCGAGACTTGAGGCTTGACTTAGCTTGAGAGCGGACGAGGTATGTGAAGCTTAACCCTTCTTTCTTTTGGCATGTCCTAGCAATAATTAGGTTGTGATACGAGCCTCGGGGTGACTCCTCTTGAGATCCGAGCTCATATACGCATCTTATTCGCTTCCAAAAATTTACTCTTTTGGTGTAGCCTAACTAAGGTTTTGATATTTTCGAATGATTGAATTTCAAAAGTCTTAGAAAGAATTTAGCTACAAAAAAGTCCCGAACTTGAAACGCTCGTAACTTTTGCATACGAGCTCGGATCGCCCGAAACCTAATAGGTAACTTCTTAAGACATAACATTCCCCCAACTCTCGTAGTCGGGCTCGGATGGGGTTGGTACCGTCCGTGGGGCCCACGGCTTTTCTATCTTATCCTTAATGACCTTCGGGAAAAACTTAACACTATTTTTACTTTGACATCCGCATATGGATTTCTTACTTATTTAATGAGTTATGATTATGATTTTATGCATATGGTTACTCACGACTCCGCTCGTGCTTATGGTTATTACCTCGTTCACCGGATCCGGGCCGGTTATGTATCGTGCGTACTATGTTATATTCGGTGTGATCTTTGTGTTACGGTGCACCGAGCTCCTCGCTAGAGGGCCGGGTTCCGTTTGGTGTTATCTTTGTGTTATTATGATGTGTTATGATATGTGACGGGGATACGGAGATATGAAACCTTACGGTGTGATGTTGTGGCGTGGCGCCAACGACGTGGCGACCACCGTTCTAAGAGCCCTATGCATGATTTGTATTTTTATAAGTAAGCATTTTGATATTTTGAATATTGCATTTACTTTCCGTACTTCGGTTTTGCCTATGATCCTCGTTTACTATATTTCATGCTTTGCATACTAAATTACATATTCATCGACCCCTTTCTTCGGGGCCGTGCGTTTCATGCACGCGCAGTACGGATACCTATTTGGAGGATCCACCGGCTTAGGGTTCTGTTGGTGACTTGGAGCGCTCCCTTGTTCCGAGCCTCGCACTTTGATTCGAGATTCTTATTATGCATATGTATATGTATCCACGGGTACGGCGGGGCCCTGTCCCGTCATATGGTCTGTTATGACTCTTAGAGGTACGTAGACATATATGTGTGGGTTATGGGAATTCTTGTTCGGGCCGCGTTCGTGTGATTTGTGACTTGGACGTCCCCCTATACTATGATAGCCTTATCGGCTTATATGTGATATTATCTGCTGGATTGCGATAGCGATATGTATATCCGTACATTTGTGACAGCTCCGGGGCGACGTTCCACTATTCTGTATATATATTATCTGTACATGGCATAAGTTATTCGTACACTATTTCTGGTTTGGGATACTGGGTAGGTACGGGTGCCCTGGTCGGGCACTAGTCGCGGCCTACGGGGTTGGGTCGTGACAAATTGATTGGCGGCTAAGCGCATCAGCTGCTACATTTGCCTTCCCGGGGTGGTATAAAATACTCATATCATAATCTTTCAATAATTCTAACCACCGCCTCTACCGCAGATTCAACTCCTTCTGTTTAAAAATAAATTGAAGACTTTTGTGATCTGTATAGATATCAACATGCACACCATACAAGTAATGTCTCCACATCTTTAATGCATGAATAACTGCAGCCAATTCGAGATCATGAGTTGGGTAATTCTTTTCATGTTTTCGTAGCTTCCTCGAAGCATAAGCAATGACTTTACCGTGCTGCATCAATACGCATCCTAACCCAACACCGGAAGCATCACAATAAACAACATAACCATCTAGCCCTTCTAGAAGTGCTAAAACTGGAGCTGAGGTTAATCTGTCCTTCAACTCTTGGAAGTTATGTTCACAAGCATCATTCCACCGAAATTTAGCTGACTTTTGGGTTAGCTTCGTCAATGGGGCTGCAATAGAGGAAAATCCCTCTACGAACCTTCTATAGTAACCTGCCAATCCCAGAAAACTACGGACTTCGCCCAGGGCGTCGTGGCCTTGACGAGTCTTCACTGACTTCAATTTTCGAGTGTCAACTCGAATGCCATTATACGAAATAACATGACCCAAAAATGTCACGAAATTCGGCCAAAACTCGCACTTTGAAAATTTTGCATACATTTCTTGAGTTCGAAGAATTCCAAGAACAATACGTAAATGGTCTCCATGTTCTGATTCTATGCGAGAGTATACCAGAATATTATCAATAAATACTATTACGAATAAATTCAAGAGAGGCCTGAATACATTATTCATCAAATTCATGAACACCGCAGGAGCATTAGTTAACCCAAATGACATCACCTCTAATTCATGTTGGCCGTATCTCGTTCGAAAGTCGTTTTGGGAATATCTTTTAACTTTAACTCTCACTCGATGATAACCCAACCTCAAGTCTATTTTGGAAAACCACTTGGCACCTTGTAATAGATCAAACAAATCATCCAATCTGGGAAGAGGATATTTGTTCTTTATCGTCACCTTATTCAATCGCCTATAATCGATGCGCATTCGTAGAGAGCCATCTTTCTTTCTCTAAATAGGACTGTACTCCCCACGGTGATTAACTGGTCTAATAAACCCCTTTTCTAGCAAATCTTTCAACTCGTGCCTTTAGCTCTTTCAATTACCATAGAGCCATTCGGTAAGGAGGAATAGAAATAGGCTTAGTGTCCGACAACACATCAATAGCGAAATCAATTTCTCTTTCTGGAGGAAGGCCTGGAAGTTCATCTGGAAATACATTCGGAAATTCATTCACTATCGGAACAGATTGAAAAGTCGGCGACTTTGCTTCGGTGTCATGAACTCGTACTGATTGATAAATATATCCCTTAGCTATCATCTTTCTTGCCTTAAGGTAGGAAATAAACCTACCTCTTGAAGATGCTGTATTACCTTTCCATTCAAGCACGGGCTCTCCTGAAAATTGAAATCGAACTACTTTCATTCGGCAATCAACATTAGCATAACATGAGATCAACAAATCCATACCCATAATCACATCGAAATTTTAACATTTCTAGCTAACTAAAACAGCTTTAGTCCCGGTCGCATTAAAAATTACATAATTTTTTCACTTGTCTGGGT
>NC_081345.1:28568659-28597251 GCF_029784015.1 Lycium ferocissimum | reverse complement strand
TTTTTTAAAAATTTTTTCTAAGATTTTTGAAATTCAATCATTAGAAAATATAAAAACCCTTTAGTTGGGATACACCAAAAGAGTAAATTTTTTGGAAGCGAATAAGATGCGTATATGAGCCCCGGTTTCCAAGAGTGGAGTCACCCGAGGCTCGTATCACAACCTAATTAATGCTAGGACATGCCAAAAGAAAGAAGGGTTAAGCTTCACATACCTCGTCCGCTCTCAAACTAAGTCAAGCATCAAGTCTCGGCGCTCCGGGATCTACATAACGCCAATATACCAAACATTAACCATAAGCATTTAGGCATTCAATTCCAAACGAACATTAAATTCTACAAATTTCAAAAAAGTTTTTCCCCCGTAAATACAACACCCGAGAATTCAACTCCCAAATCTTCAACAACAATACCAACAACTATTCTAACAACATTAAAATTAATTCAAAAGGCATTCTAACATCAATAACCCTTTTCTACATAATTCGACAACATTCCATTTACGTTCGATTCAACTACATATAAACAAGCCAATGCCCGCACATTCTAATACTAATCCGCAACCATTTAAACACGATTTAAGAACACTTCACACAATCCGCCAATATTCCAAACAATCCAATAAACATGCCCTAAACCCGAAACCTTCCAATTTCAATAGGAACAACAACAACACATTTCTTTCTTCCAAATTCATGAACTACACCAACAATCTACATGCTAGCAACCATTTTCATAAATACAAGATATTACATTAAAAATCGCATTAGCTTCCAAATCAGCCCGCAACGATTACCATTTAACCGGGATCATTAAACATTCATTTTCACCACAAAATCCATAATAACTACAACCAAAATATTACATCAAATTAGTTCAACATGGCCTCACCAAATCAGCCCATACACGGCCAACATCAACAAAATTAATTTACACAATTTAACAACTCCTTCTCCGTAAATAAATCGATATTAGCACAAATAGAAAGAGATTCATACCTTTTATTTACCAAGGTAGCAAAGTCTTCAATATTTAATTTATTTCCAAGACAACTCCAACACAAAACGATGTGAAAATCGCGACTACAAGTTGTCCGTCTTCGATTAAATACTCCGAATTTGAATTCTTGCTCAAAATCCTCAATTTATTAATATTTGAGAGCTTTTGGGAGCTGAATTTTCGAGGGTTTTTTGGGGAGTTTTTTCTTGAAAAAAATGAGGTTTTTTGTCCCTTTAAAAAATCCAACGTCGGTTTCACCGTAGCTACAGATCGTAGCGCATGTACGTACCGCCGAAATGCCGTTCGCGTCGACGCTTTAGTTTGTAACGTCTATAATTTCTCGTCCGATATCCCATCGACGAGCGGGTTTTTTTCATTATAATCTAGACTTGACGAACTTCATTTTAGGATTTTGAAACACCTTAAAACTCTTAATACACATGGAGATATCTCCTCCAAAGTTGACTCAAAATCGTTCCAAATTTTTCGACAAACTTAATTTCCTTGATATTTCATCCAATAAAATTATAAACAACTTATGCCTTAAAACAATATTTTCAATTGCGAAATCGCAACCTCGTATCTAGGAATAGTCTTGTCTTAACTTATCGTGGTTTACAACTCGGATTAATACGATGGCAAAATACGGGGTATAACACGATGGACGCTATGTGAAGTTCCTTGGAGAAAAAGGAATTCATTTCATAGTCTTATTAGCTAATCTTGGAATACGTCTAGTTGATTCGGGTGGTGCGAGTTAGTGTTAATAATCCCACGAGTTTCGTCCTTGAACATGGAAGTAAAAGAGCGGCAATGAAGATCCTCGGTTGAGCAGGTATAGAGACCACGTTTCACGAAAAAAGAGAGTCTCATTTGAAACTTCTATGGCTAGAGAATTCTTGAATCTTTGAGCGAACTATGTGTTAGAATCTTTGCGAGTACGTCATCGAATCCTCGAAGAAGCTCATTATTCTCGGTATTCTATTCATCCGAGAACAGATGTACCATGATCTCGTGTCGATATCAAAGTGGATGGCATTGTCACGACCCAACCCCGTAGGCCGTGACTAGTGCCCGATCTGGGCACCCAAACACAATCACAAATCCGAATCGCAATCAGATGGTATACAGACATAAATATCAGACGCTGTCTCAAAATATATCAAACTGTCGCAAACATATCTCAAACGCAACCGAATATATATCAAAAGCCGGCAAGGCTATCAAATGGCGCAACGGCCCAAAACATACACAAATGCAAGCCGACGAGGCTGCCACGGCGAATGGGATCGCCCAGAACATATAATATACAAACACAACTGTACAGAATGTGCATAACCCACATACATGTCCACAGACCTCTAAACAGACAAACAGAATCATATGACGGGACAGGGCCCCGCCGTACCCACGAACAAATATATACAATGCAACGAACGAATATATACCAAAAATATGAGCTCCGGAATGAGGGGAGCACTCCAAATGGCAGAAAAAGGGTGTCCTAAACAGGTGGATCACCAAACTGTGCGTACGCGTACACGGGCATGAAACGCGACCCGAAGAAAGGGGGTCGGTACGAAATATGTGCGATTGGTATGCAAAGCGAAAAAATGTAGTATACAAATAATCATGATCGAAATAGAGGTACAGAAAGTAAATGCATTTCCAAAAAATATCAAAATGTTACTTTAAAAAATACGAATCATGCATAGGCACGAAATATGGTCGCCGCACATCGATGGCGCCATAACACAAGATAACACCGTAAAGTTTCAAATCTCCGTATCCGTCACATATCAAACACGTAAGATAACGCCATACACGGCATAACACCAAATATGAGCGAGAACCGCCCTCGGCGAGGGACTCGTGAACCATAAACACAAGATAACAGGAGTATATCATAATGCGCACGACAACGAAACTAGGCAAGGACTCGGCGAAGGATATAACAGAATGCACGAGCGAGTGGTGATTAATCATATGCATAAAATCATTGTCATAGATCAAAACATAAGTAAAATAATCATATTTTGAAATCGGAATAATAATTACAACATATTCTTTCAAAAGTTATCGAAATTACGAAAAGGGCGTCCACGGGACCCACGGACGGGTGTAGGACCCGAGCCGGGCCCTATGGAAAACATACTCATTCTATATCATACAATCGTCTACGAAAATTTCAAGGCAATCCGAGCTTTTCTGTGAAAATTATGAGCGTTTGAATTTCTAGAATCGTTTAAGAACAAACTAAAAAAAAAAATCAGCTTTTAAGTAACCTTTGCAACTTACTAATCCCAAGGACATAAGGATCAAAGTTTTGTCATGTCAACCCAAGAATGCCAAGGAACAAATGCGATTCATAAACATGCTCGGATTGCGAGAATAGAGTTTCCTCGAGGCTCGTATCATAGCCTATTTTAACTAAGGCATGCCAAAAAGAAGGTTGCTTTACATACCTCAAACGCTCTCCAATATAATCCAAACGCAAGCTAAATCCAACCTACGCTTCGGGCTGCCCAATGTCTACAAACAAGCCATAATGTGCCAAACATTAGATATGGATATTTAGGCATTTAATTCCAAATTTGCCCTTAA
Organism: Lycium ferocissimum; assembly: GCF_029784015.1. Taxonomy (NCBI): domain Eukaryota; kingdom Viridiplantae; phylum Streptophyta; class Magnoliopsida; order Solanales; family Solanaceae; genus Lycium; species Lycium ferocissimum. The sequence goes on along the minus strand of NC_081345.1, from coordinate 28,593,649 downwards.
TCCTATTTAATTTGGGGCGCATTTCCCCTCTAAAATAGGCTACCCCGAGAATTTAACTCGGCCAAATCAATCAACAACAACAACAATATCCAACCTAGCAACATCAACAACCAATCCGAAAGGCAATACAACAATAATAGCTCTCTTTTCCATCATTCAACAACATTCATGAATTCAATTCAACGACTTACATTCAAGCCAACGTCGACGCTTATACATTCAAACATTAACCCGAACCCATACCAACCATATTTAAAGACATTCTAAGCAATTCATACAACATTTCAAACAATCCAACAATTTCTCCAAGCTACCCGAATTCAGCCCCTAAACCGAGAACCTACTTTAACCCATTCCTTATTTCCAAATCATGATTTGCATCCACAATTCACATTCTAACAATACTATTCTCAAATCAATATGTAAAATACATTAAATGCCAATAGTCTCCAAATCGATCCGCAACAACTACATCAATTTGAGTCATTAAACATTCATTTCCAACATAGAATTCATAACGACGACGACTAAAACATTAAGCGATATCAATTCGTTCATTGTCATATAATATGACCCATTTCGACCAACACTACACATATACATATATGGATGATTCTCAATCGTTCTTTCACCTTACAATGATCATAATATGCTAACTAGACATTAATTCATCACTTTAATACAACACAACACACACACCCATCACTTGCCAAGCCTCATACATATGGCCTCAACTTCAACATACTTTATTTCATGATTTTCATCCATATTAACATACTACAACATACAAACAACCTTTATAACACATAAAACATAATGAATTCTTACCTTTCCTCTTCAACTTCCCAATTGCCTAGGGTTTCCAAGGATGAAAAATAAAGGGTTGATCGCTCCAACGACACCTCCACGCTACTTAGGGACCTCAATATAGTGGGTTTACATCAGGGAAATGATTTTAGAAGGACTTGAATGAAAGTTGATTTTCCAAGCTCCTTGGCCGAGAGCTCGCTTTTGTGTGGTGTTCTTCGCCTCCTTTTTTTCTAAGTGTTAAAATGACTAAAGATGACTTAGAGGTCATCTTTTAATTCCCCTCTAGAGTTGTACAAGATCTTGGCCCACATTAATGTGTTGTTCCAATTAAAAGTTGACACAAAATTGTGTGGGGGCCTTATCCCGCTCACCGCCAACCATGGAAGCCGGATGACTTTTCAACTTTCATCTATTCCAATTGTGGTCCCAAATTTTCCTAATTGTTCCGTACCAACAAATTCATGCACATTATGACAAAATAAAATCGAAGGTCAAAAGTCTCGACTTTGCATCCCGGAATAGTTTTGTCCTTAACTTATCATAATTAATCCGGATTGTCCCAATGTACAAAAATACGGGTTCTAACAGGCATGAAGAAAGACATAGCAGAATTTGTAGCTCAATGTCCAAATTGCCAGCAAGTAAAAATCGAACATCAAAAGCCAGGGGGATTATTGCAAGCAATGAAAATTCCTACTTGGAAATGGGAAGTGATCAATATGGATTTTATTGTGGGATCACCTCATTCCTGAGGCAAGTATGATTCCATATGGGTGATCGTGGACAAACTCACGAAAGCAGCTCATTTTCTCCCTGTCAGAACCATATACTCAGCAGATGATTATGCAAGGTTGTATCTCAAGGAGATTGTAAGGCTCCATGGTATTCCGATATCCATTATCACGGATAGAGGAGCGCAATTTACAGCTAAGTTCTGGAAATTCTTCCAAGAAGGTTTAGGTACTCAAGTAAGGCTCAGCACGACATTTCATCCGCAAACTGATGGGCAAGCCGAACGTACCATTCAGACCTTGGAGGATAAGCTAAGGGCATGTGTTCTAGATTTTGGTGGTAGTTGGGATGACCACATACCCCTTATTGAGTTTGCATATAACAATATCTACCATTCTAGTATCCAAATGGCTCCATATGAAGCTTTATATAGAAGGAAGTGCAAGTCTCCAATTGGATGGTTTGAAATAGGAGAAGTACAGCTAATAGGCCCTGAGTTGATCCAACAAGCAGTGGAAAAAGTTAAGGTGATCCGAGATCAATTGTTGATAGTCCAAAGTCACCAAAAATCTTATGTGGACAACAACCGGCGAGATTTAGAATTTCAAGTTGATGACTGGGTATTTTTGAAGGTGTCACCAATGAAAGGGGTGATGAGATTTGGTAAGAAAGGGAAATTGAGTCCTCGATACATTGGACCCTATAAGATTATCCGCAAGGTGGGTCAGGTAGCTTATGAATTCGACTTGCCTCCAGAACTTGAATCGGTCCATCCAGTTTTCCATGTCTCAATGCTCCGCAAGTGTGTTGGAGACCCTACGAGGATTGTCCCAATAGATGATGTTCAAGTGACAGAAAAGCTAGTCTATGAGGAAGTGCCCATTTCCATATTAGACAGGCAAGTACGAAGACTTCGAAATAAGGAAGTAGCTTCAGTTAAAGTCTTATGGCGAAATAACAACCGAGAACAAATGACTTGGGGGGCAGAAGAGAAGATGAAATCCACATATCTGCACTTATTTCAGCCCCCGGAAGAGATCCATGATGAGACATCAAGATTATGAGGTATGTATGTTTTCTTTTTATGCATATGGGTCGTGTGTGGCCAACTTATATTACTATTGTATTGTGGCCCTGTGAGGTAATTTTATTGTGGGCTGTTTGACAGGATGGTAGTGCTATATTACAGGGGAAACTCTGGCGAAATTTTTATAGAATCCCCGATGACTTAACATTCGAGGACGAATGTTCCCAAAGGGGGGGAAGAATATTACACCTTGGAAATTTTCCTTTAACGTACAGTGAATAGAATAACGAAGGGCACAAGTTATACGATGTTTTGAAAAGTAAGAGACAGCATTTGATGATCCTAATCGAGATTTCAAAGACATTTGAGGTAACGGAAGGAAGTTGTTAAGGAAAGCAAGGTATATGTTGCGTGTCGGGTAAGATTTACGAGTGTCGAGTTAATGACGGCTTAATGACATTTTGGAAAAGAGCTATAACGTCCCTTAGATTGGTAATGAGGTGTTAAACAAGTGTCAAGAAGGTTCCATAAGGATTGGAGATCAAACGAGTCAACGAGAATGATTTCGGAAGAACTGGGCATTATACGGCCCAAGATACTGGCCGTATAAATTATACTGGCCGTATGTCTGGCCGTATAATTAGCCCAGGATGGCAAATCTCACTGGACCAGATCTACAGCCAGACATACGATCAGTATATTTTTTACAGACCGTATGTTGGTCCGTAGAATCTGATCGGGACAGGTTTTAAAATGATATAAGGACCTCCCTCTCATTTAATTCATTTCATTTCATTCCTCCACAACTCAAGAACCCTCTAGAATTCTCTTTACTCTTCATCCACAAGAACCCAAAGGAAATTGATGATCAACTTCATCAAACCAACAAAACCAAGAGTATGAAACATATCAAAGTTCATCCAAGCCAAGAAATTCCAAGAGAAGTGAACTAGGGTTTTGGTGCAAGAAGAGTATTTCGACTCAAGGCTTGTTCCTGCACTATCTAAGGTAAGTTTTAAGGTATTTTCATGTTGTTTAAGGTATTGAGAAGTTGAAACACTTGGATTGTAGAAGAATATATAAAATGGGTCATAAATGTGAGAATAATGTCATTGTTGAGCCATAGCTTGGATTGAGTCATGATTATTGATATGTTGTAATTGTAAGTATGTTATGAATGACATTTAAAACATGGGATAAGCATTATATGTGAGAAAATGTAATAGTAAACTATGACCATGGTTGTGGAGAATTGAAGCGAAATTGTGAAATGTGGATAATGTAGTTGAATGATGATTGTTGCCTATGGTATTGTGATTGTTATTATGGATGTTTGGGAGTTGATATAGAATATGGAGGAAATTTTATAAACAAAGGAAATGCTGCCCAATTTTCTCTAGCTTTAGTAAGCATGTTCTTATAATCGCTTAGCTAATGTCGATACGAACTCCCTTGAAAGTAAAGACGTGAGCATTGAAGGAGAATGATAAAGTGATAGAATAGCTAAAGGAAAAGGTATGTGAGGCTAGTCCTTTCTTTCTAAGGCATGAATCTTATGGCATGATTTTCCTCCTTCTTCAAGAATTTCCTACAATCCGGAAAACTAAGAGTCTATGTTCATGAATAGCCATATGAGATAAGAGATACATTACGAATACGATAATGGTGATGATAAGCTTAAGTCTAAAGATTCTAGAGTTCTTAATATGATGCCTCTACCAAGCTAATGATTTTAACTATGATCCATCGATGTTTTCCTTATGTGCACTCACCTTAAAACGTTAGTCCCTCCCAGGTGAGATATAATGATTATGATCACTCCATAATGCAATCAGGGGTTTACGACCTCATGTCACCCCGACATAGCTATAGTTGCCTTCAAGTTCTAATGTATGTTTCTATGGTAAATGTATAATGATGTTAAGTTGTGATAAATTCATGATATGCCTATGAGATGAATAATAATGATAAGTCTATGATATGCACGATGATATAATTCCACCGCGCCTAAATGGCCGGACATGTCACCGCGAAGGCGGGCTGCTTGTGGTTCCACTGTGCCTAAATGGCCGGACATGTCACCACTAAGGCGGGCAACTTATGATTCCACCGCGCCTACAAGGCCGGATATGATCACCACTAGTGGGCGACATATGATTGTTACCCAGACGCGGGTTAACAATGATGATGTATATGTATAATATGATGATGTATACGCTATGGTAACACGTATGATATGCTTATGCATGATATATGTATGAAATGTATCCGCACTTAAAAAGTACGCAGGTTATATCTTCATCCTATGCCTTATGATTTCTCTATTATGTTCATTTCATTCAAGTCTTACATACTCAGTACAATGTTCGTACTGACGTCCATTTTCTTTGGACGCTGTGTTCATGCCCACAGGTATATAGGGAGGTGATCTAGACTCGTAGGAGCTATTAGCTGACTTGAGAGCACTCCTTTTTCACGGAGGTGCCATTGATTATTCTTTTGTGTACATACATATGTTTTGGGCATGACGGGGTCCTGTCCCTATGTCTATCACTCTAGTAGAGGCTTATAGATACGCATTTATGGGCAGTATGGTCTCACAGTTTCGCATCGCATGTACATATATATGTATTATTTTGATAGCCGAAGGGCTTATGTATATAAAGGTAAATATGTTTCAAATGAAAATAGTTTTCTATGATTATGAGCATAAGAAATATGAATGAACGTAGGATGAGTAATAGAATGGGTGGTGCTCGGTGGTTAGCCCCGGGTACCCGTCATGGCCCTAGTCGGGTCGTGACACATGTGATCTTGGACTGTCACACCAAGACAGTTACTTTAGCCATGCCGGGCATTCCTAGGCTGGAGTGGAGAGGTACTCCTAGTCCTGCTCCGAAGAAGATCATTTCCTTCCTTCGGGTGAAGAAGTTTGTAAGTAAGGGGTGTTTAACGTATTTGACGCATGTTCGTGATATTACTGTTGCATCTCCACCTCTTGAATCTATTCCTATTGTGAGCGAGTTCGCGGAGGTATTCCTGTTGGATCTGTCGGGTATGCCACTCAATCGCAACATCAATTTCTATATCGATGTGGACCTGGACACTCTTCCCATCTCCATTCCACCATATCGGATGACACCTGCCGAGTTGAGGGAGCTTAAGGAACAAGTGCAGAATTTATTGAGCACGGGGTTCATTAGACCTAGCGTCTCCCCTTGGGGTGCTCCTGTGTTATTCGTGAAGAAGAAAGATGAGACCATGAGGATGTGTATTGATTACTGCCAGTTGAACAAGGTCACTATTCGGAACAATTTCCCTATGCCACGTATTGATGATCTGTTTGACCAGCTTCAGGGTGCTTCGGGGTTTTCGATGATTGATTTGCGTTTTGGCTATCACCAGTTGAAGATCAGGGCGGAGGATAGTACGAAGACTGAAGATTTCGGAAGAGATATGGCCTTATGAGTTTCTAGTGATGTCTTTTGGGCTTACCAATGCCCCGGCTACATTTATGACCTTGATGAATAGCATCTTTAGGCCATTTCTTGATTCCTTTGTGATTGTATTTATTGATGACATCTTGGTGTACTCCAAGAGTAGAGAGGACCATGAGAGCCATTTTCGTTATGTTCTTGGATTGTTAAAGAAACATAGCCTGTTTGTTAAGTTTTCTAAGTGTGAGTTCTGGTTGGAGTCTGTAGCATTCTTGGGCCATGTTGTGTCTAAGGATGGGATTATGGTTGATCCACAGAAGATTGAGGCTGTGAGGGGTTGGGTGAGGCCCACTACTGTTACTGAGATTCATAGTTTTGTGGGCCTGGCTAGTTATTACCATCGCTTTGTGAAGGGTTTTGCTACCATTGCTTCATCCTTGACTAGATTGACCCAGAAGGATGTTCCCTTCCAGTGGACGGATGATTGTGAGGAGAGCTTTCAAAAGTTCAAGCTTCTTTTGACTACAGCCCCCATCCTAGCCTTACCTGTGGAAGGTAAGGATTTAACTGTCTATTGTTATGCCTCCCGTATGGACTTGGGAGCGGTGTTGATGCAGGAAGGTAGAGTAATAGCTTATGTTTCCCATCAGTTAAAAGTTCATGAGAAGAATTACCCAACCCATGATTTGGAGTTGTTGGCCATAGTCTTCGGTTTGAAGCTTTGGAGGCATTATTTTTACGGTGTCCATTGTGAGTTTTTCACCGATCACCGTAGCCTTCAGCTTGTGTTCAGCCAGAGAGATCTTAATTTCAGGCAGCGCCGATGGATGGAGCTCCTGAAAGACTATGATATCTCTATTTTGTATCATCCTAGGAAAGCCAATGTGGTAGCTGATGCCTTGAGTCACAAGGCGGTGAGTATGGGAAGTTTAGCTCGATTGATTATTTTCGAGAGTCCGTTGGCCATGGAAGTTCAAACTCTGGCCAACAGTTTCGTTCGTCTTGATATTTCAGCCTCGGGTAGGATTTTAGCTTGTATAGAGGCAAGGTCGTCTTTTATTGTATCGGATCAGGACTCATCAGTTTGACAATGCCCCGTTAAGCAATATTCAAGATAGATTTTTGTGAGGTGAGGCCAAGAGGGTCATGATTGATTCTGAGGGCATTCTGAGGATTAGAGGACGTGTATGCGATTCTTGTGTTGTGATTTTGTTCAGTTGATCTTGTCTGAGGCTCATAGCTCTCGCTATTCCATTTTTCCGGGGGCGACTAAGATGTATCGTGACCTGAGACAGCACTAATGGTGGCGACGGATGAAGAGAGATATAGTTGACTTTGTGGCTAAGTGTGAAAATTATCAGCAGGTAAAGTATGAGCACCAACGGCCCAGTAGGGTGCTTCAGAGGATGTCCATTCCCGAGTGGAAGTGTAAGAGGATTATCATGAATTTTGTCACGGGTCTTCCGAAGACCCTTGGCAAGTTTGATTTTATTTGGGTGATATTGGATCGGTTGACTAAGTCCGCTCACTTTGTTCCAGTTCAGGTTTTCTCTACCGCGGAGAAGTTAGCTAAGATGTATATTCGGGATACTGTGAGATTACATGGGGTCCTTATTTCTATTGTATCTGATTGGGGTACTATCTTCACTTCTCGATTTTTGAGGGCATTTCATGAGGAGTTAGGTACCCGATTGGATCTTAGTACAGCTTTTCATCCCCAGACCGATGGCCAGTCCGAGCGAACCATTCATGTGCTCGAGGACATGTTGAGAGCGTGTGTTATTAATTTTGGTGGTCATTGGGATCAGCACTTGCTCTTGGTAGAGTTTGCATATAACAACATTTATCATTCGAGTATTGGCATAGTGCCTTTTGAGGCCTTATATGGTAGGAGATGTAGATCTCCGATTGGTTGGTTTAATGGGTTTGAGGCTCGACCTTGGAACACGGATCTATTGAGAGAGTCCCTTGATAGAGTGAGAGTTATTTAGGCCAAGCTTTTGGCAGCTCAGAGTCAGATGTATGCGGATCGAAAGGTCCGAGATTTGAAGTTTGCTATTGGTGACCGAGTTCTATTGAAGGTTTCACCCATGAAGGGTGTTATGAGGTTTGGTAAGAGGGGCAAGTTAAGCCCGAGGTATATTGGTCCGTTTGAGATTGTGGACTGTATTGGTGATGTAGCTTATGAGTTGGCATTACCGCCAGGTTGGCGGGAGTTCATCCTATTTTTCATGTTTCGATCTTTGAAGAAGTACCATGGCAACGGTACCTACATTGTCCGCTGGGATTCGATATTGCTAAATGAGAATTTGACTTATAAGGAGGAGCCTATCGCGATCTTGGATAGGCAGGCTCGAAAGTTAAGGTCGAAAGAGATTTCTTCTGTGAAGGTGCAATGGAAGCACCATCCTATGGAGGAGGCTACTTGGGAGACCGAGTCCGACATGCGTAGCCGATATCCCCAGTTGTTCACTGATTCAGGTATTTCCCTGCTTTCCTTCTTTTCATCGCTCGAGCACGAGCGACGGTTCAATTGGTATCTGATGTAACGACCTGTTTGGTCGTTATAGTCATTTTGGCATTTTCACCCGCTCCCGAGCATTGATTAGCTAACTTTTGACCCGAGGGGATCATAGGCACGCTTTTTGAGGTGTCTAGACCTGATTCGGGTAACTTTTGTGAAATATAGGCTTTAAGTGATAAATGGTTGACCCAAAGTTGACTTTTGGGTAAACGGAATTTTTTTGAAATTTCAGCTATTCCGAGAGGGTTCGGATGGTCATTTAGAACGTGTGTGTGTATTTGTTTCGGTTCCCAATGCACTCGGATGCATTTCGAGACTTGGGTTGGGAAATTGGAATTAAGGCATCGGTGGTTGACTAGGTCAACGAGACCTCTGTTGAGAATTTCGAGGCCACAGACACGTCCATAACACATTTTTATGTGTGCCTATGTGTATGGTATGTGAGCAGATGGCCTCGAAAACTAGTCAAAAAATTGGATCAAATTGTGAAACTTAGGAAGTTTTCTAGTGTCTGGTGCCCGCTTTGGCGGTACCAGCACCGCGGCAGCGGCACTGCCGGAGCGAGAGCCTCGGCCTGGAGCGGTCAATGGGATTTTGCCATTACCGCTGAAGCGGCACCGCTGGGGCGGTCCCAGTGCCGCCGAAGCGGGTGACGGGCAGTTTGTAAAATTAATGAAGTGTTAAAAGCCCTTAGACCCTCATTATTTCCCATCTCGTTATTTGAGCTTGAGGGAACTATTCTTAGAGATATTTAAAGGAAATTCCTGGCGGTCAATCTTGGTTATTCCTTTACTCTTCCTTAAATCATAATCATCTTAGACTTCCCCCTTCTTTTTAATAACCCCTTAGTGATGGAAGTTGGAAGAGGGTTTTGATGAACACTTTCTCTAGGCTTGGTAATGATAAATTTATGATGTTTATGTTAGATTTTGATGAATCTAAGCTTATTAATCATATATCTTGCATTCCTAGCGTTGAATTTCGAAATCAAAGATTTAGGATTTATACCCAATTTGGGGGTTTTTGCTTGAAAACAGAAATTAGGCTAATCCTTGAGTTAAATCAGCAATTAATGGTTGGGTTATGATCACCTAGTACTTAATTTGGTAATTTGCTTCCAAATTTTTCGTTTTGCCCTTGTGGGCCCATTTCCCCAATTTTTAGGGCTAGAATTGACCTAATTTGAATAGTAGCAATATTAGTATCATTCTTCATGATTTCTAATCTAGAATTCGATTATGCGTAGACTACTTTGGTTCCGAGCTTCAGCGGAGAGACAAGGCAAAAAAGTGCTTTGTTGGTGTTGCGGTTCGACCATCCAGGTAGGGTATGGCTTACCCTTGGTGAGACTTCATATCGCGAAGCACATATTTAGATTTTATTGTCGGAGACAGCATGTGAACCTTCGGGTATGAAGTCGGGTTGGATATTGCCTTAGATTGGGCCCTATTGTGTGTTGGGGCTAGCCACCCCGTTATGTGTGATTTGATTGCTCTATTGTACCGGCTTGAAGCCGTGAGTCGTTGGTAGATATTTGATTCTGTTTATCATCTTGATTAGAATATTGTTGGCATACCCATTGTTGGTATTTGTACGTGGATATATTGTTGGCGTACCCACTATTGGTACTTGTGATTCTGTTATATTATTGGCATACCCCTTTTCGTTGGTACTGGTGATTCAGGTATATTATTGGCATGCCTAGTGTTGGTATTATGATTTGGATGTAATGTGGCTTACCCATTGTTGGTACTTGTGATATTGAGCATGATTATCGATGTTGATCCATGCATTGCATGCACTCTTATTTCATGATGCACTACTGCATGGCTGATATCCGAGGTTCATCCCAGAATCGTTATTGAGTAAAACTATTTTACTTGAGCGACGTGAGGTGGCCGATATCTGATGTTCATCCCGGAATCGTCTATTGTGTAAAATGGATGCTCTATGAAACTCTTTTACATGAGTGATGCGAGAGGCCGATGTCCAATGATTAATTCCGGAATAGTTGTTGCATTGCCGATATCCGATGTTAGTTCTGGAATCATTGTTAGTGCATGGACTCTGCGAGTCCCCCAGGGTGGTGCCGGTGAGAACCCCCTATAGGCAAATATCTATAGTCCCGTCTGTTTGTTGGGCCAAGATTCGGGATGGGTGGCACTTAGACATCGTGAGTCACGCTGGGTTGTGCTACCGAGACGTTTATATTTCCATCTGGAGTACATGTGTACACCGCATTTGCATGACATTGCATTGCATTCATACCATTATTGCATTGCATTGCATTATGATTTGATTGAGATGCTTGGTGATTGTATTGTGGTGTTGGATTAGATCGGATATATTCAGACTTGACATCTTTGAGATTAGATGCTTTACATAGGCAATGACGGATACTGGAATTGATTATATTCTCTTATCTTTGGATTGGTTTATTTGCTTATCTGCTTTATTATCTGAATTCTATTAGCTATGCTTAATCGGCCGATGATGCCTACCAATACTGTTGTCTTGTACTGACCTGCACTTGCTGCATTCTCTTATTAATGCAGAGTATCAGGTCGGATCCACTTCCGTAACCCGTGGCTGATCGACGCTTCAGCTTTCTCTCGAGTTTCCAGGGTGAGCATGGCCGTCCGTTGACCTTGAAGACTTTCCTATCATATGTCCTATTTTATTCAGAGACACAGACATTTTATGTATTAGTATTCCAGATCGTATTATTTCCCTTAGATGCTCTGGTGTTATTCAAACTAGATCCTGGCGGTGTTATTGTCATTCCGCACTTTTCTACTACTATATATATATATATATATATCTTGAGATTTACGTATTTCTTCTATTCCATTGCTTGATTTCATTCTTTTATGTATTTATTCATTGTTGGGTTGAGGGTTCGCTTACCGAGGTGGAAAGGTAAGTGCCGCACGATTTAGGAAAAATAGGTCGTGACACGAGGGATCTCCTATACACTTTCAGAGCATGGACACATGGAATACTGGATGTACAGACTCCAACTCAGAAGGTAGTTCTAACGCATATGCTACCTTACCCACTGTGCGAATGATTCTATATGGCCCAATGTATCGAGGGCTCAACTTACCCTTCTTGCCAAATCTCATCACTCCCTTTATACGCAAAACTTTCAGGAAGACCCAATCTCCTACCTCAAAGTCTAACTTACACCGCCGATTATCTGCATAGGATTTCTGTCGACTCTGTGTTGCTAGTAACCTTGCTTGAATTACTTTCACTTTGTCAACTGCTTGGTGTATTAAATCTGGGCCTACTAGCTGATTCTCTCCAACATCAAACCATCCTATAGGTGATCTACATATCCGCCCATATAAAGCCTCATAAGGAGCTATCTGGATACTGGAATGGTAACTATTATTATATGCAAACTCATTAAGAGGCAAATAGTCATCCTAGCTACCTCAGAAATCAATCACACAAGCTCTTAACATATCCTTAAGTGTCTGTACAGTACGTTCGGCTTGTCCATCTGTCTGCGGATGAAATGCAGTACTAAGACTCACCTGGGTCCCCAATCCATTCTGAAAAGATCTCCAGAAGTTAGTTGTGAACTGCGCCCCTCTATCTGAAATAGTGGATACAAGAACACCATGGAGTTGTACAATCTCTCTAAGATAGAGCTTCGCGTAATCTTCAGCCGAATAAGTAGTTCAGACAGGCAGAAAGTGGGCTGACTTTGTAAGCCTATCAACTATGACCCATATTGAATCACACTTCCGTTGGGTACGGGGCAAAATTGTAATGAAATCCATATTAATTATCTCCTATTTCCATGTTGGAATCTCAATGGCCTACAATAAACCTCCGGGCTTCTGGTGCTCTATCTTGACTTGCTGGCAATTTGGACACCGAGCAACAAACTCCGCTATGTCCTTCTTCATACTATCCCACCTATACACTTCCCTGATATCATGATACATCTTTGTTGTGCCCGGGTAAATAGAATAACGAGAAAAGTGGGCTTCCCCCATAACTTGCTGATAGAGGCCCGCAACTTTGGGAACACACAATCTACCTCGATACCTGAGTGCTCCATCTCCTGTGATCACTAAGGGTGTTATTTATTTCTGAGGAGCTGTATCTCGGTAATGAACTAAAATAGGATCTTTGTACTGACGCTCCTTTATCTCAGCTACCAAAGATGACCTCGTTGTATCCTGAACTGTAACTTCTGTATCACCTGAGGCTATCACCCGAACTCCCAAACTGGCTAGCTGACAAACATCACGGGCTAGCTCTCTCTTCTCTGGCTGCAAATATGACAGGCTACCCATGGATTTACGACTAAGAGCATCAGCTACTACATTGGCCTTCCCAGGATGGTACAGAATATCAACATCATAATCTTTTAATAACTCTGGCCATCACCTTTGACGTAAGTTCAAGTCCTTATGCTTAAAGATGTACTGGAGGCTCTTATGGTTGGTATAGATGTCAACATGGACACCGTATAAATAGTGCCTCCATATTTTCAAGGCATGGATCACAGCAGCTAACTCAAGATCATGAGTTGTGTAATTCTTCTCGTGCTTCTTCAGCTGTCTAGAAGCATAAGAGACAACCTTTCGATGCTGCATTAATATACAGCCCAAGCCAATACCTGAAGCATCATAATATACCACATAGCCATCTGCTCCCTCTGGAAGAGTTAAGACGGGTGCTGAGGTCAACTTGTCCTTCAATATCTGAAAACTCCTGTCACATGCATCCGTCCACTGAAACTTGGCTGATTTCTGAGTCAACTTGGTCAACGGTCGAAAGAGAAAAAATCCCTTTATGAACCTCCTATAATATCCTGCCAAACCCAAGAAACTACGTATCTCCATTGGTGTCGTGGGCCTTGGCCAATTCCTCACAGCCTCAATCTTTTGAGTATCCACCCTAATGCCTTCATCTGAAATGATGTGACCAAGGAAAGCAACAGAGTTCAACCAAAACTCACTTTTAGAAAACTTCGCATATAGCTCTCTATCTCGAAGAACTCTAAGCCTTTGCATGTAGATGATCCACATGTTCGGACTCTGACGGTGAATAAACCAGAATATCATCTATCAACACAATCATGAACAGATCCAGGAAGGGTCTGAATATACGATTCATCAGATCCATAAATACAGTTGGAGCATTAGTTAACCCGAATGACATGACACGGAACTCATAGTGCCTATATCTTGTCCTGAATGCCGTCTTCAGAATGTCTTCCTCCTTCACTCTAACCTGATGATACCCCGATCTTAAGTCTATCTTCGAGAAATATTTGGCGCCCTGCAGCTAATCAAATAAGTCGTCAATCCTCGGAAGTGGATACTAATTCTTTATAGTCACATTATTCAGTTGCCTATAATCAATAAACATTCATAAGGAGATCCTTCTTCCTTACAAATAATACCGGCGCTCCCCACGGCGATGTATGCGGGCCTAATAAAGCCCTTCTCGAGTAAATCCTTCAATTGCTCCTTCAGTTCCTTCAACTCTGCAGGTGCCATTCTATAAGGAGGAATGCATATTGGCTGAGTATCCGGTAATAAATCAATAGTAAAATCAATCTCCCGCTCTGGTGGAATGCCTGGAAGCTCATTTGGAAACGCCTCTGGAAACTCATTGACTACAAGGACAGGCTGAAGGGTCGGTAACTCTGCTTGCACATCCTAAACCCGAACTAGGTGATAAATATTCCCTTTTCTGATCATCTTCCTTGCCTTAAGGTAGGAAATAAACCTACCACTCGAAGCAAGATACCTTCCACTCTAGGATTGGCTCGTCGGGAAACTGGAATCAAACTACCTTTGTTCTGCAATCAACATTAGCATAACAAGAAGCCAACCAATCCATACCCCTAATGACATCAAAATCAATCACATCTAACTCAATCAAATCTTCTAGGGTATGGCGATTACAAACTATCACTTCACAACCTCGATATACTCGCCTAGCTATAACTAGGTCACCAACTGGCGTAGACACCTCAAAAGGTTGAATCGACTCGGGCTCTATCCCAAACTTGCCAGCAATAAATGGAGTAACATACGATAAGGTAGAACCTGGGTCAATCAGTGAATATACATCATAGGCGGAGACTGATAATATACCTTTGACAACATCAGGAGACGACTCACGATCCTGTCAACCAGCTAATGCATAGATACGGTGCTGAGGTCTGCTCGAGGAGGTGCTCCACTCCTTCCTCTACTACGTCTTGCTGGTGTCTGAGAAGCTTGCCCTGAAGGGCGTACAAATGAAGAAAAACCAGCTACGAACCCTGTAGGCTGAACTATACCTACACCACCCCTCGTCGGACACTCCCTCATCTTATGGCCTGGCTGGCCACAAGCATTTAATCCTAGTCGACACTATCTAGCATATAATCTACCACACTAGGTACACCGTGACAAAGGTGGTCTCACTCCGGCCACGACTCGGTTTACCGAGAACACAACTCTAGAACTCTTGCCCACCTGAATAAGAAGGCATCGATCAAACATACGGCACCGAAAATCTCGGAGGTGCACTCCCTTCTGAATGAAATGGATACCGAGAATACTGCAGTGTCTGTCCTCCTCTAAACTCACTAATAATATCTAAAGATCTAGCTTTCTTTTCATGACCCCGGTCACGCTCACGCTTTGTCCTATGCTGACGCTTACGATCCTCCGCATCCCGTGCGTATGCTGTATGCGCCATAACATCCATGCCGGGTTATAACGGTATCGACAGACACTCATCAATCAAATGTGGCCCTAGACCAGCCATGAAATGATAAACTCGATCCTCCATCTCAGCCACCATAGTTGGGGCATGTCTAGCCAATGAATCAAAGTATACACTGTACTCCTGCACACTCATACTGCCTTGCTGAATATGCAAGAACCTATCTGCTCGGGCCCGCCGAACCTCTAGTGGAAAATAATGGTGAATAAAAGCATCTGAAAACTCTCGTCAAACGGTTGGAGGGGTACTCTCTCTCCTAGATAGCTCCCATGTCTAATACCACTGCACTGCAATATCACGAAGCCTATAAGAAGCCAACTCCACTGACTCAATGTCACACCCCAATCCCATCAGGACATGATGGGCACCCAACTCTTAATTAGAGCTGAGCGAACCCTCTGGCATTCACATAATGAAAACTGGACATATAATTCTTTTTTTTGAAGTATAATAAGGTACTTTCAGTCAAACCATAGAAATTTCCGAACGATACTTAATTAACCAAAAATCGAATAAGTCAAACTGACATATCGGCCTACATGGTCGCTTTACTGAACGCATGACATCTCAACATACTAACCACAGGACACTGTCTGCAAAGTCTCTAAGAGTAAACATTTGAATCATATGAATCGGGACAGGGCCCCGACATACCCGTACACACACATGATAACCATAATGACTCAAGACCGCTCCGGAAGAAAATGGAGTTTGCCAATCCCGGTGATAGCCAACCATCCTAGCTGGAATACATTTACTTGCAAAATAATGGGGACGTGTGGCATGAACACAACCCCCGTGCAAAGAGACGTCGGTACGAACAATGTACCGAGTATATAAGGCATAAGAACATCAAGTGCGGATGGATCATGAAAACCGTATCAATAATTGAATGCATACGTGGCTAACATCCGAGAATATCCGCGTAACTCTATATGACCGAAATCGACTCTATGGTGTATGATAGGCATAGATTATAATATGCGATAGAGTTGTGGAACGTACGTACCCCGATCCATATATAATATAATAATGCGAGGAACGTACGTACCCCGATCCATATATAATATAATAATATCGAGGAACGTACGGCCCGATCCATATATAATATAATAATCATATATATACCGTACCGGCCTTCTAGTGAGGGACTCGGTGAATAATGCAATAAAACTGTGCACGAATACATACCCGGCCCAGGATTCGGTGAAATGATGTAATAACGTTATGCACGATTAGAATATCAAGAGAAACCATATACGAACTAAATCATCATCTGAGACTCAATAGAATAACTAGAATGAACCAACAATTGAGAATCAAATACAATTGTCATGTCAAGTACCGCTGAGAACTAGAATTGATTGGAGTCATGTATGTTCATCGTTCGCTCGTTTATGTAATTCGTGCCAAAAAGAAAGATGGGATAGCCTTAACATACCTTGTCTTAGCTCAACGGCTCAAGAACTTAACTCCTATTGGCTCCACGATCTATATGATAACAACAATGATACTATCATTAATTATACAAACGATTCTCTCAATCGTATAATGAAACTTTAACTTATCCTAAAATAAAATGGGCAACACCTCCCCCGTTCTTCTCATTTTCCCAAGCTCCATCTATTAATAACTACAACCAGACAATACAGCAAGTATATATGCATCAATAAAAAGGTATCATGTAGTAACAACAAGCCACAAACATTTCACGACGAGCGACGAGCCCGGATACGATTACCAAACACACTTCTCCAATTTTTCTTTCCTTCAAAATACGCATCAATGATAACAACAACAATATAACCAAATCCCTACAATTAACTTCTACCTATGAAATATCATATACCCTATTTCGAAACAAACCAACAACTACAATAACCCATATTCGACTTCCAACTCTCGATTCATAAGTTCTTAACATCAAGAGATATCTAGAGCATATACCAGTTCATATACATGAAGAAGAAGGGGAATCTTACATCGATGAAAAGAGAAATGACGAGACCGAAGTAGTGGAAAAGCACGCTACGCTCCTCCGTGAAAAGAATTACACCCATTCCCCCTAAGGAATGAGACACGTTGCTGCCGAGAAATCGAGATTTCACGTTTTGCTACAAGAGATATGTTCTGCCCCCCATCAATGGAAATATGAAATATAGTTGATTGTGCAAGTTATAAGAACTAAATTAAGGCAACAATGGAGCTTACAAGCTGTTGGTACTTTTTTTTTTTTTTGGACATGAAGAAGTATTTTGCAATGTGAATTCAAGTGTTGAATATCCTTCATCTATAAGTAATGAAGACTTGGCTCCAAATTAGCCACAACTAGATATATATTTACTAATGAGTCATATGATGGTTACTTACAAGAGTTACACGTGGAAAGTGGCTTCATGATTAATATTATCCACTAATTTCATAATTAAAGTCTAGTCCCCCACTAAAATTATCCAACAATTAAATCCCTTGTCTCCCATTTTATTCCAGCATTTAACCAATATCCGGATAATTAATTCTTGACTCAATATTAATCACTTTTAACACACTTCAATATTCTACTGTCATGATCATGTGATATAGCACTAATTCATAGACTCTTTTGGTAAACACAAAATATTATTTTCAATCACCGTCGTCCCACTTGTTGAGTCCTAAATCATTTCAGGACTTCATTCCTTATATACACCAAGTTCTTGATTTTCATGCTTCGATATGACCAAATCCTCCAAGGCTCGGAGTAAATTTGCTCATGTCAGATTTGGACGATTCAATTTCCTAGTCCAAAAATACGAGATATTATAGCTTGGACCGTATTTCATTCAAATAAATTTCAAACCTCGACGAAGCTTATTTTCTTCGATTTGTTTAACTTCTAATATTTACAACACATCTGTACCATTACTCTAACCACCTATAAGCTTGGGGGATAACCTCGTTTCCGTTACTAATTTCATTTAACTCGCACGCTTTCCATTGCATGAAAACACGGGATGTAACACTCAACCTCATCAGCGTGCATAACCCTCAAAGTCCTCTGCATACTAAAAATAAAGTCCTGGGGATCCATATTTTGCCTCAACACGGAGAATTCTTAGGGATCTAGACCAAGAAAAGTCTTAACCCTTGCACTGCTAGCTCGGCCTGCCTGATCAACATCAACTTCCTGAGGCTGAGCCTGAGCGTCTACCAATCTGGTCAATAACTATATAGCATCCCCGCATATCCCTAACCGAGTGCGTACGGGTCGAGGGACCCGGAGGCACCGGGGCGGTGGCCGGAGGTGGGTATACGAAGTCTGATATGGGGTCTCACTCTGGGACTCGCCCCGAGCCCTGGTAGCCCGCTGAGTACGGCTAGTGGCCTCACCAGCCACTCCCTTGCCCGTTTGGGTAGCTGTAGCTTTCATGCGAGGTATCGCTGAAATCAGAACAAATCGTTAGAAGGTGAATTCTATCACACGCCTCTATTGCACGATCTAAGATAGAAAGAATGAAAATTTCCTCAATGTCCTGTAGCCTCTTATTTATAAGTGTTGTGCACAACACACCCATAAACAAGACTCTACTAGACACAGTCTATAGATAACCCTAGGATAGAACTGCTCTGATACTACTTCTGTCACGACCCAAACCGATGAGTCATGACAAGTGCCTGACCTTTATAGACCAAGCACCCCTGTACTCGTACCTGGAGCTCACTGAAGGATAGGGTGGCCCATACATGACTTATAACTGAAATATACTAACTTTAAAAGGAAAACATCATGAACTCTGTATCAGGAACTCTCAGCCATCTATACATATACATATATATTGAAAAGAACAGTGCAAGTCGGCTAGGCTGCTACATATGTTGTACACAAAAGAATAGGAGCCGACAAGGCTACACCACATGAGATCTACAAACAACTATCTACGGACCTCTAATAGAATGCAAAGCTGTATAAGGGATGGGACAGGGCCCCGTCATACCCATATACATATATACATCTCAAAAATGGCATACTAAAATAGACTGCAGCTCTAGATCAAGTGGAGAACCCGACCCGCGAAAGATGAAAGTCCTACCGAGCCGGACCGCCTATCCGTCTACCTCGAACTGCGCGGCGTGAACGCGACCCCCACCTCCCCCGATAGGGAGTCGGTACAAATAATGTGCGAGCATCGAGCATAAGAGTAACATATACACGAGTCATGACAAATCAAACTCAAAAGACAAGGCGACTATACGAATACATGCGTATATCCGAACATACGAACATATTCGTATAATTGAAAATGCCTGTGTGGGCATATGATATGCATGCTCTCTATGAATGTCATGTATATGCATGTAGGTCATAGTGCTGATGAACGTTCAGCCCGATCCATATCTCATATCCCATCGGCCTCTCTGCGGCCATCATCATCATCATCACTGAGCACCAGCTGATCAGGTGGTAATTCATATATAACGCCTATCCCTTCCCTCATACCCCATATACATATAATATACGCGTATGTAACGCCTTCTGGTCACTAGTCAGTGTGCATATATATGTATATGTATATATATATATATATATATATATATGAATGGATTTCTGACCACATTCTCCATAGGGCCCTCTTATCTCTTCCTTCTCCGAGCTACGGTTATGGAAGAAGGAGCGAGAAGAAGGTATCGACCACAACCGGTTTTATTACGGGACAGACTCATGATGTTCATATCGATCTATTATGTGCTTCGCATCTAGCATTGGGTGGCCATACAATAACAATCGTTCTAGCTCTACCATATCTTTTGTTTCATTTCTTACGGAACAATCACAAACACTTTTTTGATTATGGATCTACTACAAGAAATTCAATGCGTAATCTCAGCATTCAATGTGTATTCCTGAATAATCTCATTTTTCAATTATTCAACCATTTCATTCAATACATATGAATGCATTGCATAAATAAAATGAGAATATAGAACTCTCTGAGTGACATAAGATCGTACTGCCTCCGATAAACAACTTTTGGACTAACATCATCAATATAAGTTATCTCACGACCCATGAACAGAAGGAATAAGCATAAGAGGGGTACAGGAACATCAAAGACTGAAGTACTCCTAGTGCTCCTAAGAGTAGAGTACTATGGAATCTCGTTTACTCGTTTGTTCGTTCATATCATAAGGATCATGCCAAATGAAAGAAAGGATAGCCTTAACGTACCTTGAAGCGTATATAATCGTCCAACTTCTACTTCTCGAACTTGTAAGTCTACAATCAAGATAACATAGGCCACAATTAGACTCTTTACAACACTTACTATCCAATTCAAGTACGAAAGGAGCTTAACGAATTGCGGACAACATCTCCTTTGTAAACTTAACAATCCTCCAACTTCCAATTCAATCCAACATCAACAACAATACCAACAACAACAATATCAATACTTACATATCAAATTATAATCAAATCTATTTCAAATCATCCCGCAAAATAGCCTTTAATCCAAACTTTACCCTTATTCAACTTACCACATTCATAACTATATTTCCTTTACTTAAAACCACTAAAACTTTTGATAATTAACTTAGACATAAAGGTAGGAATCATATACATACCTTGAGGGGTCTAGGATTCCAAAAATCAAACTTCAACACCAATTCCTAAGCTCAACAACTTCAATGGAACCCTAGGAACAACTTTCGCTACACAAGCTCGGGTTTACGGGGCTCGGATCTTACTAAATCTTCACTAATATGATGGAAAATATTGAGAGGAAATATTTTAGGGTTTTCTCTAGTTTGTGGAATGAAAGAATAAGGATAAAATGTGAGGCCTAAATATACATAGGTGGAACTAGAAAGTTCCAGCGATGCGGGTTGACGGACGGTTCAATGGCTCGTTGACGTGCTCCGTCGACCCTTTACCCGAAACTTTAGAGGTGTCGGCTCATCGACGGTGTACAATGATGGATCGTCGATGTGTCGACGGCCCCGTGAAAGGTATTTGGTTTCGTATACTTTCCGAGTCGCTCGACTCGCGTCTATTCGATTCCCATATGTTTCCATCTTAATATGCACGTAAGATCGACTTTCACGGCCCTTCAAGATCATACTCTATTCTTTTCCTTGTCTTGCTTCTCATTCCTTTGCCCAAATAATTCTGTTTGTACTTGCTCAACTAATTCCATTTGTAGTGCAATAGTCATAAACATATTTCAGAATACCATTGACTTACTTTTAGGAAAACTGTAACTTAAGGCTCAACGTCAATCATTTCATACTCTTATCCGATCAACTCACACTGTCATAGGAGCATCGTCCTCTGCTATCCCAATATAATAGTAATGTAGTAATATGTGGTCCTTTTGGAACCCCTTGGAAAGATGTTGTTGTATAGCATAAACATGGAGTTATTGTCTTCCTTACACATCAGATATTTCACTCGTCCAAGAATCCTCGTCTCGTCATGATCTACAGTAGTCCAGATTACTTATAATATGGTAAAACCTCAATTATTTCATAACATCTAGTAACATCCTCCCCTAGTACTGAGATATCCACAAAGTATGATTCTTGCTTGTACTCGAGTCATTAGATTACTATTGAGAGTAGACATTCTTTTATTCGCCTCGTTTCTACCTTTCCTTCCATGTATGTTCTTCTCGGTCTAATCATACACAACAAAAATACTCGACATTCGCCACTTATCATTCTTTTGTTTCATCGATCAACCTTATCTCATTTATCATTATCATAGTTTGAACCTCTTCCTTTCTACATCACTCACTTTCCTTCATATCTGTAATAACAAACTCCTATTGCGTAACCATTCGAGTAAGTTCTAGGATAAAAAACCTGAACTGTAGCACATAACACAACTACAGTCATAAGATCGACCAATTACCAGGTAAGGAGCTTTAGTAAACATATCCCTTTCGATCTATTATCTCACGGTATCGTTAAGGTCAATAGGGCTGGCCCATAGTGACTCAAAAGTTTTCCCGCTATAATCATCGGGTGAAATCTAACTTAATAATCTAAATCGGTATCACATACGTAAGCCTCTTCTGGGATACTTATCTCTTTAACTTTCTTTGGTACATAAAACTTTTTTCTACCCCAAGTACATCTTTTTTCCTTCGCATAATTCTTATCCTATCCTGACCCAATTATCACTCCTCCCAACATAGTACATACTTGCTACATTTATCCCGCAATTGACTACTAACTTCATCTCTAATCACTCGCTACTAGGCCCTTTCTTTCTTCTCGTCATAGTCTCACTTATAGATTTCCACAATTTCTCTTAAATCCTCAGGAAATTTTGGCAGAGTTTCCTCTATAATTATAACAATCCCAAACCTACACATAGCCTAGAAAATACATCTCATGCCTTAGAAGGCCACATATAGAAAGACATTTGATATGCAACTCAACCGCACAAGGCTGATTACTACGAAAGAATGTAAAGCGGTAAGGCTAGTCGCATAATTCGTATCTGAAGGCTCTTTCTAGAATTCCGCCTTTGTCTTCTAAACATTTCATCAATCAACTCCCTTCACAGAGGTTTACATACCCGTAAATCATAGTTTTCCCTTACCTTGCTTTTTCTTTGACACCTTTTAAGCAAATGTTTGTATTTACTACTACAATTAGCATTCAAATTACATAACTTAACTTCGCCCCACACGAGAACTCGATCCCAGAAAAATTAGTCCAATGGTGGTTGGGGAAGTTCTTTCTCGGTTATTCTTCCCAAGTTTTTCTATGGCACCCACACCTTCTACAAAGGTACTAACTATACCGACTCTCCCAGACTTACCACTGTTCTCATTTGAACCTCATTCTGCAGATACCGTTAATCTGGGATTACACAAATGGTCATCCCCCAATACCTGTCTACCCTTTTTACCGCTCGCAGGTTATCCACGGACAAACGGATGGGTCCGTCTTGCCCCTGGAGGACATAACTTTCGATGGATCGATCTCACGGGGCCCATTCTGCGAAGGGTCTGTATCATATGAATGGCTAACTCTAGGAGCCCTTGGACCATCGGCCTTCTTTCCTATAGAAGCTATCTCACAGCTACAAAAACAATCAAGGTTGGAGCTGGAAATCACACATCCTATCACTTGGCTCTATCGCACGATCTAGAATAGAAAGAAAGTAACCATCCTAAATATCCTTCAGCCTCCTATTTATAAGTGTGGCGCGTAACGCACCCATAAAAAAGACTCTATTAGAAACGGCTTGTAGACAACCCTTGGACAAAACTGCTTTGATAACACTTTTGTCACGACCCAAACTGAAAGGCCACGATGGGCACCTGACCGTTCTAGGCAAGTACCATATGACATATATCTGTGACTATAACATCAACATAGGTTGGCCAATAGGGCCGTCATATGACTCTCAATAAACTCATAGAAACATGCATATATCAACTATTCCGAGAGACTCATCCGTGAAAATACTAAACATACTATATGAGCCGAAGAAGACTATCGCAACCAATTGTGATGACCTATGAAATCTCAAGTTTGGACATCATCTGACTGTACATAAGTGCCTACAAGCCTCTACTGGAAAACATAACATAACTTGTGTCACGACCCAGCTCCGTGGGCCGTGACTGTGCCCTACTTAGGCACCCAAACAGACTTACGAATCAAATCGTCGTATTAGGGCATATCCGTATTTTAACGTAAATTAGTCGTACCGGTGGCCCGATGGTAGACATCACACAAATACCGAACGAATGCTATCCTAAGCGGTCGCCGTTAATCATCATACGTAAATCAAACCGGTGGAATGCACATCGCCCAGACATACACATACATACAAACATGTGGGCCGTATCGGCCATAGCAACAACGGGGCCGCTTAAGGACGCAAATCAGAATCATATGCGAAAAAACCGGACCAATGACCCACAAATATGACTACAGGCCTCTACAAACAAAATAGAACATACGAACATATGACGGGACAGGGCCCCGCTGCATTCGAACAAATAAATGTACAAAATATACATAGCAAAAACATGTATATAATATGGGCTCCGGATCGAGGGGAGCACTCCAAAATAGCAGTAGTGAGAAGCTTAAACCGGGAGGATCACCCAACCGAGCGTCCGTACTGCGTACATGAAACGCGACCCGAAGAAGGGGTCGACGAAAGAAGTACCGAGTATGTAAAGCGGAGGTACAAAAGAATCCAAATCATGGTTTCGGGTCGAGAAGATACATACAAATACGAAGTAACAAACATCAAACCCGTGCGGAATACAAAATGAACGAATGCAAATAAAAAGTCATGCATAAGGCTCGGGAACGTGGTCGCCCACGACGGCGGTGCCACAACACATCATACTCATAAGATTTCAAATCTCGTACAAACTCCGAACACATCATAACATCACACACATCAAATCATCGAATGTATCGGATGCCATATCACATCATAACACCATAAACGTGTAGGCCTACTCTCTATGGCGAGGTCTCGAAACCGTAACACATCATACCGCTCGAATGTGTCATAAAGCGCACGATCACAAACCGGCACGGTACCGGCGAACGAAATCTTAACCATAGGCACGAAATTAGAGCGGCAGTAAACAGTATGCATATTAAAAGTAAATTTTAACTCGACACATAATTTCATATACATATACACTAGCGTCGGAAACTCAAAATGGGTATCGAGCCAATCTAATTAATACAAA
>NC_081345.1:28551316-28568559 GCF_029784015.1 Lycium ferocissimum | reverse complement strand
GGTACAATTAGTTCTTCACTCCCTACACACACATATAGGCACGGCACACACACACACACTGGCAGCTAGACTTCCACATCCATTATTTTCATGATTTTCATTCATTTCCACATCTAACAATACATAAACCATGCATAACATATAAAAGAGAAGATTAAACCTTGCCTTCTTCACTCCCTCCTTCACTTGGCTATGGCTTGTTCTTGCAAAAATAAGAGATTTTCTTGCTCCAACAATTATTCCACGTTAAAGAGGACCCTTCAATGGTTGGGATTGCTAGAAGAAATTATTTTTTTGGATTGGATTTTTGGTCTTCAATTTCTAGGGGTGTTGGCCGAATGGTTGTTGATTGTTTCTCTCCAAGTTTCTTGAAAATTCCAAGTGATGAAGATGATGAAAATAATCCCCTTAAGTCATCTTTTATTGCAATTGCTAGCCAACCATGTGGCCATGGCCCACATGAGGTGGCCGGCCACATGGCCCTTATTTCTTTCTTTTCTTTTTTTTTTGTTTTGTTTTGTTGAATTTTCAACTTTCCAAAATTAGCATACTTACTAAAAATGGAATATGACTCCAATGTTTCCTTAACATTTTCATGACATTAAAATCACACGCAATTCAAGCCTTTAAAACATACAAAAGTCTCTACTTCATATCTCGGAATGGTCTTGTCCTTAACTAATCAAAATTGACTCGGATTATCCCGACGTGCGAAATACGGGATATAACATTAGAACTTTGAGAAAATACATTCTTCTGAGTCAATCGAGTCGAATGAAAAGCGATAGAAGAGAACACCTTCATGAACTGATGATAATAACTCGCTATGCCCACAAAACACTGAATCTCAGGCATCGAAGTACACCTAGCCTAATTTCTAACTGCCTTAATCTTCTTAAGATCCATCATAATCACTCCTTAGACACAACATGTCCCAAGAACGCCACAAAACTAAGCCAGAACTCACACTGGAAAAATTTGGCATACAACTTCTTCTCCTTCAACAACCCAAAAACTATCCTTAAGTGCTTTTGGATGATCTTCCTTACTTTGAGAGTGCATCAAAATGTCATCAATAAAGACAATCATAAATGAATCCAAGTAGGGCTTAAAGATTCCATTCATCAAATCCATGAAAGCTTCCAGGGCATTGGTAATCTTGAAAGACATCACCGAGAACTCATAATGACCACGATCCTAAAAGTTGCCTTTAAAATATCCTTGGCCCTGATCTTCAACCTCAATACTCTAACCTCAACTCGATCTTAGAGAAGACCGACGAATCCTGAAGCTGATCAAACAGGTCATCTATACTGGGTATCGAACACTTGTTATGAATAGTAAATTTGTTCAACTGCTGATAATCAATACACATCCGCATAGAACCATCCTTCTTCATCACGAACAACACGGGAGCACCTCAAGGGGAAACACTAGGTTTAATGAACCCCTTGCTCAACAAGTCCTGCAATTGTTCCTTCAACTCCCTCAATATTGTCGAGACCATACGATAAGGTGAAATAGCAATAGGTCGAGTGTCTGGCTCCAAATCAATACAGAAATCAATATAACGATCAGGTGGCATACCAAGCTAGTCTGTAGGAAAGATCCTCCCAAACTCGCTAACAACAGGTAACGACTCCAGGGAAGGAGTATCTACACTAGTATCCCGGATATGCGCCAAGTAAGCGAAACACTCCTTATCCACTAACTTCTTCGCCCCAATAAACAATATAATATTCTTGGGAGCAGGGCTCGGAGTACCCTTCCACTCTAATCTAGGAATGCCTGGCATGGCTAACGTGACTGTTTTGGCATGATAATCTAGAATTGCATGA
Organism: Lycium ferocissimum; assembly: GCF_029784015.1. Classification (NCBI taxonomy): domain Eukaryota; kingdom Viridiplantae; phylum Streptophyta; class Magnoliopsida; order Solanales; family Solanaceae; genus Lycium; species Lycium ferocissimum. The sequence continues at coordinate 28,566,721 of NC_081345.1, read as the reverse complement.
TAGGGAGACAACCAATTCAAACCCAAGATAACATCAAAATCTACCACCACAGAATCTTTGACAGGCGTAGACACACGAATAGGCACATCAAGTAGTTCACAAATCATATCCAAACCCATAGAGAAATATATGGACACATAAGAGAAAATAGAGCTCGAATCAAATAATACTGAAGCTACCGATGACAGACCTAAATAGTACCTACGATAACTGCATCAGAAGCCTCTGCCTCTTGTATGCCAGGAAAAGCATAACAATAAACTCGTCTGCCCTCGAACTATCTTCCTCTATGGCCACCCTGACCAGACTGAGTTCCACCGCTTGCTACCTGAGAATTGCCCTTGCCGGGCTGATTACCACCTCTCCCAGACTGATAATCTCCTCTTTTAGGCTACGAGCCACCTCTACCCAAATATCCACCTCTATTAACTAATGATGCTGGAGCCCTGGGAGTTTGAAATTGAGAGCCCTGCTAAGATCCACTCTTTCTGGGTTTAGGACACTCTCTCGCGAAATGTCATGGGTCACCACACTCAAAGCAATCCCTGACCAACCATGTCTGTGTCATTGAAGCTGACGAACCAAAATATCCATCTCGATCTGAGGGTCGAGGATAAGAACCTACAGAAGTCTATCCAGAACTGAATCCACTCTGCCTAGAAGAGCTACCAGCTAAAATATGTAATGCTGACTTAATAGGATGGCCAGAATGGTACTGATGTGCTACATCCCGAAATTTTTTTGCTATCTTATGACATGAGTAAGCTTGTATGAACAGGATGAGCCCCAAAGGTTTTCCTGAGTTAAGCCACCAAGATAAGGTTTCACCTCAAATTTTCATTACAACCTACTCATGATGGGTTTAAGTTGAGAATGGTCTTGACAGCCACATGAGCATCTTATGAATATGTCTTAAGGTACAATACGATTAGCTATATGCTTGTAGAGAATGTAAGAATGTGAACGTAACACAAATCAAGAATAGGCGTGCTACATCTTCCACACAGACATATTGAATTGTAAAGCACACTAGCTGCCTTGATTTCGAGCATTAAGGTGTATCTTCAAGACCATGAGGCATTAGACATATTTAATCCTTGTTTATGGGTGCATAAGTTCAGGTATTGCAAGTATTGAAAGGATTAGAGGTTAAACGAGTCGACGACCGGCGGAAAGGAGCATTGTGCGACTTGATGCTACAAGTTGACGAGCAGTTAACATGTTGACACCACCGTCAACCCTGTTGCCGATGCTCAGAACAACTCAACGCCAAGCCCCTTGAGAATTAAAGGCTGTGGAACTCTAACGATGGCAGGTCAATGGCCGTTGACATATCGACGCTGCCATAGAACATGTCAGTGCCACCGTCAACCTTGAGGCGGTGGAAGTTGTTATGTTTGGCTATATAAGATTGAGTCTTGGTCTGATCCTCATTTTTCATTGTAGCCAGACCCCTAACCTGTCCTAAGGCTCTCTAAACCCTCCAAGATAAATTTCATCAAATCAAAGTGAGTTTTCACCTTACAAGTTTGAGGCTAGCTAGAAGGAAGTGGTAGTATTGAAGTTTGGATGTGTGGCTGGTTGTTCAAGCTTGGAGCTAAGGTTTTAGTTGGATTTTCTGAACATAAGGTATGTGTTATATCCTACTCTTGTTAATTAAGTTGTTTGTGGAGGAATTCCTTAGTGTAAAGTGAGGAAAAACATGTTATGAAGGGCCTAAACTAGTTTGTTGATGTGGCTGCCTTGAAGGCTCTTTTGATTGGAGTTTTGGAGAGATTTCTACTTTTTTATGTTGCTCTATATTGTTGTTGTTGTTGTTGATGATGTTATGCATGTTGTGGGCTGTTTGGGAGTTGGATTGGAGTAAGAATTATAGGAGAAATACTGCCCAAATTTCATTAAGTTTTATACGTACGTGAAATGGATAGTAAGGGATGTATATGGCCTAATTGTAGTTCATGTTATCTTGGTTGTAGTGTTGTAAGTTTGGGAACTAGGCGTTGGACATTTAAATAGACTTTAAGGTATGTTAAGGTTATCCCTTTTATTCTTTTTGGAATGAATCATATGAGAAAGAACGAACGAACGAGCGTTATCCATAATGATTCCATTCTTAGAAAGCTAGAAAGCTTATGTTTCTTTGGACTCCTGATAATGATATTGTTTCATGCTTATGATTCTTTGAATTGATCTCATGACCATCGATCCAGTAAAGGTAAGAGATGTCGATGATTTTAGATCCATAGTGATATTTAGAGGTTACCGACTCTACGTTAATCCAAAAGGATCAGATGTTATCTTTATGAGTCCTTCATGCATATATATATATATATGTACAACTATTTTCTCACACCGTGCCGCACTATAGTGGGCCGGGCAGGCACATAGATGTGCACACCACTGCAGTGGGCAGGTTATGATGGTACCCCGAACGCGGGATGATAAGATATATGGATCGGACTGCACGTTCCGCAGCACTGACATTTATGGATCGGGCTGTATGTTCCATAGCACTAACAGCTATGATATATGTATATGATTTTTAAAAGAAAGCATGCATATCATACGCCCTCAAAGGTACTTTCAGTTATACAGAGTTATAAGACACTTTTAGATATTCAGTTATAAAGATATATTCAGATATACAGATTGGCTCTCATGTCACAGATTCCTTTTATGATTCTTACATGCTCAGTACATTATGCGTACTGACTCACCTATTACCCGATGCAGGAGGGGGGCTGCGTTTCATACCCGTAGGTCTGCAGATACAGGTTGGTGATCTTATCTATTAGGATATAGCTCAGCAGATGAAGTTGGTGCACTTCGTTTGTTCCGCAGATGCCAGGAGTCAGCAGGGTCTTATGTATATATAGATATATACGGACATATGTATGGGTAGGAAGGGGCCCTATCCCAGCCACGTTGTGTTATGTTTTCCAGTAGAGGCTTGTAGGCAGTTATGTACAGTCAGATGATGTCCAAACTTGAGATTTCATAGGTCATCACAGTTGGTTATGATAGTCTTACTGGCTCATATAGTATGTTTAGTATTTTCACAGATGAGTCTCTCAGAATAGTTGATATATGCATGTTTCTATGAGTTTATTGAGAGTCATATGACGGCCCTATTGGCCAACCTATGTTGATGTTATAGTCACAGATATATGTCATATGGTACTTGCCTAGAATGGTCAGGTGCCCGTCGTGGCCCTTCAGTTTGGGTCATGACAAAAGTGTTACTAGAGCAGTTCTGTCCAAGGGTTGTCTACAAGCCGTGTCTAATAGAGTCTTTTTAATGGGTGTGTTACGTGCCACACTTATAAATAGGAGGCTGCAGGACATTTAGGATGGTTACTTTCTTTCTATTCTAGATCGTGCGATAGAGCCAAGTGATAGGATGTGTGATTTCCAGCTCTAACCTTGATTGTTTTTGTAGCTGTGAGATAGCTTCTATGGGAAAGAAGGCCGATGGTCCAAGGGCTCCCAAAGTTAGCCATTCATACGATACAGACCCTTCAGAGAATGGGCCCTCTGTTGAGACTGATCCATCGGAAGTTATGTCCTCCATAGAGACAGACCCATCTGAGGTCCAGGAGGAACCTACTGAGCAGGTAAGGGGTAGACAGGTATTAGGGGATGACCATTTGTGTAATCCCAGATTGACGATATCCCCAGAATGAGGGTCGAATGAGAACAGTGGTAAGTCTGGGAGAGTCAGTATAGTTGGTACTTTTGTAGAAGGTGTGGGTGCCATAGAAAAACCTGTGGAAGAATAACCAGAGAAAGAACTTCCCCAACCACCATTGGACTAATTTTTACCGGATCAGAGTTCTCGTGTGGGGCGAAGTTAAGTTATGTAATTTGAATGCTAATTGTAGTAGTAAATACAGATTTGCTTAAAAGGTGTCAAAGAAAAGCAAGGTAAGGGAAAACTATGATTTACGGGTATGTAAACCTCTGTGAAGGGAGTTGATTGATGAAATGTTTAGAAGGCAAAGGCGGAATTCTAGAAAGAGCCTTCAGATACGAATTATGCGACTAGCCTTACCGCTTTACATTCTTTCATAGTAATCCGCCTTGTGTGGTTGAGTTGTATATCAAATTTCTTTCTATATGTGGCCTTCTAAGGCATGAGATGTATTTTCTGGGCTATGTGTAGGTTTGGGATTGTTATAATTATAGAGGAAACTGTGCTAAAATTTCCCGAGGATTTAAGAGAAATTTTGGAAATCTATAAGTGAGACTATGATGAGAAGAAAGAAAGGGCCTAGTAGCGAGTGATTAGAGATGAAGTTAGTAGTCAATTACGGGATAAATGTAGCAAGTATATACTATGTTGGGAGGACTGATAATTAGGTCGGGATAGGATAAAAATTATGCGAAGGATAAACGATGTACTTGGGGTAGAAAGCAGTTTTATGTACCAAAGAAAGTTAAAGAGATAAGTATCCCAGAAGAGGCTTACATATGTGATACCGATTTAGATTATTAAGTTAGATTTCACCCGATGATTATAGCGGGAAAACTTTTAAGTCACTATGGGCCAGCCCTATTGACCTTAACGATACCTTGAGATAATAGATCGAAAGGGATATGTTTACTAAAGCTCCTTGCCTGGTAATTGGTCGATCTTATGACTGCAGTTGTGTTATGTGCTACAGTTCAGGTTTTTTATCCTAGAACTTACTCGAATGGTTACGCAATCGGAGTTTGTTATTACAAATATGAAGGAAAGTGAGTGATGTAGAAAGGAAGAGATTCAAACTATGATAATGATAAATGAGATAAGGTTGATCGACGAAACAAAAGAATGGTAAGTGACGAATGTCCAGTATGTGTGTTGTGTGTGATTAGACTGAGAAGAACATACATGGAAGGAAAGGTAGAAACGAGGCGAATAAAAGAATGTCTACTCTCAATAGTAATCTAATGACTCGAGTACAAGCAAGAATCATACTTTGTGGATATCTCAGTACTAGGGGAGGATGTTACTAGATGTTATGAAATAATTGAGGTTTCGGACCATATTATAAGTAATCTGTGACTACTTAGATCATGACGAGAGATGAGGGATTCTTGGACGAGTGAAATATCTGATGTGTAAGGAAGACAATAACTCCACGTTTATGCTATACAACAACATCTTTCCAAGGGGTTCCAAAAGGACCACATATTACTACGTTACTATTATATTAGGAAGGTCGAGGACGATGCTCCTATGATAGTGTGAATTGATGGGTGAAGAGTAGGAAATGATTGACGTTGAGCTTTAAGTCACAGTTTTCCTAAAAGTAAGTCAATGGTATTTCTAAATATATTTATGACTATTGTACTACAAACGGAATTAGTTGAGCAAGTACAAACGGAATTATTTGGGCAAAGGAATGAGAAGCAAGACAAGGAAAAGAATAGAGTATGATCTTGAAGGACCAGTAGACTGATCCTATGTGCATAGTAAGACGGAAACATATGGGAATCGAATCGACGCGAGTCAGAGCGACTCAGGAAAGTATACAGAAACCAGTCACCTTTCACGGGCCGTCGACACATCGACGATCCATCATTGTACACCGTCGATGAGCCGACACCTCTAAAGTTTCAGGTAGCAGGTCGACGGAGCACGTCAACGAGCCGTTGAACCGTCCGTCAACCCGCATCGCTGGAACTTTCTAGTTCCACCTATGTATATTTAGGCCTCACATTTTATCCTTATTCTTTCATTCCACAAACTAGAGAAAACCCTAAAATATTTTCTCTCAATATTTTCGATCATATTAGTGAAGATTTAGTAAGATTCGAGCCCCGTAAACCCGAGCTTGTGTAGCGAAAGTTGTTCCTAGGGTTCCATTGAAGTTGTTGAGCTTAGGAATTGGTGTTGAAGTTTGATTCTTGGAATCCTAGACCCCTCAAGGTATGTATAAGATTCCTACCTTTATGTCTAAGTTAATTATCAAAAGTTTTAGTGGTTTTAAGTAAAGGAAATATAGTTATGAATGTGGTAAGTTGAAAAAGGAGAAAGTTTGGATTAAAGGCTATTTTGCGGGATGATTTGAAATAGATTTGATTATATTTTGATATGTTGGTATTATTGTTGATGTTGGATTGAATTGGAAGTTGGAGGATTGTTAAGTTTACAAAGGAGATGTTGTCCGCAATTCGTTAAGCTCCTTTCGTACTTGAATTGGATAGTAAGTGTTGTAAAGAGTCTAATTGTGGCCTATGTTATCTTGATTGTAGACTTACAAGTTCGAGAAGTAGAAGTTGGACGATTATATACGCTTCAAGGTACGTTAAGGCTATCCTTTCTTTCATTTGGCATGATCCTTATGATATGAACGAACAAACGTGTAAACGAGCTTCCATAGTACTCTACGCTTAGGAGCACTAGGAGTACTTCAGTCTTTGATGTTCCTGTACCCCTCTTATGCTTATTCCTTCTGTTCATGGGTCGTGAGATTACTTATATTGATGATGTTAGTCCGAAAGTTGTTTATCGGAGGCAGTACGATCTTATGTCACTCAGAGAGTTCTATATTCTCATTTTATTTATGCAATGCATTCATATATATATATATATATATATATACACACACACATATATATGCACACTGACTAGTGACCAGAAGGCGTTACATACGCGTATATTATATGTATATGGGGTATGAGGGAAGGGATAGGCGTTATATATGAATTACCACCTGATCAGCTGGTGCACAGTGATGATGATGATGGCCGCAGAGAGGCCGATGGGATATGAGATATGGATCGGGCTGAACGTTCATCAGCACTATGACCTAGATGCATATACATGATATTCATAGAGAGCATGCATATCATATGCCCACAGAGGCATTTTCAATTATACAGATATGTTCAGATGTTCAGATATGCAGATGTATTCAGATAGTCAGTTTGTCTTTTGAGTTTCAGATTTCTGTCATGACTCTTGTGTATATGTTACTCTTATGCCTTTGATGCTCAGTACATTATTTGTGCGGCTCCCCTGCTCGGGGGGGGGGCGCGTTCATGCCGCGCGGGTTCGGGTGACGGAGATGGGCGGTCCAGCTCAGTAGGACTTCCATCTTCAGTGGTCAGGGTTCTCCACTTGATCTAGAGCTGCAGTCTATTTTAGTATGCCATTTTTGAGATGTATATATGTATATGGGTATGACGGGGCCCTGTCCCGTCCCTTATACAGCTTTGCATTCTATTAGAGGTCCGTAGATAGTTGTTTGTAGATCTCATGTGGTGTAGCCTTGTCGGCTCCTATTCTTTTGTGTACAACATATGTAGCGGCCTAGTTGGCTTTCACTGTTCTTTTCAATATATATGTATATGTATAGATGGCTGAGAGTTCCTGATACAGAGTTCATGATGTTGTCCTTTCGAAGTTAGTATAATTCAGTTATAAGTCATGTATGGGCCACCCTATCCTTCAGTGAGCTCCAGGTACGAGTACAGGGGTGCTTGGCCTATAAAGGTCAGGCACTTATCACGACTCATCGGTTTGGTTCGTGACAGAAGTAGTATCAGAGCAGTTCTATCCTAGGGTTATTGTTATATCCCGCATTTTGTACGTCGGAATATTTTAAGACAATCGCGGGAAGTTAAGGGCAAGGCCATTCTTCGGTGTTGTTTGAATGCGCAAGTCGCTTGTAAATGTTATGGGCATGGAAGATTGAGGGCGAATGTGGAATTTAGAAGTTTCTAATAATTCATGATTTATTGGAGAAACCATTGTGGCCGTGGGCCCCACTTATGCATTGGCCATTTGTTGCAAACCATGTAATAAAACATGTGTCACCTTATGCTTTGGTGGCAAAACACATTTGTGGAAAAAGGATGACAAGGCAAGACAAAGTAATGCGTCTTTTTTGTGACTTGGAGAATTCTAGAAATTTGAAGAAGATTTGGAGGGAAAAGAAATAAAAGAAGAGAGAAAATGAGAGAGCACATGGCCGGTGTGGCCATATTCATGGTCATGTGCTATGTAAATATATATATATGGCTAAGTCATGAGAAAGGGACCAATTCATCATTTTAGCTCTAGAAAATTCAAGAAGTTGGAGAGAAAGAAAGAAAAGAGAGAGCGACCATTCGACAAGCGGTGGCCGAAGATGGTCCATAAGTTTGGTGGTGAGAAATAATTTTCTTCAAGCTTTCATACTAATTAGAGGGTCCTCTACGACATGGAATGGTCGTTGGAACAAGAAAGTCATTCGTTGTTGCGATATGGAGTCTAAGCCAGAGAGGAAAAGGTGAAGGAAAAAAAGGTGAGTTTTGATCTTCTTTTACACATTTTATAGATGCTTGTACGTGTGTAGAGTGTAGAAATGAATGAAACTCGTAAAGTTATGGTGTTGTATGGTGTGGCCGTGTACGTGTTGTTGGTGAAGGTTGGATGAACAAGTTCTATTTAATGTTTGGTTGATGTTGTTATGGATGGTTTATATGTTTGGCATGTAGAAATGAATGGAATTCATGGAATTATGTAAATTGAAACTTGGCCGTGTGAAATGCTTTTTGGTAGAATATAATGAATTCGTTTTACATAGTATTTTGGTTGTTGATTGTTGTAGATTATGTGATGAAAATGAAGGTTTGATGACTCGAGTTGAAGTTATAGTTGTGTGGGCTGATTTGGAGCTTAATGTGATGTTAATATAGTTTCTTGAATTTATGAAAATATTGTTGAAGACGTATGGAATTGTTGACATAAGTCTATGAATTTGAAAGTAGAAAATGTGTTATGAATGTTTCTTGTTGAAGATGGAGGATTCGGGTAACTTTGGATTATTATAAGTATTATGGTTTTGTTAGAACAATTGTTGGCATTATTGTTGATGTTTTGGCCGGGTTGAATTCCCGGTTGTTGTTGATTGAAATTAGCCAAGTTGAACTTGGTGGGATGGCGCATTTACGAAATGCTTTGTTGAAATTTCGTAGGCAAGTGTCAATTCAAGATTTAACCTCTAAAGGTTCTAATCACTATTTGGTATACGTGGCCAATTTGTAGATTTTGGTGGATTTGGAACTTGAATTTGGAGTCGCGCAGAGGCTAAAAAAGGTATGTAAGGCTTCACTTTCCTTCTTTGGCATGTCTTAGATGTAATAGGCTTGAAAACGTGTCTCGGGACTACTCTAATCCTAGAAATCCGAGATTGAAATTGGTTACTATTCGTTCGCGAATTGAAGTAAATGTTCGTGAATAGTTGAAAGAAATGTCTAAACACCTAGAACTTGCATGAATAAGACCCGACTACCCTAAAACTCTCATAAGTAATGTTATGAAATGTATCACACGTAAATTGTGTACGCCGCCTCATTCGACCGAGGTGGCCCACTACTCCCTTTGTCACACCCCGATCTTACTAGGGTGTGATGGGCACCTGACCCCATACTCGGAGCCGAGCGAACCCGCTGACTCTTGTTACATACATATTCTCTTTGGATCCTCAAAACAAATGATAGTAAAATACATAGTAAAATTTTCAAAATCTTTTTGACGTTTTTCAAACTAAGCACGGTCTGTAAGCGCAAGGACCTTGTAACATAATGTATAATAACATATCGGCTAGTGGGGCCGTTTTCAAATCACTACTAGACTCGGCGACTACGTCCCCAAAGTCTCTAACTTTGCCTCGCATACGGTAGCATAGACACTCGACTCGGCAACACTCGGAATGAAGTGGAGCTCGCTGAACATTGGAACGTCTCCCGTAATAGCTTACTCATACTGGTGTACCGCGCCGCATGAAACGCAAATACCCGTAAAAGGGGCGTCGGTACGAGTAATGTGAGTATGTAAAGAACATGGGTGGTAACATAGAAGAGACACGGTCATGTGCAACAACGAGTGGAACGTAGAGCATGTCATGTAAGGATATCCCGACATATAAGACATATCATGTGTAAAGTCAGTGCATATGGAACATATCATGTAAGTCGTATTTTGTACATACGGAACATATCATGTAAAGTCGTGACTCGTGCATATGAGTGCCCCGGGGGCGGATGCCATGCATGCTTGTTTGGTCATATGGTATCATAGCGCCGAACAAGCCGGCCACCCACATAGCGCCGAAATACGTCGGCTCGCCCATAAATCGTCACCGGCATCCCGCGTCCGGGATGATAAGCCGCCGACCGGTGGCAATGAAACATGTATCCCTTCCCATTCCCCCGTGTACATGTATCCCATCCCCCGAACCCATATACGGGTATACGGTATGAGCTGCCCAAAAGAAAGGTCATGTACTCGTCGGAGGGACGTAAGGTCGGAAACCTCCGATCGCATTGTGGAGTAATCATGGTCGCTTTGTCTCACCTTGAAGGATCGATAATCATAAGGCGAGACTACCAACGGAGAATAACATTAAGAGAACATAGAACATGTCATTTCGTACATATCATATCACATCATGTCATATCATAGCATATCGTGTCCTGTCATAGCATGTCATCTCATATCAAATCATGTCGTAGCATATCATGTCATGTCATGTCGTGTCATAGTCATTCTCTCATATTTGACCACATCATGATCACCATAGAATCATAGTCACTGTTTTAGTCATAAGAATTTTCATTATTGTAAAACTTGGTTTTTGAAGAAAAATGAATATTTTGGAAAACACTTGTAAACTTTTAGTAAGGAAAATCATGCTTTGGGGTCAAGGGTTTAATTAAAACAACTATTGTTTTATGGTCAGAACGATAACCAAGAACTTTCATTGACTATAGTACGGAGACAAACCAAACGGGACGATAGAAAGGGATTTGGGAGTGATGGGCCCACCTCGGTCGAATGAGGCGGCGTACACAATTTACGTGTGATACATTTCATAACATTACTTATGAGAGTTTTAGGGTAGTCGGGTCTTATTCATGCAAGTTCTAGGTGTTTAGACATTTCTTTCAACTATTCCTGAACATTTACTTCAATTCTACTGAACGAATAGTAACCAATTTCAATCTCGGATTTCTAGGATTAGAGTAGTCCCCGAGACACGTTTTCAAGCCTATTACATCTAAGACATGCCAAAGAAGGAAAGTGAAGCCTTACATACCTTTTTCGCCTCATGCGCGACTCCAAATTCAAGTTCCAAATCCACCAAAATCTCTAAAATTGGCCACGTATACCAAATAGTGATTAGAACCTTTAGAGGTTAAATCTTGAATTGACACTTGCCTACGGAAATTTCACGCATTTCCCCCGTAAATGCGCCATCCCACCAAGTTCAACTTGGCTAATTTCAATCAACAACAACCACAGAATTCAACCCGGCCAAACTATCAACAATAATGCCAACAATTGTTCTAACAAAACCATAATACTTATAATAATCCAAAGTTACCCGAATCCTCCATCTTCAACAAGAAACATTCATAACACATTTTCTACTTTCAAATTCATAGACTTATGTCAACAATTCCATACGTCTTCAACAATATTTTCATAAATTCAAGAAACTATATTAACATCACATTAAGCTCCAAATCAGCCCACACAACTATAACTTCAACTTGAGTCATCAAACCTTCATTTTCATCACATAATCTACAACAATCAACAACCAAAATACTATATAAAACGAATTCATTATATTCTACCAAAAACAGCCCCCTACACGGCCAAGTTTCAATTTACATAATTCCATGAATTCCATTCATTTCTACATGCCAAACATATGCAAACCATCCATAACAACATCAACCAAACATTAAATAGAACTTGTTCATCCAACCTTCACCAACAACATGTACACGGCCACACCATACAACACCATAACTTTACGAGTTTCATTCATTTCTACACTCTACACACGTACAAGCATCTATAAAATGTGTAAAGAAGATCAAAACTCACCTTCTTTCCTTCACCTTTTCCTCTCGGCTAGGACTCCATATCGCAACAACGAATGACTTTCTTGTTCCAACGACCATTCCATGTCGTAGAGGACCCTCTAATTAGTATGAAAGCTTGAAGAAAATTATTTCTCACCACCAAACTTAAGGGACCATCTTGGCCACAACTTTTGGCCGAATGGTTGCTCTCTCTCTTTTCTTTTTTCTCTCCAACTTCTTGAATTTCTAGAGCTAAAATGATGAATTGGTCCCTTTCTCATGACTTAGCCATATATATATATATATTTACATAGCACATGACCATGCACATGGCCAAGCACATGGCCGGCCATGTGCTCTCATTTTCTCTTCTTTTTATTTCTTTTCCCTCCAAATCTTCTTCAAATTTCTAGAATTCTCCAAGTCACAAAAGATGACTTACTTGTCTTGCCTTGTCATCCTTTTTCCACAAATGTGTTTTGGCCACCAAAGCATAAGGTGACCACATGCTTTATTACATGGTTTGCAACAAATGGCCAATGCATAAGTGGGGCCCACGGCCACAATGGTTTCTCCAATAAATCATGAATTATTAGAAACTTCTAAATTCCACATTCGCCCTCAATCTTCCATGCCCATAACATTTACAAGCGACTTGCGCATTCAAACAACACCGAAGAATGGCCTTGCCCTTAACTTCCCGCGATTGTCTTAAAATATTCCGACGTACAAAATGCGGGATATAACATCCTTCTCCCCTTTGGAACATTCGTCCTCGAATGTTCGACTAGTCTACAGTTCTCATAAGCACCTCGGGAGCTCCCTTTTCGAAGTTATTTTCCATCCTTCATATTAGCTCTTAAGCTATCCAATACCGTTCTCTTTGTCATACTCTTTTTCTTTACATACGTCCATTTTACGCGCCGCACTACTCAAAGTTTGTGCGGACTCCTCATATTACCTTAAACATTATCCAGACTTCTATCCACTCGTTGTCGGTTTCCCCGACCTTACTAATTCACTTCAGTAAAGGGTCTCCTTAGCAGCTCAAGCGTTCATGTCAAATATACTACCGTATCAACTGTCTATATCTCATCCTTACATTCCTCTCACCCGCTCCCCCCCCCCTTTTTGGGGTGTACCAATACCATTATCCATTTATAATTCGTCTCATATCCTTATTCCCAATCTCAACCTTTAGTAGAATAATGACATCTTACTTTGCAACATTTGTACCATTTACTCTTGCTGTCACTCGAACTTCGGTACCCTTACTCAATTAATACCTTTTGTATCGTAACTTCGGTTGCTGCGATTCACATGTCCACCAATACAATCATATTCGGGGTATCTTACACCTTCATATATACATATATATAATTACTATCAACTAGTCCACAAAATACGTCCAAACGCTGTTCAAGCCTATCCTAATTCCCAGGACTGTGTTGCACTTTTTGTCTCTTCACCATTCTAGCCTACCTCGTCCTGTATGTCCTCTTATAGTCTCCAACCATTCCGTATACTCTGATTTTCTTAGGTCACTCTTAGCTTCTCATTTGTCCCTTGTATCTCACTTTGTAAAACTTTTAGTTTACTTCCCAGGGGGGTCACCCATCCTGAAATTGCTCCCACCTGAGCACGCTTAACCTCAAAACTTTGGTGGGGTTTGGTGCCTTAACACTGATATTTTCGCGTCCGCTTTCCCACATGGCCTTTACTACTCGGCTCGAAGCCAATCAAAACTTTATGACTTCCGAGACATTTTCGTAATACGTCCTTTCCTCTACAATGACCGTTTTACCCTTTACGGGCCCGATGATCACTTCCGCCTTTGTGTCTATAGCTATTTCCTATCCGGCTCCCACCTCCACATAACAAAACAAATATACCGATCCGGTCTTACCTCTTTTGACTTCCATATCATCATTCGCCTTTTTCCATCGATCGGCGCTGCGTGTCATTGATTAGTATAAGGATTTCATTTCCTATGACTAGGCGCTATCGCACGATTTAATGACAAAGAAGGTCAACAATTCCTAAATGCCCCGCAGCCTCCGTTTATAAATGTGGCTTCTACACCTATAAACAGACTCTACGGACACGACTTTGCATAACCCTGGACCGACCTTGCAATATTACCACTTTGTCACACCCCGATCTTACTAGGGTGTGATGGGCACCCGACCCATACTCGGAGCCGAGCGAACCCGCTGACTCTTGTTACATACATATTCTCTTTGGATCCTCAAAACAAATGATAGTAAAATACATAGTAAAATTTTCAAAATCTTTTTGACGTTTTTCAAACTAAGCACGGTCTGTAAGCGCAAGGACCTTGTAACATAATGTATAATAACATATCGGCTAGAGTGACGAGCTTTGAAAACGGCCCCACTAGCCGAGCATGTTGTTATACATTATGTTACAAGGTCCGCGCTTACGACCGTGCTTAGTTTGAAAAAACGCAAAAAGATTTTGAAAATTTTACTATGTATTTTACTATCATTTGTTTTGAGGATCCAAAGAGAATATGTATGTAACAAGAGTCAGCGGGTTCGCTCGGCTCCGAGTATGGGGTCGGGTGCCCATCACACCCTAGTAAGATCGGGGTGTGACAGTTATCTATAGACTGTGTCTAGTAGAGTCTTGTTTATGGGTGTGTTGTGCACAACACTTATAAATAAGAGGCTACAGGACATTTAGAAAATTTTCATTCTTTCTCTCTTAGATCGTGCAATAGAGCCGTGTGATAGAATTCACCTTCTAACGATTTGTTCTGATTTCAGCGATACCTCGCATGAAAGCTACAGCTACCCAAACGGGCAAGGGAGTGGCTGGTGAGGCCACTAGCTGTACTCAGCGGGCTACACGGGGGCTCGGGGGCGAATCCCCCGGTGGTGAGACCCATATCAGACTTCGTATACCCCGCCTCCAGCACCTGCCCAGTGCCTCCAGTCCCTCAGCCAGATGCACTCGGTTAGGATATGCAGGATGCTATATAGTTATTGACCAGATTGGTAGACGCTCAGGCTCAGCCTCAGGAAGTTGGTGTTGATCAGGCAGACCGAGCTAGTAGTGCAAGGGTTAAGACTTTTCTTAGCTTAGATCCCTAAGAATTCTCCGTGTTGAGGCAAAATATGGATCCCCAGGACTTTATTTTTAGTATGCAGAGGACTTTGAGGGTTATGCACGCTGATGAGGTTGAGTGTTACATCCCGTGTTTTCATGCAATGGACAGCGTGCGAGTTAAATGAAATTAGTAACGGAAACGAGGTTATCCCCCAAGCTTGTAGGTGGTTAGAGTAATGGTACGGATAGTGTTGTAAATATTAGAAGTTAAACAAATCGAAGAAAATAAGCTTCGTCGAGGTTTGAAATTTATTTGAATGAAATACGGTCCAAGCTATAATATCTCGTATTTTTGGACTAGGAAATTGAATCGTCCAGCATGAGCAAATTTACCCGAGCCCGGAGGATTTGGTCATATCGAAGCATGAAAATCAAGAACTTGGTGTATATAAGGAATGAAGTCCTGAAATGATTTAGGACTCA
>NC_081345.1:28544154-28551216 GCF_029784015.1 Lycium ferocissimum | reverse complement strand
TGCTGCATTTAAAACCCTTTTACCAACCAAAAGGGTTTTGCCCCCTAACTTTACCGTGACAGTAGCAATAATACAACAATGCATATAATGGCATTTGAAAACATACCAAATTTATCAGTTAATACACGCCTTTTTGTACCCTGTCTCCCACATTACATATTAACCTTGTGTATCATCTAAATTTTTCACGTAAAATGCCACCCTTTTTGTCCCTTAAGACACTTCATATAATCATTATCATAAATCATGCTATAGTATAACTCAATCCATAGCTTTGTTTATTCATATACCAAATATTATTTCTATGAATAGATTATTCACACACATTAAATACATAAAGTTTACTCGTCAATTAAATAACCGAATCACCTAAGTTATCGCAAACTATACACCAAAAATTAAACCAAGTCTTTAGGGATATTAGGCACAAAAGCTTAAACTAACCAAATGGGTCGTTACATAAATTTATCCTATATATATAGAGGAAATTTTGGGCAAAATTTGGCCCAAATCGAATTGGGTTTTATTAATTCGATTCATGGTTTAAAACCCAAAAACCTAACACACACCACTTTCCTTTTTCAAAGCCAACAAAAAATTCACACTTTGAAAGAGTGACGGATAGAGAGAAGCAACTCACAGAACATACAAATCCCGAGTTAGTTAAGGAGAATCCGACTGAAGAGAAGGAGAATCGAAAAGGAAGTTGAAAAAACTATCTCTCAAATCAAGGGCGGATGTAGAAGCAACTAAAGCAGCGTGTCACCCGAACACCCTCGCAAAAGTTTATAGTGTATATATAGGGTAGAGATTTTTTTTTGTTTATGTATATATATTAGCTTTTGAACACCCTAAATCTCTACATAAATGTAAAAGGTTAGTTCAAGCGTTCCAGAGTGTTCAAAATTGTCTCTAGTGTTATAGGTTCGATTCCCATCGATAACATTATTTTTTATATTTAGCTTTTATTATTTTTTTCGAACCCCCGAATTAAAATCTCGAATCCGCCACTTCTCTCAAAACAAAGAGATGACATTTCCAATCCAGGAAGGAGCAGCTATGGAAAATTGTAGAAAGCAGAGAGTAGTGGAGGAGAGAGAAACTTACTTAGAGTAAAAACCCAAATTTCTACTATATGTAAAATGCTACACGTGGATTCAGAGATGTAGGACCCACGAATTCATTCAACGGTCAAATAAGGCAAAGTTTATAGTACAATCTAAAATGTTTTTTTTTTTCCTACAATTTCTTAGTGTCTGCCTAAACAATAAAAAAAGCAATACACGTGTTGGGTTAAAGAGGTCTATCTAAACAGATGGGCCTAATTTAGAGTACCTTTTATATTACTTTGTTTTTGGCACAATAAGTGATTGCAAGAAAATTCATATTCCAACTTTTGCCATGTTCGTCCACCCCCAAACTGTCATTATTATATTATATCTACTTTATAGACCCAATATACGTAAAAGCCCGCGTTTACGCAACACGAATACTCTATTCACTTTAATTTAAATTTTTAAGCCGTTTGTATTTTCAAAATAACTTTTAAAAACATTCTAATTGTTATTATATATACAAAATGTATTTTATGTACCATCACTTTAGTTGTAATTAAAAGTCTTCGAGATAGAAAGAGTGACTCTTTTATCATTATCACACAATGAAAGTTGTTCATTGATGTAAAGAAAATTAGTAAGAATATGAGGGAAAATTAATATTTTGATTCTAAATTTTTTCTTTTAAATTCTTTAATATTTTATATGTATACTCCCCATTGCGTTGATATCCATTTCAATTGATTAAGAATCGTTCAGATCCAAACAAGAACCATTTTGGTGTATATATTGGATTAAAATATTTTTATTAAATTAATTATAAAATATATTATAATTTTTTATATTAATTGTTACAAAGAAATCAAAATTAGAAAGGTATATGTTATATCATTAATCACCAAATTTTAATTCCCGAAATGAAAATATAAAGCAATACATTTTATAAATGTAAAGAAACAATAATCAAAGCATAAAGGAGAGTAATAAGTAAGTATTGACAATGAAGGAAAACGGAATAAATATTACTCCCCTCCCTTTACTTTTACTTGTCGACGTTAACATATCAAGGGGAAAAAAAATTTCTTCTTATTTTACCCTTCACATTTGTTATTCATTTTCAAATCATTTTCTGAGGCTATTGAGACTATATACTAATAAATATGGATATTATGATAAAATATATACTTTATTATTAATTTTCAAAGAACGTGCAAAGACAAAAGTAAACAAGTTATGTGTAGGAGCATTAAAATAACTTTTGGTACAAATTTGTATTGCTATTGTTCGTCCTCTCTTCACGTTTAAAATATTGACAAAGAAGGAAAACGGGGATAATAGAAATAGAAAAGAAGATAAATATAGAATAGAAAGATAGATATATATTTTTAGAATGTGTAAGTAATATGGACGAAGTGAGTATCATTTTTATTAATTTTTTAAAAGAACGTGAAAAGTCAAGTATAGAATGCTTGTTACGTAATATGATGACGGAAGAAAGACTTCATTTATTAATTCTTAATAATGTGAAAAATCAAAAGTGAACAAGTAAAAGTGCATAGAGGAAATAAATATGTGTCGGAGAATTAAAATAGAAGTGCACACGTGTATACATGAGAAGAGAATAAGAGCCTGTATTTTTTTTGGCTTATAAGCTATTTTTAGCTTATAAGCTGCTTTAGATAAGCTAAGCCAAACGGACCCAATTAAATTTTTGGGCTTATTTTAAGCACAAAATGGCTTTAAGCTGGCGAGTCAAACACTCAAAAAAACTAAAAACAACTTATAGGCAACTTATAAGCCAATCACTCTAAATATTCAATACTATGGCATGTATCCACGTGGGATTTATTAATTCTCAAAGAATGTGAAAACTCAAAAATGAAAAAATTAAAGTGCACGAAGGAAATAAATTTGTATAGAGAATTAAAATTGAACCGCATATGTCTATACATAAGAAGAGAATAAATATTCGGCCTAGAACACGAAAAATCAAAAAAGTGAACAAGTAAAAGTGTACGGAGTAAATAAATATGTCGGAGAATTAAATTTGAAGTGCATACGTCTATACATGAGAAGGGAATTAAATATTAAGTACTATGACACATGTCTACGTCATTTTTATTAATTCTTAAAGAACGTGAAAAGTCAAGTATTGTAATGTGGCCAAGTAATATGGGACGGGAGGAGTACTTCATTATTAATTCTTAAATAACGTGAAA
Source organism: Lycium ferocissimum (assembly GCF_029784015.1). Taxonomy (NCBI): domain Eukaryota; kingdom Viridiplantae; phylum Streptophyta; class Magnoliopsida; order Solanales; family Solanaceae; genus Lycium; species Lycium ferocissimum. The sequence goes on along the minus strand of NC_081345.1, from coordinate 28,547,942 downwards.
AGTCAAAATGAAAGTGCACGGAGGAAATAAATATGTGTCAGAGAATTAAAATAGAAGTGCACACGTGTATACATGAGAAGAGAATAAATATTCAGTACTATGACATATATGCATATGGGATTTATTAATTCTCAAAGAATGTGAAAAGTCTAAAGTGAACAAATTAAAGTGCATGGAGGAAATAAATTTGTAGGAGAATTAAAATTGAATCGCATATGTCTATATATGAGAAGAGAATAAATGTTCGCCTAGAACACGAAAAGTCAATAGTGAACAAGTAAAAGTGCGCGGAGAAAATAAATGTGTCGGAGAATTAAATTTAAAGTGCGTACGTTATACATGAGAATGGAATAAATATTAAGACGATGACACATGTCTACCGAATATAAAAATAATTCGATAAAGTGTACAAATTATATAGCTCATGGTATAAGAATTTAATGTGGGTATAATTCGTCAAGCTGTTGGTACAAGCTTGAGGAGCCGTGTTTGTCCCCCCAAGCCGCTTATAGATAATGAAAAAATGGGAGTGGAGTTTTGAGGGACTAACATGGACGAACAATGGCATATTAGTAATTGCAGAGCCAATGTTATGGCATTTCCTATAGAGAAAAGACATCATTTGACCCCTGAACTTGGCACGAAAACTTAGTTTAGCAACTAAACTTAAGTTGTATTTATTTACCCCCCTTAACAACTTTCAAGTTAATTAAATACCCCCTTTAGCGGCCTGGACCAGTTGAGATATGGGTGGTGTTCACCACTCGCCTGGTGATTGGTCCACATCATTAAATATTTTTTTAATTTTTTTATTTATTTAGTTTTTCTCTTTCTTCTTCATTCTTTCCCTATTTTATTATTTTATTAAAAATGCACCCCCCGCCCACCACGCCACCACCACCGCCGCCTCCACCACACCACCGCCGCCGCCACCACCACTCACGCCAACCCGCACCCCCAACCAAACAACCAAACCACCTTCTTCCGCCCCCTCCACCCCCACCCAAGCCGCAACGAAAAAAGAAAATTCAAATTATGTGATTTACCTCCATTATCATCAATGCTCCATCAACAACAATTTCGCCACACACCAGTCCATTTGAAGGGCAATTCATGCAATTTCTTCAATACTCAATTGAAGAAAAACCCATCAACAATTTCGCCACACAGCAGTCCATTTGAAGGGCAATTCGTGCAATTTCTTTATTATTGAACATTGCAATTTCTTCATTACTCAACTGAAGAAAAACCCATCAACCAAATAGCTTATATAATCAATATTTTACGGTTCCAATTGTCAAAAAGACAATAACCCATTTTCGTAAAAAAAAAAAAAAAAAGGAAAACCATTAAGAGAATTCGGATGGAACCTTACGGTATTGAATAAAAACTTGGAGAAATTGGGTTTAGAAACTCGCAGAGGGAGGCAAGGATGGTGGGAGGGATTTTTTTTTTAAAGTTGAATCGATGGGTTGTGAAGATGGGTGGTGACGAGGTGGCGAAGGGTGGAGATGGGTTGGTTTTGGGGTGAAGAAGATGGTGGTTTGTCGTCGGGGTTAATGGGGCGATGGTAGCGCAGCCGGGTGGTGTGACGGAGATCGATGGGTGAAGGTGGTGGTGGGTCACGGTGACGGAGGGCGGGTTTGCGAGGGGTTGGGGGGGGGGGTGTGGTTGGAAGAAGGAGAAAGGGAAAAGAATAAGAAGAAAAGAAAAAGTTAATTTAAAATGGAAAATAAAATATTAAGAAAATCTTAATATATCATCCAATTAGAAGATGACATATCTACGGTTGGGACCACTTTTAGTGTTATTTTTTTTTTTTTTTCCCACGCGCTTTTAAGCAGACGTACACTTTCTTGCCACGTCACCCTCTAAGCGGGGGAAATTATTTAATTAACTTGAAAGTTGTTAAGGGATAAATAAATACAACTTAAGTTTAGTTGCTAAACTAAGTTTTCGTGCCAAGTTCAGGGGTCAAATGATGTCTTTTCTCTTTCCTATAAGTTATATGCTTTCCTGGCCCATTTTACCTCATCATTTTGGCCACGTGGTTATCATAGACAAAACCAATTGGTTATTATTTTATTTTATTTTATTTATATTTTACCTCCATGCATTTTTACTTATTCACTTTTAACTTCTCACGTTCTTGCTGAATATTTATTCTCTTCTCACGTATAGACTTATGCAGTTCAATTTTAATTCTCCTACACAAATTTATTTCCTCCGTGCACTTTTGACTTTTCATGCTCTTTAAGAATTAATAAATCCTACGTAGACATATGTTATGATACTGAATATTTATTCTCTTCTCAGTGCACTTTTACTTGTTTACTTTTGACTTTTCACGTTCTTGCTGAATATTTATTCTCTTCTCATGTATACATGTATGCACTTCAATTTAATTCTCTGACACATATATATTTCCTCCGTACACTTTTGACTTTTCACGTTCTTTAAGAATTAATAAATGAAGTACTCCCTCCGTCCCATATTAATTGACTTTTCACGTTCTTTAAGAATTAATAAATGAAGTACTCCCATATTACTTGACCACATTACTATATTTGACTTTTCACGTTCTTTAAGAATTAATAAATGAAGTACTCTCTTCGTCCCATATTACTTGGTCACATTACTAAAAATATATATCTATTTTTCTATTCTATATTTTTCTTATTATATTATGGGAAAATACATAAAAATCCCCCCAACGTATAGCCGCATTAATTTAGACGCACCCAACCTTTGCGGGCGACCTATTACGCCCCCCCCCAGTCTTAATTTTTCAGTATTTTAGTACCATTTTTTGACTGACGTGGCAAAAAAAAAAAATTGAAGCCCAGTTGCACAGTGGAGAATGTTGCACACTCTCCGCCACATTGGTGCCACACTGCTGCTACGTCACTGCCACTTTTCCTTCTTTTTTTTTCATTTGATTTTTCTTTTATTAATTATATTTACACTAATTAACCTCTAATTAACCATTAAACGATTAATTTTGTTTTCTTAATCACTAAACTCTTCTTCTTCTTCATTTCAAGAAATCCATTAACCCATTTTCTTCGTCCATTAGCACACACACATTCAACCCATTTTCTTCCTCCATTAACACACACACACACACATTCAACCCATTTTCTTCCTCCATTAACAACACACAGTCAACTCATTTTCTTCTTCCATTAACACACACACATTCAACCCATTTTTTTCCTCCATTAACACACACATTCAATTTAATCATCAATCATAAAGAGCTTATTTTCAAGAAACATTCAACTCATTTTCTTCCTCCATTAAAACCCATTTTCTTCCTCCATTAACACACACATTCATTTGAAGGCAAATCAAACACCAAAATATCTCCTCCACCGAAATGGCATTATGTTTTAATGGGTCAGACCCATTTTCATATTGGTGCCGCGTGTTCAGCAGTTCCCTCGTATTCTTCTGCCATCGCGGTATGGTGGCGGCAGCTGTGTGGCGGCCGGCGCGTGATTGAGAGAAAGAAGAAGAAGAAAAAATAAATTGCATTTAACAATTGAAATGTGGAAGAAAGGGAGGTGGGGTGGGGTGAGAGATAAAATATAAATAAATTTTTAAAAAATTAATTTTTATTAAAATATAAAATATTTTCTGCTTTCACTCGCCATATATTTTTTTTTTTGCCATGTCGGTCGAAAATAGCACTAAAATACTAAAAAAATTTAAAACGGGGTAATAGTCGCCAGAAAGTTGTGCTGTAATAATCTAATCGTTGGGGGGGGTTTTTGTTTTTCCCTTAT
>NC_081345.1:28350178-28544054 GCF_029784015.1 Lycium ferocissimum | reverse complement strand
TAAAGAAGGCATAAATGAAGGGCAAAATATAAAGACCAGCCCAAAAGAAGGGCACTCCGCGCAAAAAAAAGGGTTAAATGTGGGATTAGTTTGGCTGAGTGGACACACAGTGTCCTTTTCCCTTAACACAAAGAATATGTGTAATATGCTTGGATCGGGACTGATGAAACCATGATTTACAAGAATGACTTTGGAGGTGGGTGATCTTGTATTTTTGACTCCACTTGCCCCACGAGCAAAACTTCGAGTTTAATAAATTTTGACTTTTAACCTTGAAGGTTTGCCCATATGCAAGCGGGGCTCAAATGTTCTAGACCACCGATTTCCAAAGTTATTATATTGGGTGTAATTTCCTCGAGAATTACTTATAATATGGTAAGAAGGGAAGTTACAAACTATAGCTTGCTAATGGATGAGATCTAATTCAACTTGCAAAGACCAAGTAACGGCATTAGTATACACGATAACGAATCAACTTCGATGGAATGCAAGTTTGGTCAAGTTTTCAATTTAAAAAGTAATATCATTAAATTATCAATGGGATGTACTTAAATTAGATGCTATCGAAAATACTTAAAAGATTGGATTGCAATTAGATTCTCGAAATAGAAGAATGCAAATTTGTATATCCTTTAATTTTTTCTAATGTTTAAAGTATAAAAAAATTAATATGAAAATAGACATAATTGCTGCAATGAACAAAAAAAATAATAACGTTTGAAATTGACTCTCTATCCCCTATATATTGGTTAAGATTGTTTTTCAACATTTTTTAAGGGATTTAAGTTTTATATACTAAAAGTGAAAAGATTATTTATACAGGTAACATAGTTTAACTGAGTATAACATGTCATGCAGTTATTAATTTTATCAAGTCATTAATGCTTACAATAGAAGCTTACCAATACTTATCTTATAGTACATGATATGATTATATAAATATTTTTTACACTGTAGATATATGAAATGTAAACTCTTTTTGGAAAAGAATAAAATGAACTTCATTTGGAATACAAGGGGGTTTACAGGAAATGAAAAGGAAAAAGGATGAAGATAAATTGCTTAGTTCTTAATAACAAGAAAGATATCAAAATTTTCAAGTCAAAAGGAGTTGGTAATATTAAGTAGAAGGATAGACAAATGAAACGATAATCCAAGAAATTGCATTAATACATGACTTATGGATCCTGTGGAAGATCAGCACAACCAAATTCAGCTAAAAAAGCAGATTAAACAAACCCACTAAATCTCAAAAAATAGGAAAATCTTGGAAGAAATCTGACTAGTAATCTACATCCAGATACTATATATCTACGTATCTATTTAATTTGATCGACCAACTGAATCTGTTATTAAAATTGAAGATCCCTGCTAACAAATAGAGCTGTTAACATTTTTTGTGAAAGCCTTAATTAGCTTGGGGCAGCTTAAGAAATATTGTCGTGCAATAATCCCTCTTAAAATCAGAAGTTAATTAGAAAAGGGAAAAATACAGGAACTTGGGCAAGTGCCTGGAGGGTTTAGAAAGTGTTACTAATATCTATTCTCAAGAGTTTCTAGTTGTTCATGTCAGCATCATCATTACCTTTCCATTGACGTATAATATGGTAATGGGAAATGTCACCAAAAATGACGCAACCAGTTTATTTCAACTCAATATAGGTACACTGATGTGGTTATCCATGTAAAATTTATATTGCCTCCATCCAAATTTTTGTGACATTGTTTAACCGGATACAGAGTTTAAGGAAAAAAAGATTTTTAAAACCTGTAAAAAAAATAAAAAAATAGTTTAGACATTTGTATGACTATATATCATTTTATTAAGGGTAAAATAAAAAAAATTTAGAATTAAATTATTTTTAAATATATATATAAAAAAAAAAAACTTTTTGCGACCGACTAAAAAAAATGTTTCACATAAATTGAAACAAAAAATAAACCAATAAAAATGTCCTCGCCTTTCATCCCTCAACTCTCCCATCCAATCAGCATGTAGAGCAAGGAAATATTTCCTTGAACTTCTAGTTGTAAGGTCTAAAATATAAAAAAGGTAAAATAATACCTCCACGCCTTCCCTAAGAAAGACTATTGCTCACACGTGACTCTCTTAGTCGATATCAGAAGAAGACAATTTATACATCTTTAATTCGAAAAAAATAGCGTATAGCTGAAAAATTCGAAGTGTTCATTTTCTCTTGACAATCTTGTGTAAACTAGCCATGGAAAATGCAAGGTTCAATAATAACATAGATGGTGAAGAAGCACCATTTGAATTTGAGAATTTACTCTCTGAAATGTTCACATCTTTCCCTAATCAAAATCCAAGCAGTTCTTCATTACTGGAAATTCCCAAAAGTACTGCTTTGTCTTCCCCTTCTTCTTCTTCATCACAGAATATTATTTCTTTTGGAAGTCCAGACTCTAATTTTCTAGAGGATGAAGATTATGATAAAGTCATGACCAGCAGCATATCTTCTTCAATATCAGTGACTAAGAGGATATGCAGAACTCCTTTGCAATCTCAAGATCATCTTTTGGCTGAAAGGAAACGCAGAGAGAGGTTTTCCCAACTTTTTGCTGTCTTGGCCAAAACTATACCTGGCCTCAAGAAGGTATATTTATAATTTCAAATTTCTAATTATAAGTTGCTACAAGGTTTAAATTAAGTGTTTCTATATGTGGTACTTCTTCAATGGATTTGTTGGAACATATATATGTAAATTTATACTAAATAGATATCACATGAATCGTATAGCGAGAACTTATAGATTAATCTTCTTGTAGCGGAAGACCGGAACTGATTGAACAGCAGCTAGAATCACTTGTCACCAGTGATTCTAACATTATATCGGGCAAAGTCCTATACCACGAGAAGAGAGCCTAGAAAATACTGAGTTCTATCTTTGATAATAGATTTAATCATACATTGGCCGTAGGCGTAGTACTTATCTAGGAAAAAATAGGTTAAAAACAATAACGAAAATTGTCGTATTTCTTTTTAGAGCACCCCTATATATAAACGGACTGTAGTTTCACTTGAATTTGGTGTCCATTGATATTGTCATGATGGTAATCAAATTGTGAATAATAGTGGACTTGTATAGTATATATATCTTAGAACTCGTGATGATTTATGTTATTTCATGTTCTTAATCAGTACTAATATAAAATCTATGTTTTGATATTTGGGAAGTTGCTCCAAGCTTATAATTTTTGAGAAAATTATTGGAGAGACGAGCTGTTTCCTTTATTTTTCACTGCTTTGCCTCTTCTTTAATTTTCGTCAATGACATAATAATGAACACAAAAGTAACAACAAATTAAATTTATTGGTTGATCAGTTGGACAAAGCTTCAATTCTTGAAGATGCTATCAAGTACATAGGAGAACTTCAAGAACATGTTAGGGCTTTAGAAGAAGGTGCAGCTGGGACAAACAGAAACTTATTGGTTGAATCAATTGGCACAGCACAAAAACAATATTCTTTGGCTACTACATCACATGATGACAACTCTTTTCTCACTAAGAATGTTGATGAATCAAAACCTGGGATTAATAATATAAAGGTTCAAATTATGGACAAGAACGTACTCATAGGAATCCATTGCAGCAAGCAAATGAGGAGTAGCTTCTCAATAATTGCTGGAATAATGGAGAAGCTACATCTTACTATTCACCACATTAGAGTTGCCCCATCCAGTCATACTTATCTTCATTATATCTCCATTCTTGCCGAGGTAATTTCTCATTCTTTAATTTATTTTGAAGCTAGATTACTTTTGAGTTCTTCAACTGACAAGGTGAGCTTCTGATTATTTTGTGGTTATGCAAAACTGATTCTAATTATAACCTGGTAGGGAAGAAACTGATTTTTTATTTACATTTTTTTTTTCTAATTAAACTTCCCAGTTTTCATTTTTCTTATAAGTTTTTTCTTTTTATTTTTTTGGGGTCAATGAGAAACTATTTACTCCCTGTGTTCAATTTATGTGGCACTTTTCTCTTAACAAGAGTCAAGTTGACTAATCTTTGAAGCTAAACTGGATTATATCAACGTACCAATTTCTTAAACTATGCCTGATCAACGGATTCTCCAACTGACATATCAACGACCTGCAGTCATGTAGAATAATAGCATTGGTAGGATTTTCATTTTTCAATAAATTGATAATCTCTGTGGAATCCATCTCAATTTCTAGAGGGACAAGTTGTCTTTGAAGGGTCTGTATTTAATTTGTAGAAACCTTTATTTGTGGAGCACGCCATTTGATTGTCATATTAGTGAACCCCTAAGAAACTCATAAGACGTGTACATGGTATATATAGTTATCATAAATACTCAAATGTCTTTGCTGAAGTATTGTGAAGCATCAAATGAATCTTCTAATACTCATACTCATTATTGCAGATTGATCAGAATGTCGATATTAAAGTGCAGGATGTTGAAAAGGCGTTCGAATTAGCTCTTCTAAGTACAGCAGATATGACAGACCAGGCAGACTAAATTCGACTTTCCAACTTTTCTTATGTTCAAGATTACTCTAAAGTTAGAAGAACCATTTGATTGAATTCATGCTTTGTACTATCAATATGGACAACTGCTTCAAAAATATTCTCTTTTGAGCCAAGAATCGTTGTTCTATTGACATGTTGTGTAGCAATAGAACTCATTTGAGCCATTATTTGTTCATCGAGCTTTTGAAACCAATATTATTTGCAAGAATTAATTAATGCATATAACGTTCCGGGTTCAACTGTCAAGATATTATTCGCTTCGGCCTGACCCCTTTGAGTCACCTCAAGGCTTTGGATCTCACATTTTATGTTCCTTTGGGCAAGAAGTGGACCTAGGATTTTGAGTTTATGAGTTCTAGATCTAGAAACAGAACGTTACTGGATCTTTAATAAATTATTTGGTACATATTAAGTGGATTTTTAATACAAATACACGATTTGCGCTAAAACTACCGTGTTCTGCTGATATCCATAAGCGGAATGCTCCGCCCTTGCCTTGGGCTTTAACACTAAAAACGTCTCTATAGTTTAATCCTAGAATCGTTATATGGTCTTTAATTTTCCTCAATTTACTAAGACAAGCTCCACACATAACTTCCTTTTCGAGTTCAACTGCCAACTAAGTCTGGGCATGCAGTTAAAACACACTCGAAGGATTGAGCCAGATAAGATTTGAAATTTGTGTTTGGATCAGTTTTGGTTAGCAAATGGTTTTTGCTTTTGCTTTTATGTTTCCCTGAAACAGAACTCAGGGGCAAAATGCATAAATTAAACAAAGTTACGGTAATAGAATCCAAACATATAAAGGAATAGATTCACCTAAAACAATCTATAGCCTCATCCTTTTGTTTTTCCCATTGAAGAAACAAAATCTAGTTTACATCCCTTCAGAATCTCCGTCTTTGTTGTCTAGTTTCACCAAGCACAATGAATATTATACTAATTTAATCTACTGCATTTTTCGAAACTGTATCGGGCATGTTACTTCTATTTATTCACGTGCTCAAATGAATTGCTCTAGTAAGCCGCAACCTCAACGATATTGTTTTCGAAGTACAAAAATATACTATGAGTCACTAAATAATTTCTCGGAAAAAGAATTATACTACTCCCTTCGTGTTATAAATATTATTATAATATTGTGATGTCTATCTTTAGGAGAAATTTTAGGGTTTGCTAGGGTTTGTGACTTTGGCACCAAGTCAATTCTCTCCTATAAATAGAGCTCTCTCTTCATTGTATTTAATCCCTGATAAGAGAAATAAGAACTCTCCCCTCTTCTCTCTTTCTCTACAATTATTCTTGTTCTTTGCTTTATTATTTTATAACACGTTATCAGCACGAGTCTCTAATATTTTCATTGAAGTGTAGTTCCGCATCAGTACTACCTTCCCAGGAAATTTAAGAGAAATTTAGTGAAATGAAATTGATGCTATATTTGTCACGGGCGGAGATATGTTGTGTTAACACATTACTCATGGGAGGAGAACGTATAGTTCCCAGTGTATGGTTTGAAGTCTGTTTGCACTTCATGAGGTATGTATCCTTAATAAATCATATTGTACAGTGGCTTGGTATTCCTTTCTAGCATACTGTTTCCTTTCTAAGTTAACAAAGTAATATGATTCCATTATTGGTTGAAACTAAGCAAAGGATATGAGAATTCTAAAGTTTTGCACTTTCAGATATTTTCAACACTAATTATTAGTTGAATTGATCAAATAAAAATCCGTAGTGATAAATCATAATGAATTGTTGTTGGTATTGCTTTTATATTGGATGTCTTTATCTTCCGCTACTAATGATATACACTTAGTTCGGTTTATTGTATTTGAGGGAACCTAATTGGTTCGAATTATTTATGCTTCAAATTTGTTCCCGAAGAACAATATTGAGAGATTATGATATTAATTAATATCCCTTAATAGCTAAGACCGAGAGTTTGTAAAAATAAAAATAAAAATATGGTCACGAAGTGATAATATTCTCGATGCCCTTGTTGTGGCTAAATTCATTTATGCCTATAACCACCTGAAGTGATAATATTTTTATAGGCTTGTTGTGATTACAACTGAAGATATGTTAGAGAAATTTTTTCTACATTATATATATGCGTGCCCCAATTTGCTCCTGAAGTAGCAACATCATATAAAACAAAAAAGGGCTATAAGTTGTTATAATTTGATGTCGTTACGACACGTTCAAATAATTATGTTGCATTCCTGAAGAATGAGAGCTTTCGAAAAATATCCGCGAAGTATTTAATTTGATTGCTTCGTATATAGCTTAATAATGATTACCTTCTCTTTCATGCAATAAATGAATGTCTTGATATTGTATTTGATATCATTCTTAGTTACCGTCTATCAATATACAGAATAATCCTATGACAATTTTATAAATGTCTTATATTTGAACTGTAGTAGAGTTCATAAGAAATTGGCAACCACCAGAAGTGGTTATATATTTCACAATTTTATAAATGTCTTATTCGTATGTGAGATATGCTTTATGTGATGCTCATTATTTTCTCACGTTCAAATAAGGATGAAAATTTTACGATTAATATATTATTGTACTTGTAACCGGATGACTTCTTTAAAATATTTTACCTGATGACTTTTATCAATCATAGATAAATCAGAAACTAGACATAGTTACTTGGCTAGTATGTTATTTACTTGTCATGTTCTTTTAATACTTTGCTCTCTGTCCAATATTCCAAGCATGCCAACTAGTTTTTGTGTGTTATAAGGTTTGATTATTTGCCAATTCTCTTTATGTATGGCTGGTTACTAAACTTATGTGTGCTATAAAGTTTTTGCAACTTATTGATAGATAACTGATCAATCGATATTGCTATATTTATATTATGGGATTATCATCAATTAATAAAGTGTATATAGATCACTGTGTTGAAACTATGTCAGTCTTGTTTCTTTATGCTATTATCCTAATATTTTCTAACTTGAATATTTTTTTGGTAGCTCTTCATTGTTTAAATTTATCAAAGTTTCAATTTAAGCTATTTGAAATTTATGTATAAAGCTCATCTAAATGACCAGATTTCATTCTCCGAAGTGATTGAAGAAATATCACAGCACGCCTCCTGAAGAGGTAAAATAACAAAGGATATAAATGTTATTTTGTGGTATGAAGGTCATTGTTGCACGTACCTGTCGTACGTCAAATCAACTTGGACATTTTTATTATGTATCATTCTAAGGCAAAAGGATACAAATTTTGTAGAATATTTTCTACTATAACCACATTAAGATATAAGTTTACTTACTCATTTTCCAAAAGGAAATAACAATTCGTACAAAAACTTTCTTGAAGAACGAAATAACTATGTGGTTGTCGCTTTGATATAAAATATTCTGATGTTAGTGGATATTCTCCCAAGGAGATATTTACCATAGAAGTTGATGATGGAAATACCAAAGATTGTATAACTTAATGTTTACTTTTTGTCATTTATGAATTTAAGAATGTCTTTATAATATTCATTTGGTAGTAATATTTTTTGTCATGACACCAAGAACGTCAAGGTAATATTTGATAGTACTAAATCAATTAAGGGCTCCGTAAGAGCAAACTATTTATCTAGAAGATCATGGCACTAGGTACGTCCAAACAATGTGTGATTATGGAGAATAAATTAAAGGCTCCCGAAGAGCTTACATACTATTATGGCATTCCTTCTAGATTATAATATATGAAGTTGTTATGATCGAAACACAAGTTGTAGTAAACCCGAAGTTTACTGAAGTAAATAGCTATCATAGTGAAGCTATAAATGATGGGAGGATTAAATATCTTCTAAATCATAGTGGGCATGAAATATCTATGTGAAAGGTTACATGCCTTATTCTCCAAAGTGTACCACGATATAAGCATGATGAAATCACATGTTACGGTAACTTAAGTTTATCGATGCGAAAAAGTATTCATGTCATAGTAAATCGAAGTTTACTAAAACAAATAGCACATGGCATGGTAAACCCGAAGTTTACTAGTATAGATAATTTTATCGATTGGCATGAGCAATTTGGCCACCCGATTCAAATATGATGTGCAGATTGAATATTCGACATATATTGAAGAACCAGAAGATTCTTCAAGAATTTATTTTTGTTTCTTGTTCTCATGATAAGTGGATTATACTGGCTAATGTTGGGATTGAATTTTCCAAATTCTGAAAATATAGAAAAGGTGAATATGGGCCCGTTTCCGTTATGTGATGTCTTAAATAGATGCATCCATAAGACAAATCACATGTGCGTTTATTGTCAACTTGCGCTTGACATATGCATAGTTACTTGCTCAAAAATGATTGAGTTGAGAGCGTAATTTTCAGATTATGTAATCAAGATAATTCATCTTGTGAATGCTAGTTTATATCCAAGTTGGTTTGGCATTGAATGCCTCCGATAAAAAAGCTAAACCATTGCTTATGAGAACAATGCTTCATGTGCTAAATTATGATAAATTTTCCCTCACAATTGGTTGTGGTTAGAACCCGATATTTCCATCTAACAGCTTTTTATATGTGGTATACGATTAATTAATCTACCATGATGCATAAAGATGGATTCCCCTAAAGAAAATGGGGTGTATGTTAGTTTTTCTAACATAAGGGGGAGAGAATAAACCGAGGAATATGTGATAAATTATATATCATTAGTATGATCCTCATTCAAAAGATAATTCTACTCAAATGCTAGAAGCATTTGTCGACCCAAAATTAATTTCTAACTTTCACCGCAAAATGCTCCTATTAAATTCATGTCCCCGAAGGACGAGAGTCTATAGCATACATGAAGTGTGGTAGACTAATCGGTTCCAAACGCAATAATCATGGAAAAGAAAGAGGAGCAAATGATCAATGATCATTATAAGGAGGCAATGTGCTCTTGAAGAGCCTACGACATAACACTTCATGAAACCTCATGAGAGGTTTAGGTACCTAAAAATAATGAAAGTGATGAGATCTCAATAAGTTATGTCACATTGCGAACCGATACAAATGATATATCGTCGATGATATCTTTGGTACAATATAGCGCAATATTGTAAAAGATTGTGAGGATCTAAATTCTACGTCTATTAAAGCATGCTAACGCAGAAATTATTATCAAGTGAAATGACGCATCTTGGTAAGCGTAAAGGTTATTGGACTCGTTATCCGCATACACCAGAAGATGTCACATATTTAAATAGAAATAGATGTTGTCACAGCCTATATGAATTACTTGACAAAATTATATGAAAATTCCTGAAGAATTTCAAATGCCTGAAGCATATACATGTTGTAGAAATTTGTTCATAATTCTTATATGAATTAAGCAAGGTGAACGCGATTTTATCACCTTAATGAATATTTTCTGACTAAGGTCACAAATGACACTATTTATCCTTACGTCTTTGTGAAAATCAAAATCTGTCGTATTGTTGGTGCAAGTTGATTACTTGAATATTATTGAAACTCTTGAAGAGTTCTCAAAAGAGTATATTATTTGTTAAAAGAAGTTGAAATGAGAAACTTGCGTAATTCTTTGGTCCCGAAGTGCCATATCTTTATGCAATTGATGCATTTATATATTTTGCTACGACTATAAGGGATTATAGTCATATGATGTTGGTCTACATGACAATCAAATCATATAAAGATAGCATCTATTTATAAAGCAAGTCAGAATACACTTGCAAGTGATTTCAATAATATCATATACCAATGCAACTCTATCCAAAGACTCGAAGACGCAAAAGATACATAGCCCAACTAAAGAGAGGATTCATAAAAGCACAAGTCATGCTTCATCAAAGTTGTTCTTCACACACGAGCTCCCGGAAGAATGGTGATATCAACGTGCAAGAGATTTGTTCGAGCGTTAATATGACTGATTTATTCATTAAGTCTATACCAACTGCAACCAAGTCTATAGCAACTACAACTCTCAAGTGAAGATGTGAAGATTCAAGTTTTTGGATTGAAGTTCTCATCAGGGGGGAGTTAATACGCGTTGTACTTTTTCCCTTTCAAGGTTTTTGTCCCACTGGGTTTTTCCTTGTAAGGTTTTTAATGAGGCAACCAAATAGCGTATTATTAGAAATATGTACTCTTTTTCCTTCACTAGAATTTTTCCCACTGGGTTTTTTCTAGTAAGGTTTTAATGAGGCATATTATCTATCGAAATAGACATCAAGGGTGAGTGCTATAAATGTTATTATAATATTGTTATGTCTATCTTTAGGAGAAATTTTAGGGTTTGCTAGGTTTGTGACTTTGGCACCAAGTCAATTTCTCTCCTATAAATAGAGAGGTTCTCTTCATTGTATTTAATCCCTGATAAGAGAAATAAGAACTCTCCCCTCTTCTCTCTTTCTCTACAATTATTCTTGTTCTTTGCTTTATTATTTTATAACACTTCGTTCATTTTTACTTGTCCTTGTCCAAGGTACTAAAAACAATTGTCCATTTTTACTTGTCCAGATTGAAATACCAAAAGCTAATTTATTATTCCATACCTATTTTACCCTTATTATTAATTATTGGGTTGGAAAGTTCTAGAAATTCTTATTAGTTGCACAACTTTTAAAGTATATATTTTATTGATTTCCATAGTTAGGTTACTTAGCAATAATTAAGAATGATATAGTAAAATTGTTATTCTATTTTTAGCTCATTAATAAGTGTGTCATGTCAATACATGACAAATAAAAATGTACGGAGGGAGTATTATGTAGTGTATTACTATTAAATAACCCTAGAACAAAACTTGGTTTCATAGAGATCCACATTAGTCAAAACAGACAGAACTAACAATAACAGATAATTTAATCCCTAATTTTGGCTTTTTGTCGGACCCGCATTATGTTGTGCCCAACAGACTAGTTTGAATTTTCTAGTTATGAAAAGGTGGAGAGAACGTCATATGTATTTCAAAAGAAAGAAAATGAAAAAGCAATTACCATAGAATTTTTTTCTTTTCTGTTTTTAATTGTGTCGTTCTAAACTTTTTAAAAGACAAACTTATGTTTTTGTAAACTTTAAAAGTCCACCGACCAGACAAAGATTTGAGCTTCTAGATGCAACGACGACTTAGGTAACCTTTGATTACCTTTAAGAATGTGATGTCATTTGTCGTCTTCTTCTTCTTCTTTCCAATTTGGATGATTATGACAATGAATACGAGAAACTATAACTTCAATAAATTTGATGAACAAGTTCTACAAGCTTCTAACTCTAAATAATCATTGAGTAGTAATTCCACGAATTAATGAAGAAATATAAAATGGATAAATAAAAAGATTTTTACAAACCAAAGATGGAGGGTTTTGCTTTGGTAGGCAGAAAATTGCGTGCTAATGATAGTTAAGGGACTATTTTATAACAGTAAAATGTCTATGATGAACTCAATGCGTATCAAATCAACGATGAGGAACGAATTTATAATTTATGCAAGGACTTTTTAAAGGATTTCCTTACACTGCCTTCTCGAATTACTATTATATATAAGGGAGGATCTTAAAATTTTGTAGTCCTCACATAAATTTTTTTGTCCATTTTACCCCTAATTGAAGGTTTAATTACCTTGTAAGCTTTCACCAATTTTGGTAAATTTGAATAATTACCAATTAAATTCTAGGAGGGATGATGTGGAAGAGTGATAGTGACACCACAAAATATTATTAATTCAACCAAATTAAAAATTGATGCAAAAGTTTATTGTCGTTCTTTTATGTGGAAATGATTAAATTTGTTTCATTTTTTTTTTCAATAAAATTTATTACGGACAAGTAAAAAAGTTATACACCTTAATACATGCTTAATTATCAATTTAAAATTACTTTTCATATATAGCTAAAATTGTTTGAAAAAAGTGATTAAAGAAATATTGTAGCTCTCCAAATAATAATAATAATAATAATTGAAAACGAGAGTAATCATTTTCACATTTTTTTGATATTGAAATGTTTTACAAAAGATGAGATAATCAATGTTTTATATAATTAATGTTTTATATAATTAAGGACAAATAGTTAGATAAACATGAAACACTAAAACTACATACACGTTTAAGAAATTATAACAGTTCATTAAGAAAAATAAACTACAATATTTTTAAAGAAAAGGAAAGATTAAAGTAAGAAAAACAAATAATTTCATTAACTTTCTAGTTCCTTTTTTTATGGTTTAATCTGAAGAAACATCTAAAGTATTTCGTTGTATCAAGACTTTTAATTATTTAATTTTAAATGCTATCTTTATTTATAAGTTAACTTCATTGATGTCATTATACAACAATTTGTACCATTAATTTTTTTTTTTTATATTATTTGAACATCGTAATTATTTTTTTCTTCCAAAAAATGGGTTAGCCAATATAAGTTTAATGAAAAAAATTAAGTTGAAATCTAACGTAAGGTAAAGCTCAATTTGGATCAGTAAAGATATCTCAAAAAATGTAGTAAAATAAAAGGGAGAAAAGCTTTGATGCATGCATTAGTTTGCATGAAAATCATGCATTAGTTTGTATGAAAATAAAAAGTCTAAATATACTCTAAAAAATGTTGTTTTTTAACTTACAATTTTTTTTATATAATTAAATATCTTAGAAACATTGAAAAATTGTTAGCCTACCTTTATAATTGATACGATGATACAAAAACAACACAAAAAGCAAGAGTAGGAAAAAAAATAAAAAATAAAAAAGAATTGCAAATTTAAATTTTAATGTAGCTTGGGCCCGGGCTTAGCACGGGCCGGGCCAAACCACACTAGTGTTTATGTCATATGTGCTCAAGCAGATATAGAATCCTTAATTTAAGATTTTTTCATTGTCCTTATTATGTTTTATTGTAAATTTAATTGGAGATGAATCTTTATAAAGATATTAATTACCTACTCAACCTTACCACTAAACACAACCACCTCATGATTATTATTTTAAAAGGAAAGGGCATTATACGTTGCAAAAGTACGTACAACTAAGACTTCAAATAAAAAACAAAATAAATAAATAAATGACACTTGGAGCTATTTATTTAGTATGTTACATTATCTGAGATTAGAAAAGATATGATCTTATCTTAATAGAAGCAAATCATTTCAAAATTTAGGTAACTCATATTTAAAGGAGAAAAACTTATGGTATGGAGCCATCTTTGGCAAAAAACGTTTTAATACTAAAATGGGATTTCCTCGGGGCGAACTCCGGATTAGTCGGTCCTCACAGCTGGAAAAAAAAAAAGATAATTTTTTTTTTTTATGAATGAGTAAATCTTTTTTTTTTTTTTTTTTAAAAGATGTTAAGGAAGGTAAATTATTCCTTTTTGTTTGCATAAGCAAGATGAAAAAAGAACATAGAGTAGTTTGCATTCCTCTATAAGAAAAGAAAAAGTAAAAAGGAAAATATTTCCTCAAGAACTTTCATGTTCAGAAGATGAAAGTCGCGGAAATGCGAATGCTGCGATGGATGTGTGGGCACACTAGGAGGGATAGAATTAGGAATGAAGATATCCGGGACAAGGTGGGAGTGGCATCGGTGGAGGACAAGATGCGGGAAGCGAGGCTGAGATGGTTTGGGCATGTGAAGAGGAGAGGCACAGAGGCTCCAGTGCGGAGGTGTGAGAGGTTGGCTATAGACGGTTTTAGGAGAGGTAGAGGGAGGCCAAAGAAGAATTGGGGAGAGGTGATTAGACAGGATATGGCATAGTTTCAGCTTACCGAGGACATGACCTTAGATAGGAGGTTGTGGAGGACTCAGATTAGGATAGAAGGTTAGGTTGCTTATCCTTTCACCAAAGTAGTTGTAGTTTTGCTTATTCGTTTATTGCCATTTGATTTTTGCATTTGATTTCTACTTATATTTGTTGGGCCTTTGTACTTTGATTATCTTATTTATCTATAGTAGTTAATGCTCCTTTCTACCATGGCTTTCTCGCTTTTGTTATTCCTCGTTTTCATATTGTTTTTGATATGCTTAAATTATCGACCTTTTGTCTTGTTTTCTCTCTTGGGCGAGGGTCTTTTTTAAACCGCCCTACCGGGGGGGGGCCACAGACACTTTACCCTCCCTCCCCGCACCCACATGGTGGGATTCCACTGGGCTTCTTGTTGTTGTCGTTGTTGTTGTTACACACCCGAAAGACAGAAAGAGCATTTTCAAATGTGAATGAACTTGAAAATTTTGACGTGTAAAGGGGTATAAGTTAAAAATTAGCACCTGATCATGAGCATTTAATGTGAATAAGCTAAGGGTTCTGGAAGAAGTTTAATTGGAGGAAATGGAAGAGGCCCTCTTTGACTAAATTCATGTTCATGATGAGTTATTACTGGAATGTATCATTTTATTTATAACATTAAGTATTGAACTAGTGAGGTTGAAAAGATGACAGCTTTTCACACGTGGCTGGGGTATATTACTTTATAGTATACTTGGAAAAAAATAATCAATATTCGTTCAAGTTTTAGTTTTTCCGGGGTGGTTGGGAGGTGTGGGTGGGGGGAGTTGGGTTAGTGAGCTATTCAATGGAGACTAGAACATTGTTGAACTTATTCTTGAGAAGTATAAGTGTTCAATTCTTGAACATTGTTGTTTCTTGCCTTTAATTTATCGTGGAAGGCAACTAGAACTCAAAAATCTTCTTTTCAAGTAAGTTAATTTCCTGCTCTCTTCTTACAATATTGCACCGATCTGTACTTTCATTTGCAACTTGTTGAACCTTACTTTCTTCTGCTAATGTTAATCTCCTGAAAAATTAGAACATCATTTAGACCCCAAAAATCTAGAAGAGAAAATTAAACCTTACTCTTTATCTTTAGGATAACATAATAAGGTCAATAAATGCAACCTTACTCAATATAGGCATTAATACTTGTACTAATTAACAAGCTTTCTATTTTCTGACCTATATATCCTTTTGTTTCTATCTTAGGGCATGGAATGTACTGGTAATTTTAACTACGAAGATGACTTATTCTTCGACCTTAAGCCGAATCTTTCTCAAGATATATATTCATCAACTCCATCAGCTTACACCAATATTGAAGAGAATGCCCAAAAAGCTCTATCATCTCCATTAATTTCCTCTAATTCTTCCTCTTCTGCATTTCTCATTTCGTTTTCGTCATCACCGATTAATCCTCAAGAAGAAGAAAATATTGTAATGATAAGCTCTCATTTGGAAGAAATTGCATGTCAAAAATCATTAGGGGGAAATAATAATAATAATAATATTATGTACAAGAGGAGTTCTGTACAAGCTCAAGATCATGTTATTGCGGAGAGGAAACGAAGAGAAAAAATGGGCGAGCTTTTCATATCTTTGTCAAAGATTGTTCCTGGTCTAAAGAAGGTAAACATCCCTACTCAAAAACTTTTTCTTTTCTATCTTCCATCTTCCTAAGCCTCAACAGACCGATATGGACACTGAAGATTCATATAACCGATCCAATATGCTTGAATTAAGTTGAGGAGTAGTACTTTGCTATGTTTCAATTTATGAATTTTTTTTTGTTCTTAGTCTATTTTAACAAGAATGATTTCTTTCGAATTTAGAAACAGTTTAATTTAAACTTCTCAATTTACTCTTAATAATAAGCAATACCCACACAATATTATGACATGTTTAAAATCACACAAGTCCCAAAAGTCTTATACCACACAAATGTTATGACATATTTAAGACCACAAGTCCAAAAGTCTTTATTTCTGTCTTAAACTCTATAATCACCCAAATACGTTCATAAATTAGAACAGATGGAGTAATAGTTATTATTTCCATTGTTCTCCTGAAAAACACACAGGCTAAAATAAAAAGGGAACGAAAATAGTCAAAAGGCTATATTTTCTTAACTTGTACTTGGTGCTTTTCTAGACCTTAATTTACAAGTTTTGCATTCACGGCAAGGTTTATAAACTCAACAAGAATATGTTTTCGGTTTCTTGTAAAGTGAACTGAGTAGATCTTGTAAAACTTTCAATAAGAGTTTGGGTTCTTAAAATACAGGTGGGTGTTTACCGTTAATTAGTTTAGAAGTGAACTAATTAGTAGGTCATGCATTTTATTTTATTTTTACCTTTGTTCTTTAATTTAAATGTTGTGAATTTGTGATGCTATTTATATTTGATTCAATCCCTTATAATAAATTGTTACTTAAAAGGCTTCAATATATATAGATCCTTTGATACACAAAACTAAATATTTGCGACTTGTTTCTTGGAGAATATCATAATTATATTAGACAATATGATTGTCTTTTTTCTGTTTGGTTATTTATAGTTGGACAAGTCTTCTATCCTCGGAGATACTATAGAGTACATGAAAGAACTTCAAGAACAGGTAAAACTACTTGAAAAGACAAAGAAAAACACCTGTGAAAATAATGATTCCTCTACCTCCAAGGACCAAGTTGAAGGATCAAAGATTAAGGCAAGGATTTTGGACAAAAGTGTGCTTATTAACATCCATTGCAGTAAACAAGATGGAATGGTGGGAAGAGTGTTATTCCAAATGGAGCAATTGCAACTTTCAGTCCATGACATTAGGATCATGCCTTTTGGTCGGACCAACCTTGAAATATCAATTCTTGCTGAGGTACTTCAATTTATTGACACTCTTAATTTTCAACTAGGCATAAATTAGCTTAATTAGTTTGTACCTGCCATTGAACAACTGTGTTTAGGTTTTTAAGATCTCAAATTTATCACTTGATACCTTATTAGACATCACACACAAACTAGATCTAGAGATATAAAACCAAAATGCATGAATTAATTTTAAGAGTGGTCATCAAACTTTTAATTTATTCCAAAAGTCACAATTTTTCTTTGTAACAGAAAAATAACTCAACTATGCTTATATATACTATATCACAAAGAAAAAATGGCCAAAACGACTTTGTAATTCATTGAACAAAAGAACACAAGTAACTAAGTTCTCGCTTCATCAACACACCTTACATATTATCTGTTTGACACTATTTAAGATAAAATAAAAACATCATTTTCCGACCCACTTAATTATAAAAGACCCGTGATGTATCATGGGTGAAAACATCGGGTGTTAGGTTGGGTTGGGAAATGAGTTTTATTTTGTGTTATATAAGACATCATGTAGATATACGTAAGCTGAGCTGCTGACATAGCTATAATTATATGATGATTTTGTGCATGTGACAACCTAACCAAATTTAGCATGTTTTGGCCTTTCTTATTTTATGTGACATATAGTTGAGTTATTTTTTTGTTTCGAATAATAAGTTTTATGACTTTAGTACAATATAATAAAAGTTGAACGATCATTCGTAATATCTCAAAAAAAAAATGGGAGAAGGTATGCTCTATTGCAAAAAGCTTATGTTCATATGTTTTGTTCGCACTTCTTGCAGATGGGGAATGGATGTTGTATAACTGTGGAGGATATTGTAAAGGACCTCCAAATCAACCTTCTGGACCAAGTTTAGCATGAATGATCTCCTCCTGATCTTCTCTAGGTTACCTTTTCCCTTGTTGCCCCTAGACCTCGTAAATAATAAAAAGACACGTTTTTAATTACCTATATATATAATTAATTGAGAGCTCTTTTCGAGATTGTGTGATACATACCTCTACTATAGTATGCATTTTTCTTTGTTGAAATTATATATACTAGAGGAAAATTAATATTTTTCCTGAGTTTGGAATTCCTTTAATTTCTTTTTCTCCTTTGTTCCTTTTCTATATATTCCCCATTTGGTGTTAGAGCTTGATTAATCCGGATTTGCGTTGGAATGGAGATAGGCTCTACATTTACAGGATTTGAACGTGACACCTCTAATTAATTTTGGAGCGGTACTATTACTATCACACCGCAACTTTTGGTAACAAGTATCGTTTTCTTTTCTGTTCTCTTTGGGACTCTTTCTTCCCATTATATTGGAACTTAAATAACCTACATATATATTAAGAGTTTAAGTTATATATATTGTTAGTGTACAAAAATATTATACTATCAGGTCACTTTTACCTATCATAGTAGCCTAGTGGGTGATCAATATAATCTTATTTTTAAGATTACGAATTTCACATTTTTAAAAAATTCCTGTAAATTAAGGGTGTGGTATATAACTTAAACCCAAATATTATTAACTCCTTCAAGATTGATGTAATTTGCTAAAGGAAATATCTATGGCTAATTTTTCATTTTAGGACTATAGTGTGAGAACATCATTTAACCTGACATATTAAAATATTAAACATGAATGGAACCAAGTGCTTTAGTTGGTCATGGTAAAATTTCTTCTTTCTTCACCACCTTAATTAAAGCGAGCACAGGAGAAACCTCGGCGAGTTGTGCTCCATGGTCGATGAATTTGTTTTTTAATTGTCATTAGACAACAAAATAGACCTGCTTTTATATAATGGCAATATAAAAACGAACAAACAAATTCCACGCCTTAGGATTGGTGGAAACTTCTG
Organism: Lycium ferocissimum; assembly: GCF_029784015.1. Lineage (NCBI taxonomy): Eukaryota > Viridiplantae > Streptophyta > Magnoliopsida > Solanales > Solanaceae > Lycium > Lycium ferocissimum. The sequence continues at coordinate 28,525,068 of NC_081345.1, read as the reverse complement.
TTAGTAGTTCTTGAAACGATTACTAATTAAATAATTAAACTTCCATTAATGTTAATTTTTGTTTGTTTACAATCTCCCATGCTTCTGGGGTTCATTTACAGCACGTGGGTGAAAACGTGGTCAAACAGTAGAATTGTCAAAAAATGGAATAAAAAAGTTGACGCAGGAGAATCTATCAGAACAAATTAAATAAGATACCAATTACGTACAGAGACACAGAATTAACTATTCATATCCTTAGGTCAGACTTTCCGGCCACTTTGTTACGTTTGTGTATTAAAATTCACTAATTTTTAGACGGAAGAAAATGGATATGGGGAATATAAAATACTAAAAGTTGGGTTTCTATTAATCTTTTAGTAGCCATATCTTTCAACTGCTACTAAAAGAGTTATTATTTCTTGCAATTAATTTAATTTAATGTCCGTCAAAATCAATAACACAAGCCCTCAACATAATCAAGCTTTTGAATGAGTCCTCATCTAGAGCATATGAGCGACTATCGCATAGGAGCGGCAGGTAAGGCGGTGCTAAGATTTTATTTGCGTTCCCAATTCCCTTTGAAAGGATTCCTCGTAAATGGGAAAAAACTTAGTGACCGTCCGATATTTTGATGGAAATAGGCACCCCATGTAATCACACTATCTCTCGGATGTAGCATTTTTGACCCAACTTCTCCTTCGTTATTGAGTAGCTCAATATAGGAGAACCAGAGTTCAATGGCACCAGCCAGCACCAACTACAAATACCCAACCGCTATAACCCAAATTAGCTTAATCAAACTTGCTAAGTAATCCGGAAAAAAAAAAAAAAAGTTGATCCAACTTATCCTTTCCTTATTTTAAGCATAAAATGGGCATCCTGGCCAAGCACACACTCAAAAATTAAGGACTTATAAGCTAAGCCAAACGGGCTCTTCGATCCCGAGCTAAGACAAACTCCAGTGATTTCTCTCTTAGAACACACAAAAGCTCAAACACAAGCCAAGAGAAGAAAAAATAACTGGGTGTAAGCTGATTAGAAGTAACCTGCTCGATTTCTTAAGATTGACTTGCCCAGAAATTATGTGGCTGCTTTTGTTGGTGAATAGTGCTGATAAGAAAGCAGATGATGTCATTGAGCTAAAACTTAACCATTAGATCACCAGCTGAAGCAATGGGAGGAGAAGAATGACATTTTCTTGTTGATCCATTTCAAGCAAATGGTATGTGTTTTGAGTAAGAGAGGAAAGTAGCTGTAGACTTTATGGTGAACCACTAAAAGGACATTCTCCCTTTCTTTTACTTTTAGCTAGGTGCTTTGAAAACGAGAGAAAAAATTGTTTGATTGAGCTCTTTTTACTTTTATGTCCTTTTTTTTAACCTTAAAGGTTCCTCAAATGTCGAGCCTCAATTATACTATTAGCGTCAATATATAACCTCCATAGCTAAGTAGGACGCCAATTACAAAATGGTGCAAATATATTCTATCCTTACACAAATAGCACAAATATGTCCTTTTTGCTAACGGGATTTTTTTAAAAAAAATCATTTAACTTATTTTTTAATTAAAGAAATTCCAGGTGTCTTTTAAAAAAAAAAAAGTCTACTAATTTTTCTGAGTAGACATTTTTCTTGTCTACTAATTTTTTTGAGTACACATATTTTTCTAACGCCACATGATAATTTTTTTGTGGATCCGATCTAGTTCGTTTAAAAAAAATATGTCTGTGGCCGTAAAAATAAAAAAAAATAAAAAAAAAAGGGACTACTAATTTTTTTAAACCATTCAAAAAGTTACTTTGAAATTTGAATTATGAAACTCACATCCTCCTCGGTCCTCACGATGTTTCAGCATCGATCAGCACACACACATTAATCCGAGAAGCATCACAATGCGGTAGAAAGTATGTTGATTTTTTTTTTTACAAAGCCAAAATCAGAGAAGTCAATAAAGCTTGAATAAAGAATGCTCTCCTCAAATTTATCATGTGAATATATTTTTATGAATTCATTTTGACTCAACCTAGTTAAATGGGAAGCAATAGATGAAAATCCTTTTTGTTGCAGTTTAAACTAGACTAATAAGTCGTCAAGGCCTATGAAGCTCGAATCTCGATCCGACCGATAAAAGTAAACCGGCCCAATCTCGTATAAATAACCGGTCCGAATCTTCTTGGGATCAACCATAATCCCATCCTTGGACACAACATGTCAAAAAATGAAAAATTTAAATAACTCACACTTGGAAAACTTGGCGTACAATTTCTTTCAACAAGCCAAACTCCAAAGTCCTCTTTTGGCCTTCTCATGAAACTTTTTTTCACACTAATCCATACACCGGGATGTCATAATAAACATGATCACAATTTGAATCCACAGTAATTCACTTATCCTTTCTTCATTAAATTTGCAATAGGTAGCCACTTTAAAGGGGCTCTTATTAAATATTATAAAGATATCTACCAATTACTCATAATATATAACGGGTCCACGAAAGTGGTCTCGGAACATCCGAAGTAACTCGAATCTTCAGATGATAGCCGACCTTAAATCAATCTTAGAAAAGATCGACACACCCTATCTTTATTTTCCGTCAAAATAGGTAATCAACGCAATTTATTGGATACTTATTTTTGATTGTATTTTTGTTTAATTTATTGATTTCGATTTTAATCGATACACATCCGCATGGTACCATCTTTCTTCTTCACGAACAAAAGGGAGCACCCCAAGGAGAAAAACGGGTCTAATAAATCCTTTGCTCATTGATAGTTTTGAAATAATCGCTTTTAGACTCGAGGCTCAACAACATTATAGCGACATCTTTTAGGGTGGAATAGAAATATCGGGTGATGGCTGAAGTCAATGCAAAAGTCAATATCTCGATCGTGCGGCATACAAGGCAAATCATAAAAAGACGAGAACTCACAAATACTCGGCAGCCGACTCTAAAAAGGAATATCCATTACTAAGTATAAGGAAATGAGCCAAATATGCTAAACATTCCTTATCCACTAACTTTTTGCCCGAAGAAATGATATGATCTTCTTAGAAAGTAAACTAAGAGTAGCCTTCCACTCAAATGTAGGGGGTATTCAATGACGATGACCCACGAACCGGTAAAATTTTTTGCTATAACAAGAAAAAGCATGATAGGGAGATAACTAAACGTGCCATGCCCAAAATAATATCAAAGTCCACCATATCCAAAATAACCAAGTCGAGGGTATTCCTAGAAGTATCATACCCCATAAACGTGACCACAAAAAACTATAGATTTTATTCTACTATTATTTAATCTTTAAATTGTAGTGACACGAATGGGTCGTCAACAAGTTATCACAAAGCATATCCGGGGTAGAAAAAAAAGCTTTTGGACATGATAAGAGAAAGGTAGAACCGATGGAAAAAATTTAACGGATTCAATGGTGACTATTATGAGATTTTTTAACATTTATAGAAAAAAATATTTTGTATTGCTTTAGATAATGCTTCTAATAATACAAAAGATTGGTCTTTTAAAGAGGTAATTACGTCCCTCCGCTAAAAATATGTGCATCCACGACCAGCCATACATTTTAAACTTGATTGTTCGAGACCCTCTCTCGAGTGTTTTGAACATTCTATTCAAAAATCGAAATGCGATTGCCTTTCGCTAAGGCCTAATAGGGCAAAACCGAGAAATTTTAACCCGATGTGCGAACCCCCTTAGACTAGAATAAAATCCTCCTCTAGAAGTTGACACTAGGTGGACACTTACATTATGTTAACAACGGAACATATGATTCTAGGACTCTCGCATACAACAAGTTCACCAACAAAACATTTTCCTACGGATAGTGATGATTGGCTAAATATTACCTATATGGGAAAATGTTAAGGAATGTGTTGAACTTTTATAAAAAATTTATAATGCAAGTAAGAACCTCGAAATTTTAGCCTACTTAGCGGAAATAACTAGAGTTTTACCGTATAAAAATAACTTTGAAGAACTATTTTTAATATGAAAACAAAATTGATGACCGGATTTTTTTCCATCCCAACTTTATTTATATTGGGTTCTCTTGTCCCTTATTTAAAAATGTCCTCTCTAGAGCATTGATTAATCAAATTTATACCTTTTTTGAAATCAAGAGATTTCTTGTCGACCCCCACTATGTGCCCGACCCGAGGTCGCGACTCGAACCCTTTAGAAAAGTTCTTAGTCATTATTCTAACCGACCGAAAAGGCCCGTTGCTCCATGCCCTACTACTTCTCAAAGTAGCAAAAAGGTCGCCGCATTTAAAAGCGGAAGGTCCAAACCTTCTCATAATGCAAAATTTGATGAATATCACTCTCTCGGCCAAATGTGGATAGTAATCTTGTCGCATAACGGGACAAAGTGCTATCCGATACTTTCAAGAAGCCAAAGAGCTATTCTTGATAATGAGGGTGTTTTGAGGATTAAGGGAAGCGCAATTTGCGATCCTAGAGTTGGTGATTTGATTCCGATTTAATCTTGAAAAGAGGCTCATAGTTCCGATACTCCATTCATCCAGGGCAACAAAGATGTATTGTGACTTGAGGTAAGATTTGATAGCAAGTGGGGTAGAATGAAGAGAGACATTGTGGAGTTTGTTGCTCGGTGTTCGAATTGCCAAATGATTGACACTTTTTTATTTTATTAGCACCGAGAGACCATGTGGTGTGCTTTAAGGATGCCCATTCCAAGTGGAAATGGGAAAGGATCGCATGAATGGATTTCGTGGTTGGTCTTCCTAAGACTTGGCAAGTTTGATTCGATTTGGGTTATCGTGGATAGAATTGACTAAGTCCGCGCACTTCATTAGAAAGTTATATACTTATAACGCGGAGAAGTTGGCCAGGATCTATATCCTGAGATAGTGCGATTACATGGGGTGCCTATTTCCATCATTTCAGACAGAGGCACTTAGTTTACTTCCCATTTCTGGAGGACCTTGCAAAGGAAATTGGGAACGCAGTTGGATCTTAGCACCTCCTTCCACCCGCAGACAAATGGTCAGTCCGAGAAGACTATTCAAATGCTTGAGGATATATTGAGGGCTTGTGTTATTGATTTTGGTGGTCATTGGGACCAGTTCTTCCCTTTGGTGGAGTACGCGTAGAATAATAGCTATCACTCCAGTATTGATATGGCGCCATTCGAGGCTTTATACGGTAGGAGGTGTCGTTCTCCTATTGGATGGTTTGATGCTTTTGAGGTGAGACCTTGGGGTACTGACTTATTGAGGGAGTCCTTGGATAAGGTAAAGTTGATTCGGGAAAAGCTTATTGCAGCTCAGAGTAGACAAAAAGAGTATGCGGATCGAAAGGTTCGTGATATGGAGTTCATGGTTGGGGATCAGGTCCTATTGAAGGTTTCACCCGTGAAAGGGGTAATGCGATTCGGGAAGAAGGGTAAGTTGAGCCCGAGGTTTATTGGCCCTTTTGAGATTCTTCGTCGAGTTGGTGAGGTGGCCTATGAGTTGGCTTTGCCACTGTGTTTGGTAGATGTTCATCCGGTATTCCATGTTTCCATGTTGAAGAAGTACCATTCAGACGGGTCTTATATCATTCAGTGGGATTCAGTATTATTTGACCAGAATTTGTCCTTCGAGGAAGAGCCAGTAGCAATCTTGGATCGGCAAGTGAGAAAGCTGAGGTCCAAGGATATTGCATCAGTTAAGGTACAATGGAAGCACCGTCCGGTTGAGGAGGCCACTTGGGAAACCGAGGCGGATATGCGGAGTAGATATCCGCAGTTGTTCAATAGTTCAGGTACGCCTTTTCTACATCTTTCCCGCGTCGCTTGAGGACGAGCGATTATTTGATTGGTATCTGATGTAACGACCCATTTGGTCGTTTAGCACTTTTGGTCTCTTTTTCGCTAAAATACACTTTCATACTTTAAAAAAAAAAAAAAATTGGACTTGCGGGAGTGGGTGGCACGGTAATTTAAGTGATGGGCTAAGGATCATATATTTTTAAAATTGGTCAATTTCATCCATAAATGGACTCTCAAATCATTAATTCTCCTTTCTTAGGATTAGGACTCTAAACCTTTAATTTACCCCAATATTTTAACTTCAAACAAAATCTAGCTTTCGAAAATTCAAATACCATAAATTTGAAAATATGCATATAATCCAATACCCTTACATTTAATTACATAGACTTAATATGTAAGGATTTAAATTGGGGCAAGATAAACATAAAAGGACATTTAAATTGGAAGAAAAGTACAGTGCCTAGAAATTGGAAAAAAACGCACAGTGCATACAAGGGAAGAGCAAGAGGACATGGGAATTATTTTCCCACCCAATTCGTCCCTATTGTCCAACAATAGCTGTACACCCTAGCCTCCTATTTTGTCCTTTATTCAATTGACCATTGTATTGGAAAAGCCCTCTTCACAAACCAATATTATAATAAACAAATCATGGGACACTTTTCAAAGCAAAAGAAAGCTGAAAATTTGCTACAGTAGCATACAAGGAAAAGCAAGAAAACGTGTGAAGCCATTTTTTTCCCCATCCACTCGTCCTTTTGCTGCCACCCAATGTTATACTATTTGTCCCCTACTTGTCCTATTCATTATGTTGACCAATGCACAAATTGATAATTCTAGGCAAAAGGAACAAGGACTAGACGGACAACACTACTGTTAACTAATGATTTTAGAAATCCTTACTCCATCCTAGGTTTTAGCAAATTCAAACTTTGACTAAAATGGTATTAATAAGATAGATACAAACTAAATCTAGCTTTTTTTTTTTTTTTATAAGGACGTGAATTTCTTTCTCTTTATTTAACTATGTTTGGCTAAAAAAATATGCATAATTTGAGTAAACCTCAGGAATGTCTTACAAAATATCCTTTAGTTCCTATTTGCATGTTAGTGGCGTTTTAAAATTTTCAAGATAATAAGAATAAAATATGACTCCTTTAACTCTAAAAATATGAATTTATACTATCAATTATTCTAGAAGTAAATATTATGGATACTACAAATAACTTAAATATAAAAGAAGAAAATGAATCTTATGGGTTTAATTATTAATTTTCCTTAAATTAACTACCCATTACTAAAACTATATCCACTAATTTACTAAAATTTATCTAAGTTTAAAAAAAAAAAAAAAAAACAGGATAAGATGTTAGTCATAAAAATACACAACAAATGAGGATTAGGAAATGTAAATGGGCTCAGCCCATTTTAAAAGGGCTGCTGCGATGGAGCTGCTGTCGTTTTTTATTATTGGGCTTTTGGCCCAGAACTTGATTTTTTTCCTATTCCCTTGGCTGTGAACTGAGCTGGACAGAGGAGGAGTAATATTTTCGTTGGGCCTTGGCCCAACACCGAATGCGGAAGACGAGTCCCTCGGACTCGTATGCGAAGGTCATGCATAAAAATGAAAGGAAACGGATTAGTATACGTCTAAATATTTATACTAAAGCATAAACAATTTACATTTAATCTGAACAAGCGCACAAATTGGACAAATAAGTCACTAAACATAGTATTTAAGGGAAAACAGTTAAGGCTTAAAGAATAACGGAAAGAGAAGCCCTAGAATCTATATGGGTCACTCATGAAAATACGGCCCAGGGACAAACAAGGTCAAAGCATGGTTTTCCGTATAGAATCATGTAACTTCCGCTTTCACTTAACTAGAAAGAGATAAAACAGAGTTATGATCAATTTTAATAGAACATGTCATGATGTAAAACAGACTGTCCAACACACTTAAGACATTCATAGCATTATTAGCTCATTTGACCAAATCATCATACTACCTTCACCTTAGCAAATAACTAACAGAACTGATACTGTGCAAATGATAAGTATGTCCCCTTGCGAACTGATAAAAACGGCCATATCTGAACTCTAACACAAGATAATCCACTATCACAGGATATATGTTCAAACTGGACAAACTGCTCTAATCGATGATTAAGGACATGCTTAAACTAAACCGATTAACTTAGTCAACTAGCTGTGCTTGACATAATAGGCTATAACACATAAGATATACAAGAATGAGTTTAAGATAGTCTACAGGAGTTTCCAGTACCATCAAGTATACAAACAAATTCAAACTAATGTAAGGTGACCGTAGTGGAAGCTGCCATCAATGTGGTGCATACAAGATTATGGGCCGACATCATGGACAGAGGCGTTAAAGGAAACCAACACATGCTTGGCTCACATGAGATAAATAAATACATTTGTAGTTGGAGACTGGACATAAATAACCACAGGTTTTAGAGAACTAGCAATGTTTAACCTCATTCTTCTAAACAACACTTTTAGAAGTAAACAGATACTGCCCTTATTATGCTCTAATCAGATAAGATTCAAACTAAATACTTATTTAAGTACCTTGAACATGATTAATTTAAAACCAATAACATGATTCATCAAACTTGTACACTTGCCTTTATCACACTTAGTCTTTTATTATATTATTAATTCATTCGACCAAATTGTGACACTACATGTACTCTGCTAACCCAATTTGAAACCAATCAACATCTGATTTATACCATAGAATATTCAAATAACCAATCTTATCATGGCAGCATATAGACATGGTCAGTCAACATACAATTAACATAGATGAGTAACACTTTGAAGGCATATTCAAATTAACAGGTTAACTAACAACCCATCCACACTTGACATGATAAATTTCAATACCGAAACACAGAAGATCAAATTAAGATAGTCCACAGAGCTACTGAAACCAGGCTAAACGATATAGAAACATGTTTATTTACCAAGATTAAGATTGAGGTAGAATTCAGATTCCTGTTGACCCTATTTAGACTTATTAATACTATTTGACTCTCACTTTACTCATGCTGGACATTAAGAGAACCAGATAGACTCATATCAATACCAGGACTTTCAAGAACAGTTTATAAACCAGCACAGAACATTAACAATGCCATATTAGGCCAGGTTGGACAAATTTTTTATCACTTAACATTATTAATCATATTAGTTAGCCATCTGAACCCTGCTGAGGGCCAGTTTTATGTCTAGATAGGTTCAAACCATATACCTAGAGATTAGTATTTCCATTATAACCAGGTGAATCGCACAGTTAGACTCCTACACTTATTTAAAATAAGATAAATTTAGGATAAGTTGACAGCGAACTGGAGCGGTACTCAGTATCCACAACGAATTATTAATAGCAAATTCAGCAAACTACACCAGCAGACGACTGCCTGAATAACACGGCGAACAGAGCACAAACTGAAACATATGATATCATTATTACTAAGCTGCAACCAGGCGAAACTAAATCAAGGCATGAGCACATAAACATTGTTAACCGAAACTAAATTAACTAAAACGACACAAACTTACTCAGATGTTGCTGAGCTACTGTACTAGAACTAAATCAACTAACCACGAAACATACATGAACACATAAGTGCCACTAAGCTACTTGAACTGAAATTAAAATTAACTAAAAGAAGGATTGTTACCTCTTTCGAGTGCGGCGAACTGAGGCTTCGGGTCTCGAATATACACTCGAACGCGACAAAACCGATTTTGCAGAAGAAAATCTTAATGTTTTCGAGGATTTAAGGCAGCTAACAAAAGCTACTATTTTTTTTTAGAGAGAAAATTTGTGCGGCCAGAGGAACCCCCTTTTGGATCTCCAGAAAAGATTATTTATAGAGGATTTCTAGGGTTTGCTCTAAGGTTTAAAAATTGAAAATTGGGCGGGATCCGTGTTTCAGTCAACGACGTTCGATCAGAGACCCGAAGAAAAAGACAACACTCATAAAAACTTTTGTACCCGAAAATAAAAAGAGAACTGATAAAGCAAGATTTGCTTCACAAACGGACGAAATCTATTAAAATGTTTCAGATCGACTGACGAGAAAGAAAAGGCAAACCAACTTGACCTCTTTTCAAGGGTTGAATCCGGATGGGGAAGGACGGGCTCATTAAATTCTTTCCCCAAAATGGCGACGCATTGTCTGATAGAGGTGAAAGACCTCTGTGATCTTGGCCATTTTTGTCGAAGAAGGGAGAGGGATGAAGGGGAGCGGCGGATGAGAAAATGAAAAGAACCCTAGTGGTTCATTTGAAGAGGAACCGGGTTGGGTCGTTGTTGGGCTGGTTTTTGGGTCTGGTTGGGCCTAAAAATTGACTGGCCTCTTTTAAATAAAGTGGGCTTCAAATAATGAATTTAACATCCTTTGATAAATTACATATTAATAAGTGCTAAAATGAACAAATTATGCAATGCTGAGTATAATTGCTAGTAATTACGTGGTAGTGAAAACTATACGATGCAATAATATTTATAAGGTTTGAAAGTAAATAAGTGCTATTGTTTAATTGTATAAAATAAATGCGATGCGTCTTGCATAAGACGAAAACAAAATGTTGAAAACGGCTATCGCGATTATAGTATCGAGTGCTTGCAGTATGATGGAAAAATAATAGCAATAATAATAATAATAGTAATAGTAACAATAACATTAAGACGGCGATTAGAATAATATTAATAATTATAACATTAAGTGCTTGCAGCACAATAATAATAATAATAAAGATAATAATAATAATAGAAGGCAAATAATTGTGGTAAAGTATGCAAAATTATTCATAAATAATATTTTGGAAAAGAGGGCGCGCGGGACAAAATCGGGTGTCAACACTATACATACCTATAAACAGCATATACAACCAAAGTGTATAGATAGTGTATACTTCGACCGTATTGGTAAACTAGTTGAAATATTCTCTCATCTCATGTTGAAATATGATGAAGACACCAAATATGGTTACTAACGATAAGATGGAGTTATATATCAAACAATAAGGGTGGAATGGAAAAGAAAAATTGTATAACAATTCCATCACGTCAAATTAGTTGTTACATAAGATGAAACTTTTCATTGGTAAGTAACAAAGCATTTATGATTTAACAATATAATATCACAAAATTAATTAAATACCACAGAATACAAACAATCGTAATATATATGGAGTAACAAATAGTGAAGATGCAGCGTTAGTTGGTAATCAATCATCTCACAAAGGTTGGACCAAGATAGGCAAATGATAGATGGTTCCAAAAAAAGGTTATTGGACATTATAGAAAACACTAAGGCAAAGACAACGATAAAGCATTGCTTTAGAGAAGGGAAAGAGATGCTAAATATACACAAATTCAAGTCCTAGAATTTTTTTTGAATATCTCGAGAATGAATAAGCTATCGGAATGAAGAGAGAAACGAGACTTAGATGTTATGATTTATACAACATAATAGAAATTTACATGATACTTACTTTTTGACTTGATGATGGAGTAGCCCAAATTGACAAATCCGTATGGTCTATTGGATTAAAATGAACAATATGTGTCATATGCTTGGATCATGATACTTACTTTTTGGCTTGATTGTAACTATTGGATTAAAATGAACAATATGTGATTTACAAGAATGAAGTTGGAGGTGGGTGATCTTAATTGAATATTTGACTCCACTTGCCCAATGAGCAAAACTTCGAGTTTAACAAATTTTGACTTTTGAACTTGAAGATGGCCATAGCCAAGTGGTGCTCAAAAGTTCTAGACTATTGATTTCCAAGGATATAATATTGGGTGTAATTTCTTGGAGATTAACTTATAATATGATAAGAAGGGAAGTTACAAACTATAGCTTCTAATGGATGAGATTTAATTCAACTTGCAAAGACCAAATTTGTACTACAAGATAACGAATCAATTTCGATGGATTGCGAGTTTGGTCAAAGTTTCAATTTAGAAAGTAATATCATTAAATTATCAATGGATGTACTTAAATTAGATGCAACTATGCACGAACGCCATCTAAAATACTTGAAAAATTGTAAAGATCAGATTCTTGAAATAGAAGAATGCAAATTTTGTATATCCTTTAATTTTTTCTAATGTTTAAAGTATAAAAAATTAATATGAAAATAGAAATAATTGCTGCGATGAACAAAAAATAATTAAGGTTTGAGATTGAGTGTCTATCCTATATACTATTGGTTAAGATTGTTTTCAACATTTTTTGAAGGCTTTAAGTTTTACAAACTAAAAGTGAAAAGATTATTACTGTTAACATAGTTCAACTTATTATAACATGTCATGCAATTACTAATTTTATCAGGTCATGAATTAACGCTTATATTAGAGACTTATTAATGATTATCTTATAATATATTTCACATTGTCGGTATATGAAATTTAAACTCTTTTTGGAAAAATAATAAAATGAACTTCATTTGGAATACAAAGGGGTTTACAGGAAATGAAAGCGAAAAAGAAAGAAGAATAATTGCTCAGCTCTTAATATCAACAAAGATATCAAAATTTTCAAGTCAAAAGAAGTTGGTGCACTTAATTAGAAGGATAATCAAAGGACAAATGAAAAGATAATCCATTAATATACGTCTTACAGATCCTGTGGAAGATCATCACAACCAAACTCAGCTAAAGAAAGAACATTAAACAAACCCACTAAATCTAAAAAAATAGGAAAATCTTGGAAGAAATCCCACAAGTAATCTGCATTCAGATACTGTATATCTACGTATCTATTTAATTTGATCGAGCAACTGAATCTGTTATTAAAATTGAAGATCCCTGCTAACAAATAGAGCTGTCAACAATTTTGTGAAAGCCTTAATTAGCCTTAGGTTGGGGCAGCTTAAGAAATATTGTCGTGCAATAATCCTCTTAAAATCAGAAGTTAATTAGAAAAGGAAAAAAAAAAATACAGGAACATGGGCAAGTGCCTGGGAGAGCTTAGAATGTGTTACTAATATCTACTAGTGAATTTATCCGCGCTTCGCTCAGTCATAAAAATTTACTATATTTTATCACTATCTTTTATAATTTTTGAAAACTGAAAATAATTTTAAATATTATTTATAGTCCTCAAGCCAGAAAGATTAGGTTTTAAGTCTAAATCCATTTAATTATCAATTCTTTGTATTTATGTTTTCTCTAGCTTTCCATCACAAGACTTGGTTTCTAGGAAAGTAGAAGTCCAAAGAGAAGAAAAGACTCTTAGTAAAATTTATATACACATTTGCATATGGTTACCTGTCAATTATATTAAAGTAATAACCGTCTTTTATTATTTCATTCTCTATAGTAGTATATTTTACATTTTCAAAATGTTGTATAGACATTTTATTCATCAATCTCGAAAGCTTTTCTCTTATTTAAGGTCTTTACTGAATTCAAATTAATCCTTACACTCAGCTTAAAGTATTTGCTTCCAGCAAGAAGATTACAGTATTTACCACATAATCATAAACTTTGTAAATTTACTATAAAAAGGAAAAATGCATAATTTATTTTATTATTAAAATAAAGGTGTAGTATCCTTTTTTTTTTTTTTTTTTTTGGCTTGCGAAAGGGGGAAATTTTAAAACTTAAAAAGTACAGGAAAGTAAATAGAGTATGTGCGTTAATTACATGGGATAGTTCTAAACGAAGGTATCCCTAAAATGCCATTGTTCAGAAACTGATTTAAGAACGGTGGGGGGTCGCCCCAAAAAATTGATTCTCCCATGTTTTGCTCCTCAGCTTCCTTGCCATAAGCCGCTAGTTCATGCGCCACTTGGTTCACCTCCCGGAAGATGTGATGCATCCCTGCATTCTCCGTTGCTTCTAGGAGGAACTTGGAATCAGCAATAATCGGTGTTCCTTTGCTAAAATGATCAACTAATGCTTGGTTATCTACTTCCACTAGAAGTGGAAATAGATTTTTTGTGAATGCTAACTCCAATCCTTGGAGAAGGGCTTGTATTTCTGAGTGAAGTGCTGAATGAGCATTAACACGCATAGCAAAGCCTTCCATCCATTGAAATGTGTGGTCTCGAATTAATCTACCTGTACCTCCGCTCTAGTGAGAGGGTTATAAGCCCCATCTGTATTTAGTTTATACCAGTTTGTAGGGGGTTTATTCCAAGAAATTACGATGTTCAGGCTGTTGTTGGAAGGTTTAGATCCTTTATTTGGGCCTAGATGCATGAATTCAAGGACCTGGTTGGTGATTTTGGTTATGTCAGTGTTCATGTGAGTATTGATGAAAAGAATATAATTTCGAGTGGTCCAAATATACCATGGTATGATAGGAATAAGAATATCAGAGGTGGTGAACTGTTATGAGGGGAGGGTAAGGTGATGTTTCTTGGTACAAAGATCGTGAAGCCATGATATGAAGTTGACGACAGTGGGGGTTGATAAGCTTAGGGAACTCCATATGAGATTAGCTTTAGGACATCTAATAAAGATGTGAAAGATATCCTCGGAGTAGGTGCAATGCTTGCAAGAGTTGTCTTGGATAATGTGGTGATGGGATAAGAGAGAAGCAGTAGGAAGAGAATGTTGTACAAATAACCAAAAGAAGGTTTTTAATTTATGAATGGAGCTGATCTTCCAGACCCAGTTGTGAGCAAAATCAGGTGGGATCGTGGATGTTGCTATAGTGGATTGATATAGCTTATATGCTTCCATGGTGGTGCAAGTTCCATCATTAGAGTTCCATCCAATAGATAGAATCAGTAGCATTATCGGAGAAAGCTAGATAAGCGTTGTGTATTTGGGTAGTGATGTTGGGTAGTAGTTCAAATGATAGGTTATTTAAACCTAAGAATTATTTGCAATAATGGAGTTAAGGGTCATATTCATCTCTTTTCTTAGCAACGGTCCTTGGATGGATTCTCTGAAGAGTGTGACTCGAATTTAGCCAGCTGCCTTCCCAAAGTTGGATGGTGTTACCTTTTCCTATGGACCAAGCAGTGCCACTGGTGAAGTTTTTCTTGGCTTTTAAGGTACTTTTCCAGATATAAGAGCCGGTAACCCTGCTACTGATGCTATGGTTTCTGTTGGTCATTTTGTACTTGGAAAGAAGGATCCTTTTCCATAGGGGTTTACCATTCTTATGCATTCTCTAGATAAGGCTTGTTAGTAGTGAGATGTTTTTCCCTGTTGCACTTTGAATCCCAAGCCCACCTTGAGCCCTAGGTTGTGTCAGGTTGTCCCAATTTATAAGGTGAATTTTTCTTTTTTTGGGCTGTTGTACCCTATATAAAGTTGCTTTGGATACAGTCAGTGTGCTTCCTAGTACTGGCTGGTAATAAGTTCATTTGCATTACGTGAACTGGGATGGCATTGAGAACAGATTGAGCAAGAGTGACCTTTCCTGCCATTGTTATCATTTTAGTTTTCTAACCTTTTACTAGGAAGTACAACAACATCACCATATAATATTAATCCCTGCATATTAACTAAAAGACATTTGTTTTTGTAAAGAAAATTTAAAAATACTAAAAGAAAAAGAACAACAAAAGGATATATGAACAAACCACATGGTTGTTAGCTTGGAGATCCTCCATGCATGACACCTAAAATAAAAAACATAGGAAAGCAAAAAGAATTACAATCTAATGTACACCAAGTAAAGAAAGTAGGAAAAACTATCTATTATAGTTATAATAATTGAGACTGCCTGGATTTTTTCTGCACTAATAAAGTGTAGTAAAAAAAGTAATAAGCTTTTTAAATAGAATATGAAAGGTTAAGAAGTAATAATTGAAACTTTATTCTTACAATAAGATACAAAAATTGAAGCGAAAGGGGAGAGATCACTCCTTTTTCTTATAAATCATATTGGAAGAAAAAGGAAAAAAAACTATTGGTTTAACATTAAGTAAAACCAATATGAGAAGTTGTTCAATAATAATTCAAAAATTAATTGATGATAGGAAATTATAGTCTATGCATTTTATTGTTTACTGTACTTGTAAAGTCAATTAATTTTTTCTTAAAAAAAAAAAAATATATCTCGTCTGGAAAATGGTCCTGACACACCGGAGAGTTGATGTCCACCCGGTCAAGGTCGATTAACACCATTTTTAGCCTGAACACTTGTGTGGGCAAAACTATCTTTTTAAATTTGAAGCTAACTATTCTTCTGAATTTTATGTATTCGCGGAATTAATTTAAAAAAACAATAGGGATATGCTTGACCCCACAAAAAAAAATAGAAAAATTCCTACAATGAATTTCCCGCGAAATTCTATAGTCAATGAAATATATAAAATTATGATCAATCAATATTGCAAAGTATCTTTTACGAATCAAAATTGGACTATAACAGTCATTAAAATGGCTAGAAATTAGAATCAAACTTAACTCAGAATCACCGAGCAATAGAACTGTAGAATCTATAAAAAGATCCATCTTCATTCAAAATGCCAAAACTATCACATTGAGTGCTCCATTGCACCCCCAACTACTTTTGGTGCCAAAAACACCTACATCAAAACAAAGTAAAGGAGTAAGAAGAAAAAACAACACCCTAAAACACATACATATACCAGTAACATCGGATCGGTATCCGCAAAAACAATATGTGCTTCCACCCCAAAAAAAGTTCCGGAAGCACAACATGAATTATGACACTCACTATATAAATTCTCTATAGTAAACTCAATAAGTTCTTTGTAACTGGCAATTCAAGGATATTATTTGTTACCCATTAATTGCACCATTATGTGCATTATTTCTGCAGTTACAACTTATATGTACTCTTTCTTTTGGAAGGAAGAAATTAAACATAAATTGATAGGAAAAATATAGAAAAAAAAAAAAAAAAAAAAAGATGAAAGATAAATGCTATTGCAGGCCATAGAGAGGTGCCACATCACCTTGTTATACCTAGCTTTATATTATATACTAGTTAAATTACTCGCGCTTCGCGCGGTCTTAAAAAAATATCAGCGAGGCAATATTTTTATTAATTAGTCCACTTAATAAAAAATGATAAAAATAATTTTCATCTATAAAATCATGTTGAAACTCTTAAGTAACCATTTCTTGAAAGTAATAAAATACAAAAGGAGTATAAAATAATAATGCTTAAATTGAAAAGATATAGTAATGCCACAGCAAAATAGACACTGTTTCTATGGTTCCTCACTCATCAAATTATTTTTCAAATTAATAAATAATACTAAAACAAACGAAAGAACACCAGCTTCCCCTTTCCTAAAATTAGATAGAAATGAATCTACAAACTCCTAATCACAAAACAGAAAAGAATGAGAATCTCTCCCTCAATTAAATTATATATATCTTTAAGTAATAATTATTAGAGAATATGTAAAGTAATACCTGATGATTAGAGAATTTAGACTGTATACAAAAAAAAAAAAAAAAAAAAAAAAAAAAAAAATGCTTAAAAAAAACTTATAAACAACCTATTGCTAAGATGATTCAAGGAGTGTTCAAAATTCAAAGTACATAATTTAAATCTTACGACCACTAATTACATATAAATAAAGGTAGTTGTACAAAAACAACTTAATCATGTCTCAGTATATTTATATCATTGTCATTGTCCGATTGCTGAAAAAAATGTAAATTAACATCAAGTTCAAGAGAAAAAAGAAGAAAAAGTTAAAATCAAAACAATGAAAATAGGAAACAATTGTCTGCCATGAAATCTCAAATATGATAGATTAGCGAGAAAAAACTAATAGTAGGCAACATACCACTTCCCCAACTTCTAAAATAGTGGTGCAAGAATGAATGTGCCATTTTGCATCTTCTGTGCATCGTTATCGTCCCTGATCAATATGAGATCTGTATTATTTGTTTTTTATCTTCATGTTTTAAATAAAGTATTTTCTAAGAAAAAGCATTAATGGATTTAAATTTGATTTAAGTTACAATTGACAGAGTAAGTAATGAGAGTTAATTCTCAAAATGAAGGAAAAAGTCGAGTAAGTAATGACAGTTGAAACTCAAAAAGAAGGAAAAACCTCATCGATTCGTTCGATCTTGACTCAAACTGGAGTCTGTAGGCACTCTTCCCCTCACACCCCCGCACCCCACAAAATAAGGAATATATATGAATGTAGTCATTATACAGAAAGAGCGAACTAACATGAAGCAGAAGCAAAGCCGGAAGCAGAGGCGAATTTAGGTATCAAATTTGGGTCACGTGAACACATGGTCACTCGACTAAACTCGATATATTATGTGTATAATTTTGAAAATATATCTAATATTAATTAAAGGAATACATGGATGTAAAGTACTTTGGTTAGGGGCTGTGTTTATTTCCTCAGGGTCTTCGGATCGAACTCGAGCTCCTGCACGTTTTATGCTGCGAACCAAAGGCAAATTCAATCAAAAGCCCCGATTGCTTATGATGAACCCATCCTCTTGAAATCCTGGATTCGCCTTTGGCCGAAAGTGATGACGAGAACCAATGAAAAAAGAAACGAAGAGGCAAATTGAACACAACTAATCATCAAAAAATCAGTTTGGGTAAAAGGAAAGTAAAATAGTTGGTGTTATTATATACCGAAGGAAAATTAAGCACTGATGATTACCCAAAATATTATTGTAGTACAATCCTGCAAATGGGAGACAGTATTTGAATCATAGTTGGTGTTATTATATACCGAAGGAAAATTAAGCACTGATGATTACCCAAAATATTATTGTAGTACAATCCTGCAAATGGGAGACAGTATTTGAATCAAAGCCAAATAAATTTACATCGATACTTGTCTAAGTAAATGCATTGCACTTCACAAAGCCAAGTCCCGCAACATTCAATCTGAGATCTGGAAAGACGGAGAAAATTCTGAACGATTATTCCTGACAGGCCAACCGTACATGTTGTGTATAATAGCAGATCCTAAAGCATGATGAACATGAAAGACCATCAATGAAGAGTAAACATGGACAATATTACTTTATGTTTCATGAAAGATGAGAGTATGCCACTATTCATTAACGCATCTTTATCTAATAGTAGTAAGTATTATCTAATACATAAGTGTATTTTACAATTGAGTTACATTATAGAAATATATAATGTAATTTACCCATTGTAAAATAGAGGTAAAACAGAAAAAAGTCAGAAATCGAGAAAAATACCAAAAGCCTATACTTTTCCTCCTCCGACCACGGGCTTCTATCCGGTGGCGTAGCTTTATTCGAGTAGAACACTTTAGCCGAAGTGTTTTAGCCAGGATTTTTTTTTTTTTACTGGATCTAAGTACAATCATTGTCAAGAATAACACACAAACATACCGATGAATGAAAATGGCTAAAAGTCGGCGTAAGATTAGACTTTGAAACAAAGAAAGGACTGAAATTGACAGAAGGAGAAACAGGGAAGAACCGCTGAAGCCCAAGGGCACGACACTAACCAAACAAATTTGAAAGAAAGAAAGAGATATTTACCTTGGTGACTACCTATAACGAAAGAGAAGATGAGAAACGTCTGGGAAAAGGAGGAAGAAGCGTCCTTTTAATTTGCGGGGGAATAGAGGCTACAGTTGAATACCCTATTTTCCTTAATTAATGACGTTTTAAAATTGTTTTAATTAGGGAAAAAGGCAAAAAATTGACAAAAAAGATAAATGCAAATGCTAACTTTTGAGTTTATATAGATATATAGATATAGATAGACTGGAAAATTTGCCAGCGCTTCGCGAGGCCATAGATTATCTCATTAAACTTGCGATTAATTTTTCTTTCTAATATTTGGACATTAATATTTTTAAAAAAAACAATTTTTCGTAAAAAAAATTAAAATGTTGAGAATATATTTCCTTGATATATTTTTGTGTACATAAAAAGTATGAATTCTTCGACTTCCCAGCATAATATTCACTGAATGCCTTCAGCAAAATGAAATTAAATGTTCATAATGCTTAACATAAAACAAAAACAAATAATTATATAATGTAAGGCATATATAAAAAAAAATCTAAAACAAATTTAATAACGAATCATTGTTGTAGCTATACAACGGGGTCTCTTCGAATAGTAAATATCCCTGCTTGGACGATAAGTCGTCCAAGGCAGGGAAAGGGATCACCGATTAGTCGTCAAATGCACTGATCAATGCGGTACAATTAAATTACAAAATAATAATCAAGACATTAAATATGCATATAAGCTTTTCTATTTCTCTTTTGAATTTGTAATTAACTTCTCTTTATTAAAAAGATTTTATCAAACAAAATGCGTAAAAGAGCATACAACTTTTCTAAATAAAAAAATGTAAGTAGGGTTAAAGTAACACAAAGCTTATTCACGGAGAAGCCAACTACATATGTTGCAAGACCTATTTTATAGCTAATTGTTGGTAATGTGTGCAGCAATGATTATTAGTTTAGACATTAGCTAAGAACTACATGGAACAAATTATTTAATAAATATTTGAAGGAAAAAACTTTAAAATAAGAGAAATAATACTGTGAGAAAATGTTAAATTTGAATTTGTTGATTCAAATCTAGTCAAATCAACAATTTTGGAATTTTTTTACTATTGACCTCATTAGTATCATGTTAGTGATCACCTTTAAGAATTTAAACCAAGTCGAATAACACCACCAAAAGAGAAAAACGAATCCAAAACAGAAAAGAAAAAAATTAGATAAGTTATATATATGATTAGATGATAGTGCGTATTCTTAAATTTATGATTGAACTCTACAGATTGCGTGGATAATCATCATCACATCTTATTCGCATACTTTCCACAGACACGATTGTTATCAGTTATCACCTATTCTTATTTGCATAAATAATGTATCAATCACTACCATACAATTTTGATTTTTTGAATTTTTCAACTCTGTAATTTTTATCATGAGATTTTTAGATTATTGAACAAACAAATTCAAACGGAGCTTAAACAAAACAGAGCTACTAAAAATAACAAAATAATAATAAGGAAGCATATTAGTGGAATAGAAACCAGAACCAATATGACAAATATAAAGTTTTTAAAATAGGTGATGGTTATGTTATGGTTTAAATATTATTTTTTATGTAAATGAAGCGATTCAATTTGCTTTTCCTTAATTCAATATGGTTTTTTTCTTTAGCAAAATTTCAGCCAAATAAAAAAAGTAGAGAACTTTTATCATACTTTCTTGTCCATGCCAATTACAATTGTCAGTTTTCCTTCTTGAGTCTCCTTGCAAAATTGTCATTCTTCTGCAAAATCATGAAAATAATTATATAGTATTTTCTTTGCGTTGGTTAGCTTCTCTTATCATTTCATTGCTATAAATAATTTAAAAATTTTGAAGAGCGAAAAATAATAATTGAGTGACACCATACATGCACAATAGATGAAATTGTAGAAGATGCAAAACTATATGCCCAAAAGTAGAAGCCAGGGTACTGTTAAACTTCAATGCGTAAATTAGTGATAATAAGTAGGGTAAATAGAAAGGAATAAACTCTATGTTGATAGCTAAGTAATGCACAACATAAAGAAACAACGGCAAAGTAATGGGCAGTTGAAACAGATAAATTTTAGCAATTTACCATTGATTTTTAATAGAGAAATGTGTGGGCATAGGAATAGGTGTGAGTTAATTCAGAAATTACCAAGAAGAGAGAAAAGTTGAATTTGACACTTTAAAAGGAAACGTCTTAGGAGAGAGGGAAGTTAGTTTTTTTTTTTTTTTTTTTTTTAAACGTTTCAGTAACAATGAAGGAGAGAGAGCGTAAAATTTTGAGACCACAACGTTTTGAAACATTGGAGACAACTATTTTGAGAGGTTATGTCTAATCATTATTTTTATTAATTAATTTAAACAATTTAAAAATGAGATAAAAAGCAAAACTTTGAGAATAAAGATAAATAGATTTCTTTGGTTTTAAAGGCATGCCGCATCGGCGAGCCTATGCCCAGCTTTATATATTTATATAGATTCTCAAGAGTTTCTAGTTGAGACTGTGCATATGCAGCTAATTAATACAATATTTGTAATGCAACACAGCCATTTTCTTTGATATACTGAGTTAGGCCATCCCCTGCTCAGGTGTTATTCTAAGTGTTGGTATGAAAAGCCAGATGCTACTGGGAACTTTAAATAAATAAATAAAAGAGTTTCTAGTTGTTCATGTCAGCATCATCATCAGCCTTCCATTAATTTATAATATGGGAATGGGAAATGTCAACAAAAATGACGCAACCAGTTTATTTCAACTCAAGATAGGTACACTGATGTTGGTATCCATGTAAAATTTATATTGTCTCCGTCCAAATTTTTGGGATATTGCTTAACCGGATACGTATTGGAGTTTAAGGAAAAAAAAATAAGACATTCGTATGATTATATATCATTTTATTAAAGGTAAAGTAAAAAAAATTAGAGTTAAAATATTTTTAAATATAAAAAATATCATTTTTGAGATCGACTAAAAAAGTGTCACATAAACTGAAACAAACAAACTAATAAAAAAAATGTCCTTGTCTTTCATCCCTCAACTCTCTCATCCAATCAGCATGTAGATCAAGGAAATATTTCCACGCCTCCCATAAGAAAGACTGCTGGTCACACGTTGACTCTCTTAGTCCATAAAAGAAGAAGACCATTTATACATCTTTAATTGGAAAAAAGATTGTATAGCTCAAAAATTCTAAGTGTTCCCTATCTCTTGACAATCTTGTGTAAACTAGCCATGGAAAATGCAAGGTTCAATAATAACATAGATGGTGAAGAAGCACCATTTGAATTTACGAATTTACTCTCTGAAATGTTCACATCTTTCCCTAATCAAAATCCAAGCAGTTCTTCATCATTACTGGAAATTCCCAAAAGTACTGCTTTGTCTTCTCCTTCTTCTACTTCAACTAATTCTTCTTCTTCATCACAGAATATTATTTCTTTTGGAAGTCAAGACTCTAATTTTCTAGAGGATGAAGATTATGATAAAGTCATTACCAGAAGCATATCTTCATCAATATCAGTGACTAAGAGGATATGTAGAAGTCCTTTGCAATCTCAAGATCATCTTTTGGCTGAAAGGAAACGCAGAGAAAGGTTTTCCCAACTTTTTGCTGTCTTGGCCAAAACCATACCTGGCCTCAAAAAGGTAAATTTATAATTTCAAATTTCTCTTTATAAATTGCTACAAGGTTTAAACAAAGTATTTCTATATGTGGTACTTCTTCAATGTATTTATTGGAATATGTGTAAATTTATACTAAATAGATACATGAATCATAAAGCGAGAACTTATAGATTAATATTCTTGTAGCGGAAGATTGGAACCGATTGAACCACGGCTGGAATCACTTGTCAGTAGAGGTGTCAATATGGACTGGCCCAGCCCAACCCAACCCACCCTAAAGGGCCAAAGAATTAAATGGGCTAGGACGGGCTGGCCCTTTTAATTGAAGAGCCTGCAAAATGACAGCCCAACCTACCCTAAGTGCGGGTTAGGGACGGCCAGTTTCTTTAAGTTATTTCGTCTTCCGAAATAACATTTTCTAAGTGATTTTTGGTACAATTTGAACATGAAACTCTTGCAATATGAAATAGAATCTTCTACCACTCATTCTTGCGCAAATTCATATCATAGAAGAAAATTTTTTAAGAAAACAAATATAAATTATTATTTTGGATCACTAATTCAGATCACGTTCAAAAGAAATTAAACATAATATAAATTCTAAGACTAAAAAGTATTATTCTAGTTTCTAATTTACTACCCAGTAGTAAGGACATATTTTTTTTCTCTTACTTTTTATCTTTTTGTTTAATTTACTTATATTTTTTAAGAAATTAATTAATTTATTATTCTTTTGGCTTCAAAGAGTCGACCTCGGCCAACCTCGAGGCCGGCGGCCAAGAGAGGCGGGCTTTTGAGCCTCACTTCTATATAGGCCAAAGAAAGAAATCCTATTAACCCTCGCTTAAATAAAGGGTTGGGTTGGGCCGGCCTCGCGGGCCAAGCCCATATTGACAGCTCTACTTGTCAGTAGTAGTTCTAACATCATATTAGACAAACCCCTCTACCATGAGAAGAGAGCCTAGAAAATACTGAATTCTATCTTTGATAATAGATTTAATCATACATTGGCCGTAGGTGTAGTACTTATCTAGGAAAAAATAGGTTAAAAACAATTACTAAAATTGTTGTATTTCTTTTTAGAGCACCCCCATATATGAACGGACTGTAATTTCACTTGAATTTGGTGTCCATTGATATTGTTATGATGGTAATCAAATTGTGAATAATCATGGACTTCTGATAGTGTATATATCTCAGAACTCGTGATGATTTATGTTATTTCATGTTCTTAATTAGTACTAATATAAAATCTATGTTTTGATATTTGGGAAGTTGCTCCAAGCTTATAATTTTTGAGAAAATTATTGGAGAGATGAGCTGTTTCCTTTATTTTTCACTGCTTTGCCTCTTCTTTAATTTTCTTCAATGACATAATAATGAACACAAAAGTAACAACAAATTAAATTTATTGTTTGATCAGTTGGACAAAGCTTCAATTCTTGAAGATGCTATCAAGTACATAGGAGAACTTCAAGAACGTGTTAGGGCTTTAGAGGAAGGTGCAGCTGGGACAAACAGAAACAGAAATTCAATTGGCACAGCACAAAAACAATATTCTTTGGCAACTACATCACATGATGACAACTCTTTTCTCACTAAGAATGTTGATGAATCCAAACCTGGGATTAATGATATAAAGGTTCAAATTATGGACAAGAACGTACTCATAGGAATCCATTGCAGCAAGCAAATGAGGATTAGCTTCTCAATAATTGCTGGAATAATGGAGAAGCTACATCTTACTATTCACCACATTAGAGTTACCCCAACCAGTCATACTTCTCTTCATTATATCTCCATTCTTGCCGAGGTAATTTCTAATTCTTTAATTTATTTTTGAAGCTAGATTATTTTTGAGTTCTTCAAACGGACAAGGTGAGCTTGTCAATATTTTGTGGCTATGCAAAAACCGATTCTAATTATAACCTGGTAGGGAAGAAAATGGTTTTCTATTTACATTTTTTATTTCTAATAAAACTTCGAAGTTTTCATTTTTGTCAATTTTTCTTTTTATTTTTTGGGGGTCAAAGAGAAACTAGTTATTTCCTTTGTTTCAATTTATGTGGCACTTTCGCTTACCAAGAGTTAAGTTGACTAATTTTTTAAGCAAAATTGAATTATATCAACGTACCTCAATATTTTAAAATTAAATATAGATTCAAATACTATACAAAAAATACTAATATAAGTTGCAATTATTCTCATATCAATATGATGAAATTTTTTTATTTTAAAATATTGGTCAATGCTAATTTATATAGTTTGAATCTACATAAATTGGGATAGAGGGAGTAAATATAGGTGCTCTAGTGAAACCCTAATGTCACAGTAATGGGCCAAAACTTTACAGGTACTAGTAGATATACTGTCTATACTAAAGTAGTTCCTGTAAATATGTTAAAAGTAAAAGGAGAAGGAACTAGTACATTAAAAAAAGCTACGAGTATTAAACTTAATCTTCTTGAATCCTTCTTTAAAAAAAAAAAAAAAAGAAACCAAGAGCATTAAAAAATCAATTTCTAAGACTATGCCTAATCATCGGATTCTACAACTGACGCATCAACAACCTGCAGTCATGTAGAATAACAGCATCAGTAGGATTTTCATTTTTTTAATAAATTGAAAATCTCTGTGGAATCCATCTCAATTTTTAGAGGGACAAGTTGTTTTTGAAGGGTCAGTGTTTAATTTGTAAAATCCTTTTTTTTTTTTGTGGAGGATGCCATTTGATTGTCATCCTAGTGAACCCGGAAACTCATAAGACGTGTAAATGCTATATATAGTTATCATTAATACTCAAATGTCTTTGCTAAAGTCTTGTCAAGCATCAAATGAATCTTCTAATACTCACACTCATTGTTGCAGATTGATCAGAATGTTGATACTAAAGTGCAGGATGTTGAAAAGGCATTCGAGTTAGCTCTTCTAAGTACAGCAAATATGATGACTTTCCAACTTTTCTTATGTTCAAGGTTACTTTAAATGCGACTTTATTAAAGTTAGAAGAACCCTTTGATTGAATTCATGCTTTGTACTATCAATATGGACAACTTCTTCAAAAATATTCTCTTTTGAGCCAAGAATCTTTGTTCTATTGACATATTGTTTAGCAATAAAACTCATTAGAGCCATTATTTGTTCATCAAGCTTTTGAGACCAATATTATTTGCAAGAATTAATTAATACATGTTAAAGGAAAATATTTTATCGATAGACTATTAATACATGCCTTTTATACTGCTTTAAGTTGCTTGTTCTTATCGCTAGTACTATTTGATTGACTATTAATACATGCCTTTTATACTGCTTTAAGTTGCTTGTTCTTATCGCTAGTACTATTTGATTGCTTCTTTTACTATGTTAGTTATCATATTATCTTGTTGCTATTACTGCTTATGCCGGGGTCTATCGGAAACAACCTCTTTACCCGTCAAAAGGTTGAGGCAAGGTCTGCGTACACTCTACTCTCCCCAGACCCCACCTGGTGGGATTATACCGGGCATTTGTTGTTGTTGTAGACTCTATGAATCTCGATAATATCTCTTGTTCTCTCTTGTTTTCTCTTATTATGAAAATAGCTAGTAACACCCCTATTTATAATAGTAAAAAACCTACTTTAACTCAAAACAAGAAAACATATTACTATACTAATTTGACTATAAATCCTAACTGGACATGAATTAAAATATCAAATCCTAACCAATTTTAGTTACAATTTTGAATTATTATTTCCAACACATGTAACATTCCAAGTTCAACTGTCAAGGTATTATTCGTTTCGGCCTCCTTTGAGTCATCTCAAGGCTTTTGGATCTCACATTTTATGTTCCTTTGGAAAAGAAGCGGAAGTCTGCGGAACTAGGATTTTGAATTTATGAGTTCGAGATTCTAGAAACAGAAAGTTACTGAATTTTTAATAAGTTATTTGATACATAATAAATGGATTTTTAATACAAATACACGATTTGCGCTCAAATTACTGTGTGTTCTGCTGATATCCATAAGCGGAATGCTCCGCCCTTGCCTTGGGCTTTAACACAAAAAACGTCTCTACAGTTTAATCCTAGACTCGTTATATGGTCTTTAATTTTCCTCAATTTACTAAGACAAGCTTCACACATAGCTTCCTTTCGAGTTCAACTGCCAACTAAGTGTGGGCATGCAGCTAAAACACACTCGAAGGATTGAGCTAGATAAGATTTGAAATTTGTGTTTGGATCAATTTTGGTTAGCCAATGATTTTTGCTTTTGCTTTTATGATTCCCTGAAACAGAACTCAGGTGCAAAATGCATAAATTAAACAAAGTTACGGTAATAGAATCCAAACATATAAAGGAATAGATTCACCTAAAACAATCTAAAGCCTCGTCCTTTTTTTTTTTTTTTCCATTGAAGAAACAAAAACTAGTTTACATCCCTTCAGAATCTCCGTCTTTGTTGTCTTGTTTCACCAAGCACAATGAATATTATACTAACTAGTTGCAGGAGGCTCGTGTTAAGCCCGAGCCCAAATTCAATATAGAAGAATAGTACTTCCTCCGTTCAATTTATATGAAGATGTTATTATTTGGCGAGGCAAATAATTTTTTCTTTTGATTATAATTTTTTCAAACTTCTTAAAATATTTTGAATCATCAGCTATATTAACTTGTAGCACTTTTCGTGTAGTTTTTCAATATGCATATTTTGGTTTAAAATATTTGAAGAATCTATACAAGAGTTCATGGACAAATTAAATGTTTGACCCTCGAACTCCAAACACCTTCACATAATTTGAGACAAAGGAAGTAACTTATCTTAAATAAGTACATGTGTCACATTTTCTACCGTGTAATTAATTTAATACCTTGAGCACAACCCTTAATAAATTAACTTTATCCTAAAAAGTAAGAGGTGTTTTCAATAAATCATCCTTAATTAAATAATACCTATTTGATACTCCCTTCGTCCCATGTGATATTTTTCACTTTTCGATAGTCAATTTGACTAAACTTGCAATTTTCAATGTGATATTTTAAAACTACATGAAAAGTACTATAAGCTGCAGCTTTCCTCATATCAATTTGTTGAAAAAATGTAATTTAAATTGTAGTTTAAATCTCGAAAAGTGAAAAGTATCACATAAATTGAGATAAAGGGGATGATCTTTAATTACTTAAAAATTCACTTATCAAAATAAGATTAATTTGAAAGAAAAGAACTAACCTTCTAGATTATGAAAAAAAAAATACTTAGCTTGGGTTAAATATAAAAACAAAAAGCAAGGGTAATCTAATAAAGGGGGAGAAGATATACTCAAAAAGTGAGTATACTACAACCCCAATTATAATCAGTGGCAGAGCCACATAGAGCCGAGGGGGTCACCACCTCGCTGGAAAAAAATACTGTTTTTATAAGGTTAAAATTATTTTTTATTTATATATAGTAGCTTTTGAACTCCCTTAGGCTTCTTCGTATGTTTACTTTTTTATATTTTGAACCCCTCGGCGGAAATCGTGATTCCGCCATTGATTATAATATCTCAAAAGTTTTCCTCAGTTATCAAATAATTTGATGTAACAGATATAATGTCGAAATGAATCGAGGGGCAACATATAAAACGTTAAAAAAGGAAAATATTAAATAATGTCGAAATGAATCGAGGGGCAACATATAAAACGTTAAAAAAGGAAAATATTAAATAATGTCGAAATGAATCAAGGGGCAACATATAAAACGTTAAAAAAGGAAAATATTAAATAATGTCGAAATGAATCAAGGGGCAACATATAAAACGTTGGACAATGTTAAATCTTAAAGTTGGACAAACACGTGTCACTTTTTAAATGTGGAACGCAAGGGAAATTAAACCAAAAGTTTGTTGGCTTTTTTGTAATTACACAAAATCTCTAGATAACTCAACAAAGAGGACAGCTCTCCCCCCAAGAAACCAACAACTCTCTAAATTCTAAAATGCCATAATTAGCCCTGTGAGGACGACCAAAAGTGTCGGATCCTCTCTCCCCCTTGGCGGAAAAAAATACTGTTTTTATAAGGTTAAAATTATTTTTTATTTATATATAGTAGTTTTTGAACTCCCTTAGGCTTCTTCGTATATTTATTTTTTTATATTTTGAACCCCTCGGCAAAAATCCTGACTCCGCCATTGATTATAATATCTCAAAAGTTTTCCTCAGTTATCAAATAATTTGATGTAACAGATATAATGTCGAAATGAATCGAGGGGCAACATATAAAACGTTAAAAAAGGACAATATTAAATAATGTCGAAATGAATCAAGGGGCAACATATAAAACGTTGGACAATGTTAAATCTTAAAGTTGGACAAACACGTGTCACTTTTTCAATGTGGAACGCAAGGGAAATTAAACCAAAAGGTTGTTGGCTTTTTTGTAATTACACAAAATCTCTAGGTAACTCAACAAAGAGGACAGCTCTCCCCCCCCCCCCCCCCCCCGAAAACCAACAACTCTCTAAATTCTAAAATGCCATAATTAGCCCTGTGAGGACGACCAAAAGTGTCGGATCCTCTCTTATATATACTGCTAGATGGCCTATGCCCGTCTTTCCACCTGACCCAACACTTTGATTATAGTGTATTTATGTATGTAGTTGTGTTTGGATAGTGATAATATATATATATATATATGATAATATATATATATATATATATATATATATATATATATATATATATATATATATATATATATATATATATATATGTTCAAAACACGATTAATATAACATTGTAGTTTGTGTTCCGTATCTAAAACTTTATTATATTCGTGTTTGCTATGAATACAAAGTCGGCAAAAATTTATTAATACTTTTTAAAAGTTAGAAGACTTGTTTAAAAGAAAACTATTTTCCTCTCTTTGAGATAAAACAATAAGAATATTTAAGATCGATACTTTCAATTTTAATTCAATTAATTTAAAGGTGTAAAATACTTATTATTTTTTATCAAATTTTGATTTGGATAATTCTAATTCAAATTATTAAATTAATTTTACACGTTTAAAACGAAACAAAGTAGAAATTGATTTTCTATTTAAACGAAGAAATACTATTTTTTAATTTTTGGTAAATATTCTCGGTTTAGCTCATTTTACTTGTCTTGTTGTCTTTTGCATGATTTTTTAAGGAAATGTGAATTAGAATTATAATTTGACTAATTTACCTTATTCATTATTTGATTTCCATTTGATATTAATCTCTTTTCACATTTATTAGAGTAAGAATAAAAATGAAAAAGTAATTAAATTCTATCTTATTTTAAACTATAAATATTTTAAGTATATTTATTTTAGTAAACATAACAAATAAATGACATGGCGGAATAGCAAATATAACAATTAAATATCTAGATTAGATCTCAGGCTAATATAAGAAAAGAAAGGAAATTATATGTATTTGCCTACTTAACCTTTTGAAGAAAAGCAATAATATGGGGTCCATATTTTTTACTGTGCAATAATTTCATTTGCTCCCACTAATGGGTTAATACGCATGTGGCAATGAATCCACTATTATTGACTTGATGGGGATACTTTGAAAATTACATGAATATTGTTTGATTTTTTAATATATGAGCTGCACTTTTTTTTTCTTTGACATTGCTTGTGTTTTTAATATGAGGTCCACTTTTTTCCTTTTTTTTTTTTTAATATTGCTTGGCGTTTTTAGTATGGGGTCGAACTACAAAGCATAGGTAAACCGATGCTTCTATATAGTAGAAAAATAGAAATATAATAAAGTATTTCTATCTACTTTTTAGAAGAGTTGGTAATATAAAGTATAAAATGTCATTTTTTTGCCCTTAAATAAAAAAGTGGATGGGATCACAAATGATTTTTTTGCCCTTAAATAAAAAAGTGGGACTAAAGGACGGACGACGATCTTGCTTACAAACCGGCTCTTCTATATAGTAGTAAAGTAATATATATTATGTTCAAAACACGATTAATATAACATTGTAGTTTGTGCTCCGTATCCAAAACTTTATTATATTAGTATTTGTTACGAATACAAAGTTAGCAAAAATTTGTTTATACCTTTTAAAAGAGAAGAATTATTTAAAAGGAAACTATTTTCTTCTCTTTGAGATAAAACAATAGCAATATTTAAGCATCAGTTGATACTTTGAATTTTAATTCGATTAATTTAAAGGTGTAAAATATTCTATTGTTAATGTATGTAGATTGGGCCAAAATAATACCTGTTATTTTTTTATCAAATTTTGATTTGGATAATTCTAATTCAAATTATTATATTAATTTTACATGTTTAAAATGAAACAAAGTAGAAATTTGATTTTCTATTTAAATGAAGAACTACTATTTTTAAATTTTTGGTAAATATTTTTGGTTTAAATCATTTTACTTGTCATGTTGTCTTTTGCACGATTTTTTAAGGAAACATCAATTAGAATTAGAATTTCACTAATTTACCTTATTAATTATTCGATCTCCATTTAATATTATTTTTTATTTTATGACATTAATCTCTTTTCACATTTATTAGAGTAAGGAAAAATGAAAAAATAATTAAATTCTATCTTATTTAAAATATAAGTATTTTAAGTATGTTGTTGTACAATAATTTCATTTGCTCCCACTAATGGGTTGATACGCATATGACAACGAATTCATTATCATTGATTTAATGAGATACTTTGAAAATTACATGAATATTGTTTAATTTTTTAATATGGGATGCACCTTTTTTTTTTACATTATTTATTTTTTTAATATGGGATTCACTTTTTTTTTTACATTATTTATTTTTTTAATATGGGATTCACTTTTTTTTTTTTTATATTGCTTGATTTTGTTGATATGGGGTCCACTTTTTTCTGTGAGTTTGGAGATGGTGGGTTTCACTTTTTTTTTTTTTTTTAATATTGGTTGGTATATAGTATGGGGCCCACACTTTTTTTTTTTTTTTTTTAATGTTCGGACGACAAAGCATGGGTCTAAACCCATGCTTCTATATAGTTAAAAATTACTAGATGGCCTATGCACAGGCCTAATACTTCGGATTATAGTGTATTTATATATATGTAGTTGTGTTTAGATAGTGATATATATATATATATATATATATATATATATATATATATATATATATATATATATATATATATATATTATGTTCAAAATACGATTAATATAACATTGTAGTTTGTGCTCCGTATCTAAAACTTTATTATATTCGTGTTTGCTACGAAAATTTATTAATACTTTTTAAAGAGAAGACTTGTTTAAAAGAAAACTATTTTCCTCTCTTTGAGATAAAATAATAGCAATATTTAAGCATCGATTGATACTTTCAATTTTAATTCGATTAATTTAAAGGTGTAAAATACTTATTATTTTTTATCAAATTTTGATTTGGATAATTCTAATTCAAATTATTAAATTAATTTTACATGTTTAAAACGAAACAAAGTAGAAATTGATTTTCTATTTAAACGAAGAAATGCTATTTTTTAATTTTTGGTAAATATTCTCGGTTTAGCTCATTTTACTTGTCATGTTGTGTTTTGCATGGTTTTTTAAGGAAACCTGAATTAGAATTATAATTTGACTAATTTACCTTATTCATTATTTGATCTTCATTTGATATTAATCTCTTTTCACATTTATTATAGTAAGAACAAAAATAAAAAAGTAATTAAATTGTATCTTATTTTTTAAATATATATATTTTAAGTATATTTATTTTAGTAAACATAAAAAATAAATGACATGGCGGAATAGCAAATACAGCAATTAAATATTTTGAAGAAAAGTAATAATATGGGGTTCATGTTTTTTGCTGTACAATAATTTCGTTTGCTCCCACTAATAGATTAATATGCATGTGACAATGAATCCACTATTATTGACTTGATGTGGATACTTTGGGAATTACATGAATATTGTTTGATTTTTTAATATATGGGGTGCACGTTTTTTTTTTTTTTGACGTTGCCTTTTTTTTTTTCATGAGTTTGGAGAGGGTGGGGTCCACCCTTTTTTTTTTTAAAAAAATATTGCTTGGCGTTTTTAGTGTGGGGTCCACTATTTTTTTTATTTTTTTTTAAGCGTGGCTGACGACGAAGCATGGGTAAACCGATGCTTCTATATAGTAGAAAAATAGAAATATAATAAAGTATTTTTATCTACTTTTTAGAAGAGTTGGTAATATAAAGTATAAAACGTCATTTTTTTGCCCTTAAATAAAAAAGTGGGTGGGACCACAAAGGATTTTTTTGCCCTTAGATAAAAAAAGTGGGACCGAACACGGACGACGATCTTGTCTCTATAAACCGGCTCTTCTATATAGTAGTAATAGTAAAGTAATACATATAATTTTTTTATCAAATTTTGATTTGGATAATTTTAATTCAAATTATTATATTAATTTTACATGTTTAAAATGAAACAAAGTAGAAATTTAATTTTCTATTTAAATGAAGAACTTCTATTTTTTAATTTTTAGTAAATATTTTTTGTTTAACTCATTTTACTTGTCATGTTATTTTTTACACGATTTTTTAAGGAAACGTCAATTAGAATTGGAATTTCACTAATTTACCTTAATAATTATTTGATCTCCAATTAATATTATTTTTCTTTTATGACATTAATCTCTTTTCACATTTATTAAAGTAAGGGAAAAATGAAAAAGTAATTAAATTCTATCTTATTTTAATATATAAGTATTTTAAATATGTTCTTTGTACAATAATTTCATTTGCTCCTACTAATGGGTTGATACGCATGTGGCAATGAATCCATCATTATTGATTTAATTGTTTAATTTTTTAATATAAGATGCACTTTTTTTTTTTGATTAAGCACCGGGTGTCCGAGTCTCTTTGAGCCCCGACTAATCCCGGGGGTGCACAGGCCCTCGGCAAGGAGTTTCCCGCAAGTGCACCACGGGTAATTCAGGGTTTCCCATCCATGGCCCTCGAATTGTTTGCACCCGTGGTTTCGAACTTGAGACCTTGAAAGGGAGCACCCCAAGGCTCAAGTCAATTGCCACCAGGCCAACCCCTGAGGGTTAGCCTTATAGGATGCACTTTTTTTCTTTTTAACATTGTTTGTTTTTTTAATATGGGATTCACTTTTTTTTTTTTAATATTGCTTGATTTTGTTAATATGGGGTCCACTTTTTTTTTCCCGTGAGTTTGGAGGTGGTGGATTCCACTTTTTTTTTTTTTTTTTTTTAATACAGGTTGGTGTTTAATATGGGGCTCACATTTTTTTTTAATATTAGTTATTGTTTAATATATATGGGGCCCATAATTTTTTTAAATATTAGTTGTTGTTTAATATATATGGGGCCCACGGACGACACTTAATATTATTTTTTCTTTTATGACATTAATCTCTTTTCATATTTATTACAGTAAGGAAAAAATGAAAAAGTACTTAAATTCTATCTTATTTTAATATATAAGTATTTTAAGTATGTTCTTTGTACAATAATTTCATTTGCTCCCACTAATGGGTTGATACGCATGTGGCAATGAATCCATCATTATTGATTTAATTGTTTGATTTTTTAATATAGGATGCACTTTTTTTTTTTTTTTTTTTAACATTGTTTGTTTTTTTAATATGGGATTCACTTTTTTTTTTTTTAAATATTGCTTGATTTTATTAATATGGGGTCCACTTTTTTTTCCCGTGAGTTTGGAGGTGGTGGGTTCCACCTTTTTTTCTTCTCTTTTTTTTTTTTTTTGGTGTTTAATATGGCCTCACATTTTTTTTTTAATATTAGTTGTTGTTTAATATGGGGCCGACATTTTTTTTTTTAATATTAGTTGTTGTTTAATATATATGGGGCCCACAATTTTTTTTTTTTTAATATTTTTTTTTATATATATAGTTGTTGTTTAATATATATGGGGCCCACAATTTTTTTTTTAATATTAGTTGTTGTTACAGTACAAATATATATAAGGCCTACATTTTTTTTTCAAAAATTGGAACGGACGACAAAAAAGTGAGCCTCAATTTCTCGGAAAAAGAATTATATTACTCCCTTCGTCCCAAAATCTAATATATATACTTATTTTACCCTTATTATTAACTATTGGGTTGGAAAGTTCTAGACAATTTTGCAAAAAAAAAAATATATTTTATTGAAACGGATGACGCAATAATTAGGGATGAAAGTAGTAAAATTATCATTCTATTTTTGGCTCATTAATAAGTGTGATATTCAATATATACAGTACAAATACAAATAATATAATCTACTACATTTTTCGAAGCTTGTATCGGGCATGTTACTTCTATTTATCCACCTGCTCAAATGAATTGCTCTAGTGGGCCGCAACCTCAGTGATATTGTTTACGAATTACAAAAATATTCTATTAGTTACTAAATAATTTCTCGGAAAAAGAATTATATTACTCCCTTCGTCCCAAAATTTAATTTACTATTTCATACTTATTTTACCCTTATTATTAACTATTAGGGTTGGCCTCTATTTAAAAGCTATATTTTTAATAAAAAAAATTTAAATTTTTATTGCATATAGTTGAAAACTTTTAAAAGTATATATTTATATTGATTTCACACATTAACTTATTAATAGGTTACTAAGCAATAATTAGGGATGATATAGTAGTAAAATTATCATTCTATTTTTGGCTCATTAATAAGTGTGATATGTCAATATATGACAAATAAAAATGGACGGAGGAGTATTATGCAGTGTATTACTATTAAATAACCCTAGAACAAAACTTGGTTTCATGGAGATCCACATTAGTCAAAACAGACAGAACTAACAATAACAGATAAGTTAATCCCTACTTATGGCTTTTTGTCGGACCTGCATTATGTTGTGCCCAACAGACTAGTTTGAATTGTCTAATTATTAAAAGGTTGGAGAGGAAGTCATAGGTATTTCAGAAGAATGAAAAAAGCAATTAAGATCAGAATTCTTTTCTTTTCAGTTTTTAATTATGTCGTTCTAAACTGAGTATTTAGAAGACAAAATTATGTTTTTCTAAACTTTTTAAAGTCCACCGACCAGACAAATATTTGAGCTTCTAGATGCAACGACGACTTAGGTAACCTTTGATTTCCTTTAAGAATGTGATGTCATTTGTTCCTTTAAGAATGTGATGTCATTTGTCGTCTTCTTCTTCTTCTTTCCAATTTGGATGATTATGACAATGAATACGAGAAACTATAGCTTCAATATTTTGAACAAGTTCTACGAAGCTTCTAACTCTAAATAATCATTTAGTACAATGAACTCAATGCGTGTCAAATCAAAGATGGGGAACGAATTTATAATTTATGCAAGGACTTTTAAAGGATTTCCTTACAATGCCTTCTCGAATGTTTATTAATATGTCATATGTGCTCAAGCAGATATAGAATCCTTAATTTAAGATTCTCTCATTGTCCTTATTATGTTAATTGTAAATTTAATTTCAGACGAATCTTTATAAAGATATTTAATTACCTGCTCAACCTTACCAATAAACACATCAACCTCATGATTATTATTTTAAAAAGAAAGGACATTTTACGTTGCAAAAGTACGAACAACTAAGACTTCAAATAAAAAACAGAATAAATAAATAAATGACACTTAAAATTGGTTGGTTGATGATTACACGTGGCTGCTATTGCCCTTTCCTTACCTATCTCACTTTTAACTCTCAATTCCTTTTCTTCAGTCTATTCACTTGGGGCTTGTAATTATTCGGTGAATCTTTGTTAGCCCCTTACTCCCTCTAATTTACATTGTATGGTATTTTTAACTTTTATATGTAGTTCAGAATAAATAGTTTTACATGATCAACAAGAATTAATAGCTATTTTTTATTTTTTTTCAAATTTATCCTTATTTAGATAAATAAAATTTTACATAATCAATGAATTATATTAAATTGGTACTATTAATTAAGGATAATTTAGTGAAAACGCTTCCTACCCTCTAGGCGTAAGTAAATTTTTAAGGGGTGCGTCCGAGCTAAAAACACCATATCATATGAATCTGAGGGAGTATTAGATTACCCTTTAAAATATTTCATTATTATTTTGGTAAAATTTAGGTAACTGTGGAGCCATATTTTCACTTCAAATGGGAGTATTTATTAGATATTACTAATTACTCTCTCTCTCTCTCTCTTTTTAAAAAAAAATTGTTTTTATTACATAGGGGGTAGGGGAAGGGAAATGGGGAGGGAATTACAATGTGGGGATTCGAACCCTCACCAACAAGGTGAAAGTTCAGGTAGCCAACCAACTAAGCTACTAGATCCCTACAATTACTCTCTCTTCATTTCAATTTATGTGACACTTTTCACCAAGAGTTAATTTGACTAAACTTTGAAGCTAAATTAAATTATATTAACTTAATATTTTGAATTAAAATTAAGATATTTAAATATACAAAAAGTACTACTCTCTAACTCATAGGGCTATTTTTGTCATTTACTAGCCCTTTATTTTCTACCTTGAAGAGATACACGTGATATCCAAATTTTACATTTTGAATCCCTCTTTTATTAATTTGCCTCTTGTCTTAATAGAAACAAATCATTTCAAAATTTAGGGCACTTTATTTAAAGGAGAAAAACTTATGGAATGGAGTCATCTTTTGCAAAGAACGTTTTACTGCTAAAGTGGGATTTCTTGGGGCGAAATCCGGATTAGTCGGTCCTCACAGTGGAAAAAAAATAAAGAAAAGTTTATGAATGAGTTAATCTTCTTCGTTTTTTATTTTTATTTTAAAAAAAGAAAGATATTAAGGAAGGTAAATTATTCCTTTTTGTTTGCATAAGCAACATGAAAAGGGAACATAGAGTAGTTTGCATTCCTCTATAAGAAAAGAAAAAGAATAAAGGAAAATATTTTCTCCTTCCAGATTATCCTTCCTTTTACACACCCGAAAGACAGAAAGAGCATTTTCAAATGTGAATGAACTTGAAAATTTTGACGTGTGAAGGGGTATAAGTTAAAAGTTAGCACCTGATCATGAGCATTTAATGTGAATAAGCTAAGGGTTCTAGAAGACGTTTAATTGGAGGAAATGTGAATAAGCTAAGGGTTCTGGAAGTATCATTTTATTTATAACAAGTGAGGTTGAAAAGATGACAGCTTTTCACACGTGGCTGGGGTGTATTACTTTATAGTATACTTGGAAAAGTAATCAATATTCGTTCAAGTTTTATTTTTTTTGGGGTGGTTGCGGGGTGGGGGAGGAGGGGAAAGGAGGTTGGGTAGTGAGCTATTCAATGGAGACCTAATCCTTCTTTTGGGTTGCCTTTCTTCAGAAGTATACGTGTTCAATTCTTGAACATTTTTGTTTCTTGTCTTTAATTTATCGTGGAAGGCAATTAGAACTCAAAAATCTTCTTTTCAAGTAAGTTAATTTCCTGTTCTCTTCTTACAATATTGTACCGATCTGTACTTTCATTTGCAACTTGTTGAACCTTAATTTCTTCTGTTAATGCTAATCTCCTGAAAAATTAGAACACCATTTTAGACCCCAAAAATCTAGAAGAGAAAATTAAACCTTGGTTTCAAAGCATTATAAAGAGATACTCCATTAACTCTTTATGGTTAGGATAACTCAATAAATGCAACCTTGCTCAATATAGGCATTAATACTTGTACTAATTAACAAGCTTTGTATTTTCTAATCTTTATATTCTTTTGTTTCTATCTTAGGGCATGGAATATACTGGTAATTTTAACTACGAAGATGACTTATTCTTCGACCTTAAGCCGAATCTTTCTCAAGATATATATTCATCAACTCCATCAGCTTACACCAATATTGAAGAGAATGCTCAAAAAGCTCTTTCTTCTCCCTTACTTTCCTCTAATTCTTCCTCTTCTGGATTTCTCATTTCGTTTTCATCATCACCGATTAATCCTCAAGAAGAAGAAGAAGATATTGTAATGATAAGCTCTCATTTGGAAGAAAATGCATGTCAAGAATCATTAGGGGAAAATAATAATAATAATAATAATAATATTATGTACAAGAGAAGTTCTGTACAAGCTCAAGATCATGTCATTGCGGAGAGGAAACGAAGAAAAAAAATGGGCGAGCTTTTCATATCTTTGTCAAAGATTGTCCCTGGTCTAAAGAAGGTAAACATCCCTACTCAAAACTTTTTCTTTTCTATCTTCCATCTTCCTAAGCTTCAACAGAGCGATATGGACACTGAATATTCATATAACCGGTCCAATATGCTTGAATTAAGTTGAGGAGTAGTACTTTGCTATGTTTCAATTTATGTAATTTTTTTTCTTAGTCTGTTTTAACAAGAATGATTTCTTTCTGAATTTGGAAACAGTCTAAGTTAAACTTCTCAATTTACTCTTAATAATAAACAATACCCACACAAATATTATGACGTGTAAAATCACACAAGTCTCAAAAGTCTTATACCACACAAATGTTATGGCATATTTAAGACCACAATTCCAAAAGTTTTTATTTCTTTCTTAAACTCTATACTCACCCAAATAGGTTCATAAATTAGAACAGATGGAGTAATAGTTATTATTTCCATTGTTCTCCTGAAAAAAACACAGAGTAAAATAAAAAGGGAGCGAAAATAGTGAAAAGGCTACATTTTCTTAACTTGTATTTGGTGCTTTTCTAGACTTTAATTTACAAGTTTCGCATTCAGGGCAAGGTTTATAAAATTAACAAGAATATCGGTTTCTTGTAAAGTGGACTAAGTAGATCTTGTAAAACTTTCAATAAAAGTTTGGGTTCTTAAAATACAGGTGGGTGTTTAGTGTTAATTAGTTTAGAAGTGAACTAATTAGTAGGTCATGCATTTTTTATTTATTTTTTACCTTTGTTCTTTAATTTACATGTTGTGAATTTGTGATGCTATTTATATTTGATTCGATCACTTATAATAAATTGTTACTTAAAAGGCTTCAATATATATAGATCCTTTGATACACAAAACTAAATATTTTCGACTTGTTTCTTGGAGAATATCATAATTATTACATTAGACAAGATATTGTTGTAAATATGGTATCTCAAAAAGAATGTCTAAGTTCATTCCATTAAGATAATATTAATGGGGGTCATTGATATGCTAATCATTTAATCTTCCAACGGTTGTCTCCATTTTGTAACAGACTCTTGTCCTTCATTTCATTGACATGTACTTCATTTTATGGTCATTAAAAATTCCTCTTCTTATAAACGTTGGGTATCTCATATTCTTGAGCAGATGACTTCTGTTGCCTATACATATTCTAGTCCTTTTCCTTGGGAGAAATACAAAAAGAGAGAGTCTTTTCACATATTATAGTGTGCTGGGTTTTATTTCTTGTGAAATCTTTGTTAGATTCTGGGTCCTAGTTTTGTACTAGAAGAGCTTGTTGAATCCTGGGGGATGCACCCATACCGGGTGAAATATCCTTAAGGACAGTGTCTTAATTGACATGCCTCAAGCTATGAGATTGTTCAAGAATTTCATATAAGTGTTCGTGATCAAGTATTTTCCGTAAAATTTCCAACAATCTTAAGGATATTTCTGACTTTATTCTTATGGAAAATCAATTACACAACAAGATATAGAGGACCGGTAAATCCAACCAATGTCAACATGTAAGACAAAATAAATTTTCTTTTATCAGAGATAAAGGTATGTGTTCCGAGCTTAATTTTTGCAGTTTAGTTGCCTTTAACTTCTGAATTAGCATGGTTATTTAGTTTCTCTTTGGATCAGTGATAAATCAATTAAATGGTAATTGAACAAATTGGTACTCTCTTGAAGAAGTTGTATTACTGTTAAACAATTTGATTTGCATATACTATCTACTTATCAGTTGAAAAGAAAATTGGTGTGTTGTGCATGTTGCTGCATGATATTTGAGGAAGTTTGAGATTTCCATATTGGTACATTAATTTAGCCTTTCCCTAAAACAAAATTCTTGTATATCGAGTAGATCTTGAGACCAGCGGCTTATGCCTTGACAAAGCCTGGTTATTTTTAGTCCTAGATAATAGTTGGGATAAGACATTGTTTACAGTGTTTTGCTCCTTTTGAGTTGAAGTATTTAAGGTTACTATTAATACTGTTATGGTTTTTAAGAATTTTCATTCATGTTCTTTCTAACCAACCATCAACACTTTGTTACGAGGGAAGAATGCTATATATAGCTTATTTTTTTTAGAGGAATAAGTATTTTGTGTGTAGCAAAAGAAACTATCAATGTAGAAGAAGTGTCGGAGAAATGAAATCCCGGTAAGTAAAATAAATTTGACTAAGCGGATGATATAGTTATTGTGGTCATTTCTCAAATGAATTTTGTGGCTAATGTGAGAGATTGGGTGTTAGACTTTGGTGCTACAAAGCGTATTTGTTCTAACATATAATTTTGTGTTCTACACCCAAGTTGAAGAAGAAGAATGATTTATTTATGTTGGTGATTCTAGAACTACTTAAGTTCTTGAATGGAAAATGTTCTTCTTAAACTCACATAAGAAAAATATTGGAATTAATTGAGGTGGTCCTAATATCTGAACCAATTTGATTTCTATGTGATTATTAGGAAAAGTTGTGTGATTATTTTATTTGAATTAGATAAAGTGTTAATCAAAAATAATATTTTTGTGGGCAAAGAATTATTATATATAATCATGCTCTATTTGTTGGGTGTTTTTTCTATGTACATGTTCTTAAGTGCTGCAATTTGATATTTATCTAAGTCTTCTTTGATATTGGATGATGGTCTGTGCAGCAATTTATTGTTTTAGAAAATTGTTAAACGTCACACGGAAAGAGGAAAAAAGGAAAAAAAAAAAAGTTATGGTCTTTGTGATCTGGTTTGCAGCAATGAAAGTGTTGTTTAAATTTTTATTTATCGTATATAATTGTTAGACTTCTCGTTTTCCTTTCTTATTTTCTCTTTGATCACTTTCTAATTTTTCTGAGGACTAGATAACTTAGTCAACCACTGTAATTATTACTTACTGCTTATTTTCAGTGTGTTATAATGTAAATGTTTTAGTGATCTGGAAAAAAAAAAAAAAGATTAGGACAATATTCTTCATTAGAAAATTGAATATGAATGTCATGATGTTATCCAAACGATTGAATTGCTTCCAATGCATTTGAATGGCTTTAATAGAGTTACAATAATGGACAGTGAATTGTTGTCAGGACGTTAACCTATGTTATTTTTTCTCTATTTTATCTTTGATATATTCTTGGGTGTAAATTTGTGTGTCACATATAAAATAGGATACCTTATAAAATTGAAAAAATCTTGTATGAGCTTTGGAAAGATTATGTCTTAGACCGAAATATTTGAAAGTATGGGGGTGTCTTGTAATGTTATGGTATCAAATATAGTAAATTTTTTGTTGTACTAAAGAGGTACAATAATGCAAAGTGGATCTTAAAATCCACAAGCGGTCCTGTGTTTATCCTTTGTGGGGATGTCATAACATGAAAATCAACTAAATAGAATTTATTATTTTGGAGTTGTTGGTGATGAGGCTAAGTGGTTACGAGACTTCTTAGGGAAGATTTCAATTGAATAAAACCAACATCTTTTGTATATATATATTGTGGTTGCAAGCAATAATAATCGTAGGAAAAATAAAATTTTATTGGCAAAAAGTAGACACATGTATTTGAGATATAATGTGATAAAACAGCTGTTGTGAGATGGGATTATTTACGTAAATAAATGATGTGAAGTCGGAGGTGAACTTGATCAATTCATAGACTATGAGAAACATCGAGGGGAATGAGATTTTTTAGTCAATTGAGAAGATCAACAATGATGGTAACCCAACCTATGTGATTGGAGATCCCATGAATTAGGTTCATATGGGTAATAACAAGTCATTAGTTGATCAACTATGCACTATTAAATTATGTCTCTTCCTATGGTGTGTGAATATAGTGCAATATCGCAAGGCAAAGTGAGGCTGAGTTAAACCTAATCTATTACCATATCCTTTATGGGTGGTGTATTCTTTCACAGAATACACTTTGAGAAGTGGACCTATATGAGTGTGGAGCGTGCCGCTCCTATGAAATTGTGACGGATTTCTAGAGCACCTATGAATACCAGGACACACCGTATGGCCTCCTTAGCGCAAAACCGCGATAACGACAAAGATTGTGCGAGTATGATGTGATAAAATAAGACAATAGGCTTACAAAAGAATTCTTAGTTCATAGAAGTTTTACACTTCACCATTTATTCTGTAAGTATAATCTTGTTTTATCTAGGTCTGGTTCATAGTCTACGCGACACCAGATTTGATGCGTTGTACTCATATGTGAAAATCCAGCAAAATATTCGTTCTCCTTCATTTCCTCTTGATATATGTGAAAACCCATCAAAACTTTTTCCTATGATATTTCATAATAAATTATTTTTGAGATATATAGGGGATTGTTGTAAATATGGTAACTCAAAAAGAATGTCTAAGTTCATTCCATTAAGATAATATTAATGGGGGTCATTGATATGCTAATCATTTAATCTTCCAACGGTTGTCTCCATTTTGTACCGTACTCTTGTCCTTCATTTCATTGACATGTACTTCATTTTATGGTCATTAAAAATTCCTCTTCTTATAAACGTTGGGTATCTCATATTCTTGAGCAGATGACTTCTGTTGCCTATACATATTCTAGTCCTTTTCCTTGGGAGAAATACAAAAAGAGAGAGTCTTTTCACATATTATAGTGGCCTTTTTTTGGGTTTTATTTCGTGAAATCTTTGTTAGATTCTGGTCCTAGTTTTGTACTAGAAGAGCTTGTTGAATCTGGGGATGCACCCATACCGGGTAAAATATCCTTAAGGACAGTGTCTTAATTGACATGCCTCAAGCTATGAGATTGTTCAAGAATTTCATATAAGTGTTCGTGATCAAGTATTTTCCGTAAGATTTCCAACAAATATATGATTGTATTTTTTTTCTGTTTGGTTATCTATAGTTAGACAAGTCTTCTATCCTTGGAGATACTATACAGTACATGAAAGAACTTCAAGAACAGGTAAAACTACTCGAACAGACAGAGAAAAATACCTGCGAAAATAATGATTCCTCTACCTCCAAGGACCAAGTTGAAGGATCAAAGATTAAGGCAAGGATTTTGGACAAAAGTGTACTTATTAACATCCATTGCAGCAAACAAGATGGAATGGTGGGAAGAGTGTTATTCCAAATGGAGCAATTGCATCTTTCAGTCCATGACATTAGGATCATGCCTTTTGGTCGGACCAACCTTGAAATATCAATTCTTGCTGAGGTACTTTAATTATTGACACTCTTAATCTTCAACTAGGCATAAATTAGCTTAATTAGTTTGTACCTGCCATTGAACAACTGTGTTTAGGTTTTTGAGATCTCAACTTATCACTTGATACCTTATTAGACATCACACACAAACTAGATCTAGAGATATAAAACCAAAATACATGAATTAATTTCAAGAGTGGTCATCAAACATTTAATTTATTCCAAAAGTCACAATTTTTCTTTGTAACAGAAAAATAACTCAACTATGATTGTATATACTATATCACAAAGAAAAAATGGCCAAAACGACTTTGTAATTCATTGAACGAAAGTACACAAGTAATTAAGTTCTCGCTTCATCAACTCACCTTACATATTATCTGTGTGACACTACTTAAGATAAAATAAAAACATCATTTTCTGACCCACTTAATTATAAAAGACCCATGGT
This sequence comes from Lycium ferocissimum, assembly GCF_029784015.1. Classification (NCBI taxonomy): domain Eukaryota; kingdom Viridiplantae; phylum Streptophyta; class Magnoliopsida; order Solanales; family Solanaceae; genus Lycium; species Lycium ferocissimum. The sequence goes on along the minus strand of NC_081345.1, from coordinate 28,480,435 downwards.
GTATCGTAGGTGAAAACATCGGGTTAGCTTGGATTGGGAAATGAGTTTTCTTTTGTGTTATCTATGGCATCACACAGATATACGTAAGCTAAGCTGCTGACGCAACTATACTTATATGATGATTTTATGCATGTGACAACCTAACCGAATTTAGCATGTTTTGGCCTTTCTTATTTTATGTTATATATAAGCATTGTTGAGTTATTTTTTGCTAAGAATAATAACTTTTATCACTTTGGGACAATATAATAAAAGTTGAATGATCATCATTCGTAATATCTCAAATTAATGGGAGAAGGTATGCTTTATTGCAAAAAAATTATGTTCATATGTTTGTTCGCACTTCTTGCAGATGGAAAATGGATGTTGTATAACTGTGGAGGACATTGTAAAGGACCTCCAAATCAACCTTCTGGAGCAAGTTTAGCATGAATGATCTCTCCTCCTGATCTTCTCTAGGTTACCTTTTCCCTTGTTGCCCCTAGACCTCGTAAATAATAAAAAGATACATTTTTAATTACCTATGTGTATAATTAATTGAGAGCTCTTTTTGAGATTGTGTGATACTTACCTCTCCTTTAGTATGCATTTTTCTTTGTTGAAATTATATAGGAAAAAGGGTCAAATATACCCTTCTACTTAAGTTTATTGGCTAACAACTTTTCCCTCCGTTAGCCAAAGTAGTCAAATATATCCCTCCGTTAGCCAAAGTGTACACATATACCCCTTAATGGATGGAAATCCCGCATCAACCAAAATTACTCATTTAACTAAAATTATCAATGCCCTATAAGTTAGACCCGACCCGACCCGACCCAAAAAATAATTTCCCCCCGACCCTAAAAAAATAAATTAATTTCTGTAGCTCCTTTTAAAAAAAAAAAAAAATGCAAGTGATCGTATTTTCTTAAATTTAAGCAACATTTGCTATGTTATTTAAGAAGAAGAATATTATCGTAGTGTTATGTGTTGTTTAATTTTAGCTTTACTTATTTTTCTTAATTTCTAAGCACAAATTTGCAGCGTATATTTTTTTTAAAAAACTAAAAAAAAATAATCTATCGGTAAAACTATTTTCTCTGTCGAAGCTAATTTCATCATCACGTTGAATGTTTTTCAGTTGCAGATAATTTATCAATTTTAATTGTCGTTTCATTTTTGTAGAATCAATACATCACACCAGTAGTAATAACCACAAACATACTCAATTAATTGCACTATTATTCGATAATATTTTCTTCTTCTTAACATCGCAAATTTCTGCTAAAACATTAGAATAAATACACACACACTTGCAATCTCTCTCTCTCTCTCTCTCTCTCTCTCTATATATATATATATATATATATATATATATATATATATATATATATAGAGAGAGAGAGAGAGAGAGAAATTTGCGATGTTAAGAAGAAGAAAATACTATCGAGTAATAGTGCAATTAGTTGAGTATGTTTGTGGTTATTACTACTGGTGTGATGTGTTTTTTAATTTTAGCGTTACTTGTTTTTCTTAATTTCTAAGCATAAATTTGCATAGTATTATGTTAAGAAGAAACGAGAGAAGAAATTATTTGTCTTATAATAGGAGATTAATCGAGCATCTTTGCAGTTTTACAAGTTAATTTCTGTAGCTTTTTTTTTTTTTTTTTTTTTTTTTTTTTTTTTGGGTATATTATGGTGTAGGGAAATTATTTTTTGGGCCGGGTTGAGTCTAACTTATGAAGCATGGGTAATTTTAGCTAAATGGGTAATTTTGGCTGATTTGGGAATTTCTATCCATTCAAGGGTATATGTGTATACTTTGGCTAACGGAGGAGTATATTTGACTACTTTAGCTAACGGATGGTAAAGTTAACCAATAAACTAAAGTAGAGAGATATATTTGACCTTTTTCCCAATTATATATACCAGAGGAAAATTAATATTTTTCCTGAGTTTGGGATTCCTTTAATTTCCTTTTTTTTTTTTCTATATATTCCCCATTTGGTGTTAGAGCTTGATTAATCCGGATTTGCATCGAAATTGGAGATAAGCTCTTTCTATTACATTTACAGGATTTGAACGTGACAACTCTAATTAATGTTGGAGCGGTACCATTACTATCACACCGCAACTTTTGGTAACAAGTATCGTTGTCTCTTCTGTTCTCTTTGGGACTCTTTCTTCCCATTATGTTGGGACTTAAATAATCTACATATATATTAAGATTTTTAGTTATATATATATATATATTGTTAGTGTACAAAAATATTATACTATCAGGTCACTTTTACCTATCATAATAGCCTAGCAGGTAATTAATATAATCTTATTTTTAAGATTATGAATTTCACATTTTAAGAAAATTCCTGTAAATTAAGGGTGTGGTATATAACTTAAACCCAAATATTATTAACTCCTTCAAGATTGATGTAATTTGCTAAAGGAAATATCTATGGCTAATTTTTCATTTTAGGACTATAGTGTGAGAACATCATTTAACTAGACATTAAAATATTAAACATGAATGGAACCAAGTGCTTTAGTTGGTCATGTTAAAACTTCTTTCTTCTTCCCACCTTAATTAAAGCGACCACAGGAAAAACCTCAGCGTGTTGTGCTCCATGGTCGGTGAAATTGTTTTTTAATTGTCATTAGACAACAAAATAGACCTGCTTTTATATAATGGCAATATAAAAACGAACAAACAAATTCCACGCCTTAGGATCGGTGGAAACTTCAGTTGGTAGTTCTTGAAACATTACTAATTAAATAATTAAACTTTCATTAATTTTAATTTTTGCTTGTTTGTTTACAATCTCCCATGCTTCTAGGGTTCATTTACAGCACGTGGGTGAAAACGCGGTCAAACAGTGGAATTGTTAAAAAATGGAATAAAAAAGTTGACGCAGGAGAATCTATCAGAACAAATTAAATACAATACCAATTACGTACTACAAAGACACAGAATTAACTATTCAAATCTAAAGTTCAGACTTTCCGACCACTTTTGTTATGCTTGTGTATTGAAATTCACTAATTTTTAGATGGAAAAAATGGATATGGGGAATATAAAATACTAAAAGTTGGGTTTCTATTAATCTTTTAGTGGCCATTTCTTTCAACTGCATTATTATTTCTTGCAATTAATTTAATTTAATGTCCGTCATATTTGAGTAGAGGAAATGACTTAGCAGCAATTAACTTACTGTCACTAAATAATTGCCGCTAAAAGTAAGTAGGGTAATGTTGTAAATCTTCGTCTTGTGTTCTTTATTCATATTTTCTAATAATATTAACTAAAATAAGATACGCCAGTCAAGCATATCGCTCTTTTAGTGGGGATTTGTTCTGACCTCAAGATAAGATTTCCTTACGGAAGAATCAAATAAAAAAAGGGGGTCCATTTCATTATCAACGATTCATTAGTTGGATTTTCTTTGTTTAGTCCAATACTAGAGGTATAACATTCTTTTGAGAGTGTATACGGTGAAAACTGAGGTAATTTGCATACGGTGAAAAAACAAAGTAAATGTCGCGGCTGTCCAGTACGAGATCATTAGCCTTGGGTAAGATCGAAGGGGTCGAGGGCCAATGAGTTGTGAGTTTGTCCGATTAAACATCAGAAACCGAGGGTCTATGAATAGGTTCAGAGGCCCCGAGCCCGAGGGGAAGGCACTCGATTCAGGTTCGGAGTATCCATTACGAGCTAGGTTACACGTCGCCAAACCGTTCTGTGATTTGCGCTAACACCCATATGGAATCTCTGACATCCTTACGGGGCGCCGTTTTATGAATTTTTAGGGTTTTCTTAAAGGGCCTTTTTAGGGTTGTACAAGGGTCCATCTACTATTTGTTATGAATAGGGGGTGAACCCCTTCATTTTAGGGCTAGTCTTTCACACATATTCACATTTGTAATCTGAAAATCATTATATATCCAAGTCTTTTTACTGGTTTGGCTCGGCACAAAGGCGTTTTCTTTCAAATCGGACCAAATCTGCAGAGACGAATAATCTCGTTTTCTTGAGCTACTTTCGTTCTTAATCATAAATTTATAGCTTTACTTTTGCATATTGTTTTCGTAAATCATTAGTCCAACCACATATCCTATAAATCACGTATAAATTTATTCGTTATCATTTTAAGGGAAAACAGAGAGCTCAAATATATATATAAAATATAGGAGAACCAGAGTTCGATGGCACCAGCCAGCACGAAGTACAAATACCCATCTGCTATTTTCATCCCAAAACTAAGAAAAACCACAGTGATTTTTCTGAGAGAAAATTATAGAACACACAAAAGCTCAAACACACGCCAAGAGAGGAAAAAATAACTGGGTTTAAGCTCATGATTAGAAGTAACCTGTTCGATTTGCCCAGAAATTTATGTGGTTGCTTTTGTTGGTGAATAGTGCTGATAAGAAAGCAGATGATGCCATTGAGCTAAAACTTAACCATTAGATCACCAGCTGAAACAATGGGAGGCGAAGAATGACATTTTCTTGTTGATCCATTTCAAGCAAATAGTATGTGCTTTGGGGAAGAGAGGAAAGTAGCTGTAGATGTTCTCTACATGTGGTGAACCACTAAAAGGACAAATGCCCTTTCTTTTACTTTTAGATAGGTGCTTTGAATGGAACGACAGAAAAGTTTGTTTGATTGATCTCTTTTACTTTTATGTCCTTTTTTTAAGCGAAAGGTGCAACTATAACCGCCTCAACTTTGCGATATAGAGTGAATATACTCTCATTAAAAAAGTGATATATATATATATATATATATATATATATATATATATATATATATATATATATATATCTTTATCTCTACAAAATGGTGTAAATATACTCTATCCTTACAAATAATCAAAATATACCTTTTCTTTAACAAGAGTTAAAATAAAAATTTAGCTTTTTTTTTAATTAAAAAAATGTCATGTGGTTTTAAATAAGAAAGTCTACCTATTCTTTTTTTGAGTAGACAAATTTTTCTAACGCCACATGTTAAATTTTTCTCTGGCATGTTGGGTCTGGTTCGTTTAAAAAAATTATCTCCATGGATTTTTAAAAAAAAATATGTATACTCATTTTTTTAAATGAACCAGACCCGACCCACCAAAAAAAATTATCATGTGACTTTAAAAAAATATGTTTACTAAAAAAAAAATAGGTAGACTTTTTTTTTAAAGCCACGTGGTATTTTTTTTAATTAAAAAATAAACTAAATGATTTTTAAAAAAAACTCCGTCAGCAAAAAAGGTATATTTGCACAATTTTATAACGACAAGGGTATATTTACACCACTTTTACAACGGGGTATATCTACTCTAAATCGCAAAGTTCAGGAGTATATTTGCACCTTTACTCTTTTTTTTAATTATATATTATTTGTATTCCTATTTTGTCCTCGTGGTAATTTTATGAAAAGAGTGATTTTATTGTTTTACAAGAAAATAAAGAGATTGGGGGTTTTTTTTTTTTTTAAAAAAAAAAAAAGGTGCGAGTTTGATTAAAAAAAAAAAGGCACATATTAACGGTGCAAAATGCCAAGGACTCGTATAGTACACACATAGGTTATTTAGTAAACCATTCAAAAAGTTTACTTTGAAATTTGAATTATGAAACTCACATCCTATAGCTCCCGATGTTTCAGCGATCAGCACAATCACATTAAATTACGCATCCCAATGTGGTAGAAAATGCTATGTTGATTTCAAATTTTTGATCAAAATAGTGTCCTTTGAGTGACAAATTCAACAGAATTTTGTTGACCAAAATGGTGAAAACGCATCCTAGTGGAGCACCTTCAGTGTGTGGTTTGCACTTCTAAAAACAAACGGTCCATTAAAAATACTTACACTGAAGGTGATCTATAATCCATGAGCCTTCAATAGATATACATTTCAAACTTTGGAAAAAGGTCCATCTAGTGTAAAACACCGCCGTGTAAATTTGAAAAATAAGAAAATCTGAAAAAGTTAATTGTTTTGTGTGATATATAGCATGACAGCCTTTCCAAACCTAAACGCTCATATAATGCCACACACCTTCAGTGAACTTACAAAAATGCCCTTCGCCAAGAGAGCCTTCAGCATTATTTTCCCGTTCCTCTATATATGGAGCCGAATACATTATTATGTATATTCAGTTCAAAAAATTAGTGCACATTGCCCTTGAATGCACACTTCAATCTGAATTTTCAAAAATAAGGGTAGTGATTTTCTTCATAGTATATTGCTCTTCCTATTTGAGTATATAACTTACTAATAACAGACGTATTTTTGCGCAGTCTAAAAATGTCAAATGCACGTCGTGGTAGAGTTGCATTGTATTGGGGCAAAAAACAAGCAGAAAAAACAAGAAAATGCCGATGAATTCGAGTTGATTTATGAGGCAACTGAGTGGGATGGTGAAAATTGGAAGCAACTGGAGGGGTAAAAAATGGGTATAATGATTAATAATATTATAATTCTATAAGATAAAATCGGCAATATAATATAAATAAACACAACAATTAATAAATAAATGTGGTAAAAAATTAATACACAAACTAGAAAAGTAATAAAGTAAAATAAAAGCAAAAAGTTACCTCTTGAAAATGCGCTTTCTTATTTGAACGGTTGATTAATGCACAATTTTTTTGAATAGAATTGATGTCCATCTTCCAAATAATGTTTTGAAAGTTTTTTTTTGTTTTGTTTATGAAGTAGCTCTTGACAACAATGGTGAAGGGGGACCACAGAAGAGTGGTGCGGAAGAGGGACATATACCATCATTTATGGAGAAGCTCTTGACAGCAATGACTAAAGGCGTTTTTGTAAGTTCACTGAAGGTGCCTTGTATTGTGTGAGCCTTTGGGGTTTAATTTAGTCCGCGTACCAAACGATTCCTTTAGGTTTGGGAAAGACCGTCATATTATGTCACATCACTACAAAAATTTTACTTTTTTAAATTCTCTAATTTTTCAAATTTACACTGAAGGTGCTTTACAATAAATGATCCTTTCTCTACTTTACAATAGATGATCCTTTCTCCAAAGTTTGAAATATCCATTAAAGGCTCATGGGTTGCAGAACATCCTTAGTGTAAATATTTTTAACGGACCGTCTGTTTTTATACATGAAAATCGCACATTGAAAGTGCTCTATTAAGGGTGTGTTTTCACCATTTTAGTTAAATAAAATTCTGACAAAACCATTTATTGGATTTGTCCTCAAAGGACACCATTTTTTATCAAAAATTCGTTGATTATAACAGAAAATCTCACGTACGTCGGTCTTTTCCTCTTGGGAAAGGCCCTTTTTCTTTTAAAAGTAATGAGAGGTTCAGTACGTGTTCTAACAAAACAAACTGGACTAAATGGCATAATAAAACATTAACATGGTCCAAAGTGTCTAACTTCAAACTTTAATTTAAAGCTGAGAGGGACTATAAAACTTTAAAGTAGCGAGACAGTTTCAATGTTTTTTCTGCTCACAAAAACTCATAGCCGAACAGAAGTAGTTCTACTGTTTCTCATTGATGCAACGCTTATTCTTTGTTCAATGTCGGAAATACTGTTACACTCATGCAATTGCATCAAATTCTCAGATTTCTCATTTTGCTCGTTTGGGCCAAATTCAGAATGCCCGAAAGGTGTTCGACGAAATGCCCAACAGAACTGTAACTTCTTGGAACTCTATAATCTCTGGGTATTTCCAAAATCACCAACCCCATGAAGGCCAGTGTCTATTTAATCAAATGCCTGAGAGAAACATTGTTTCCTGGAATGGGTTAATCTCAGGTTATGTAACGAATAGGATGGTGAATGAAGCAAGAAAGGTGTTTGACAAAATGCCTCAAAGAAATGTTATTTCTTGGACTGCTATGGTTAGAGGATATGTTGAGGAAGGGTTAGTTGAGGAAGCAGAAAAACTGTTTTGGCAAATGCCTGAAAAGAATGTCGTGTCGTGGACTGTGATGTTAGGTGGTTTAATTCAAGAAAGGAGAATTGATGAGGCTAGAAAGCTTTATGATATGATGCCAGTAAAGGATGTAGTTGTAAGGACTAATATGATATGTGGTTATTGTCAAGAAGCTAGGTTAGATGAGGCTCGCGATCTTTTTGATGATATGCGAAAAAAGAATGTGGTTTCTTGGACTGCTATGATATCAGGATATGCCCAAAATGGTAAACTGGATATTGCTAGGAAACTATTTGAAGTCATGCCTGAGAAGAATGAGATCTCATGGACTGCAATTGTAATAAGTTATGTGCAATATGGTAGATTTGAAGAGGCGTGGAAGCTTTTCGAAGTGATGCCTGTAAAAACAACTCCTGCTTGTAATTCCATAATACTTGGAATAGGACAGAATGGGGAGGTTGCTAAGGCAAGGATGGTGTTTGATCTTTCGAAGGAGAAGGATAATGCAACATGGAGTGCAATGATCAAGGTTTATGAAAGGAAGGGTTATGAGTTAGAGGCGTTGGATTTGTTTCATCGAATGCAAGTAGAAGGATTTAGGCCAAATTTCCCTTCGTTGATAAGCATTCTTTCAGTTTGTGCTAGTCTTGCAAGTCTTGATTATGGTAGAGAGATACATGCACGGTTAATCAGAACCGACTGTGATGATGACGTGTATGCCTCCTCTGTATTAATCACGATGTACATCAAATGCGGTGATTTCGTTAAGGCCAAATTAATATTTGATAGATTTTCTCCAAAAGATGTGGTCATGTGGAATTCTATTATAACAGGTTATGCTCAACATGGTTTAGGAGATGAAGCGCTAGAAGTGTTCAGAGAAATGTGTTCTTTAGGTATTACCCCAGACGAGGTTACCTTCGTTGGAGTTTTATCCGCATGCAGCTACACTGGGAAAGTGAAAGAAGGGAAAGATATCTTTGAGTCCATGAATTCAAAATATCAGATGGAGCCAGGAACTGCACATTATGCTTGCATGGTTGACATGCTTGGTCGAGCTGGCCGGTTGGATGAGGCAATGGATCTGATTAACAAAATGACTGTAGAAGCAGATGCAATTATTTGGGGTTCTTTGATGGGTGCATGTAGGACGCATATGAACCTAGATTTGGCAGAAGTTGCTGCAAAGAAACTTTTAAAGCTTGAACCCCAAAATTCTGGGCCCTATGTCCTACTTTCTAATATTTATGCATCCAAAGGTAAGTGGGCTGATGTTGCTTCTCTTAGGAAGTCGATGCAGTCAAGGGAAGTGGTTAAATCACCTGGTTGTAGTTGGCTTGAGGCAGACAAAAATGTTCATATGTTCACTGGTGGACAAAGCACACCCCATCCCGAGCATAAATTGATCATCAAAATGTTAGAAAAATTGGGGCCTAAGTTAAGAGAAGCTGGATATATTCCTGATGGAAGTTTTGCTTTGCATGATGTGGATGAAGAAGAGAAGATGCATAGCTTGAATTTTCACAGTGAGAAACTAGCTGTGGCTTATGGACTTCTTAAATTGCCTGAAGGTATGCCCATACGAGTAATGAAAAATCTTCGGGTTTGTGGTGATTGTCATTCTGCTATTAAAATAATCGCTAAAGTCACAGGACGAGAGATAATTCTGAGAGATGCCAACAGATTTCACCATTTTAAGGATGGAGTATGTTCTTGCAAGGATTATTGGTGACTGCGCTGTTACTTCTGTGCATAATTCATAAAATGCAGCTTTGGTGCTGTGGTCACCGTCAGTGGTGAGAATTCATCTAGCAGCCAACTCTATACATTCATTTTTAATAGATTATGGAAGAGTATCATAAAACCCACTAATGGGGAGCATATCATATCAAGTTACCGGAGATATAGTGTATGCTGTGTTTGTAGAACAAATATAGAGGATTATGTTGTCATGACTTTGCTAATTTTTTTTATTTTACTGACATTAGTTGTGTGAGGTTTCTTTTTGTCTCACAAAAAAGTGGACCCAAAAATGTAAGATTTGGGTCCACTTTTTTTGTGAGACAAAATGAAACCTATGTTAGTTGTGTGAGACACATAATACGGTTTTTCCTAAATTTGCACGGTCTGTCAACCTACTACAACTCTCCACCTTTATGCTGACTTGGTACTTGCTATGTGAAGCTCACTTGATTTATAACCTATCTACCATACTGTTCTTGGTATTATGTGAAATGATTTACAGTTTATATAAGCTTTAAACTTGGCTTTGTTGCTATCTTCTTTTGGCAACTTTGTATTGCTTTCCATGGAAAAGATGACATGACAACAGTCAAGCGAGAGTATTAAAAAGATGATCACTGCAATCTGAGTGTAAAATTCAACTTTTAATTAGTTGAATTTCCATAAGATCTTGAAGATTCAACATTTTATTAAAAAAACACATCTTATTTTGCAGACAAATATCAATATCCGTGCTGTAGCTCATGGTTGTTCAGAGTACAATGTTACAGTAGTTGTTAAGCAAGAAGACTGTGTGAGGGCTTTACGTGCTGTGCACTCAAGATTCTATTTGTCAAGAACTACTATTTCTGAAGGGAGTACATTGCTTGACCAGCTCAAGGATCAGGTCTTTCATTTCAAGTTTTATGCTATATATTTTGTATTTTCTACAACTATTGAAGTTAAAATAGGCTTTCTTCAATTGAGTACCATTATTTCGCCTATTAATTTCCATGAGTTAAAGGTTGTAGAAAGTTTTTCAACATCTTTTCTTTTGATTGGCAGTCAGCTGTCTTAAAGGAAAAAATTCAACATTGACTTGCGCGCGATGGGTATGATCGGAATAGACTCAATGCTATTAAGCGGCATGTAAGTCTTGAAAATTCATCTTTCTTCTAAATGCTCAGTAATTTATGTCTTACAGATGCATTCTTTGGCCCTTAGAATTTTTTATCGAGTGATTTTTTGTTTAGAATGAAGGAAAGCAGCATTTTACTGAATAAAACAGTTCAAGTGCAAAAAGTCGGAAACTTGAGTTATGATTTCTAAAATTGTTACTCTAATGGATAAACAGAATAAGATTGTTTCAACAATTTGAATTTGACGACTAATTGCAGAGATAATCCTTTTTCTTTCAATCAAATTTGTTTCTTTATAATCACTGCAGTAAAAGTTGGAGGTTACATAGTAAATTTAAAATCTTAACTGCTTAACTGCAGCTACCTATCCCGGAATAATACATTATGCTTTTGCCATTGGATGACATGTTTCCAACCTTGCTCAGGGTGCTGGTCACTCAGAAATGAAGAATGAACCTTCTATTAGTCAAACTTAGGGAACCATTTGGTCTCTTAGTTCTCCCTTCATCCCGTCTTTTGATTAGTGTGAAGATTAAAAATATAATATTTGATTTTTTTTTAATTAGATATACCTTTAAGTTAATAATTAAAATGAACAAATTCAGGTGGCTGTTGGATTAAATTAGCAGGAAGGTGAAACAAGTATATGTTTAGATTAGATGAGTTGCCAAGTAACTTTTACCTTTATAAACAGGGATCAATGATCAATCTTCTTGGGTGGAAACAGGAAGGTTGGTCACAGAAATTGAAATGGGAGGGGTACTTGCTAATTGGGACTTTTGATTTGAGCTTCCTTTACAAAATTAGTAATTGCGTTTAAGTGGAATAATAAAAAATGAGCAGCTGCTGACCAGGCAAAGAAAAAAAGTGCTCCTAAAGGTTTCATCTAAGCTAGACTTCTAAAATATATAGACTTAATACTTCCTTGTTGTTCATATAAAGAAGCCTGGATTATCTGTCGTTGGTTCTTGAATTTTGCGTGTTGACTCATAATTCATTTATTCCCTCTCTTCCTGTCCTTTAAGCTGATCTCATGTTTTTTTGTGTCTGTAGCTTTTAGGTTTATAGTTTCAATGTGACTAAGGAACTTCCAAGTTTTTCTATGCTACTGATATTTCCTCAGTGTCAATCTCTGTGTGTCATGGTAGGTCTTTAATGAGATTGAAAAATTGTAGTTTATTAGGAACTTAATATCTTCTCTTTCCTTCTCCTTAATTTTCACTATCACCAATCTAATGTTCATTACATTGTTCTTGCTATTGGTGAACTTCTTGGGTTCCAAAAGATACATAGCCTTTCCAGCTAATTACAAGACATTCTTTTCAATGTTGATAGGGGTATTGATTTGTCGAATTTGAAAGAGCTGTTAAGTCAAAAAGGAGAAATGGCTGACTTGAATAAGTTTGTTCAGCATGTGAGCGAAACGCACACGCAAGTATACGTGGTCGTACAAGTAATATAGAACTTTTAAGTCCAGATATCGATCCCACAGAGACTTAGATTTTACTGTTAAACTAATTCAAATTCGAATAAAACTATTCAAGAGAGTGAAAATCAAAGTGTTTGTTGTGACTAAACTAAAACTGAAAAGTAAACAATTTATGATGGGTGTTTTTGTGACTGAGAATATTTCGACAAAGATTGTAAGGTTTACAGATGATGGAGAGTTTCAGGGTCATGGCTTTCGACAATCCAGTTGATCTTCTGACAATTCTACCTATCTTATTTCCTGGGTTACTGGTTGACGGGTTAATTATAACTTTATGAGTATCTTCCGAGTTGCTCACAAGCCTGTAGATGCTACTATAACGCCTATATCCTTATGGTCGTCAAAGGTAACAAGAACGCATTTCATTCTCCGTATTCAACTAAGCAAGGCTAAAGGGTATATTCCTATCCTCATTAGCGAAACAATTATATCGAACAAGCCCTATTTATTCTTATTACGCATGCAAATTCCCTATCCCTAGTTCAATTCACACACCACAGATAGTGTTCAACTATTGGCCAGATAATCAAACAATTAAGATCAAGAATAAATAAGCAACCCAAAGTATGGAAATTTAATAGATAATAATTGTCGCCAAACCAACTATCATGTCTTTCGCCACAACCCCAGAATTAAGAAGTTTAGCTACTCATGATTCTATATGAAGAACAAGAATTCATGAAGAAACTAGGGTTGAAACGAAGAAAATAAAATAAAACTAGAGAGAAAGTTAAGATGACGGCTTACAAGTCTTAGAATAATCCCAACACGTTGTTTACCACTAATGATGCCAGTGTGGTGGCAAGATTTCTGAAGAACATTTTTTCTAGGTTTGGAACCCCTCGAGCCATCATCAGCGATCAAGGTACGCACTTTTGCAATCGGCTTTTTGATAAATTGTTGCTTAAATATAGGGTGAAACACAAGGTAGCGACTGCTTATCATCCTCAGACGAGTGGTCAAGTGGAGGTATCGAATCGAGAAGTTGAGAGAATTTTGGAGAAGACTGTGAGCGTGAGTAGGAAAGATTGGTCGCTGAAGCTCGATGATTCTCTGTGGCATACAGAACAGCCTACAAAACTCCTATTGGCACATCTCCTTATAGGCTCGTTTTTGGTAAGGCATGTCATCTACCGGTTGAGGTTGAGCATAGAGCGTATTGGGTGATAAAGAAGCTGAAAATCTAGACATGGTACAAGCTAAAGAAAAGAGATTGTTGCAATTGCACGAGTTGGATGAGTTTCGCTATCATGCATATGAGAACGTGAAGATGTGCACGAGTTGAAATAGCACTTTGATAAACTATGTCAATAATCAAGTTTTCAGCCCTTCGTAGTTATATTTTCTTTCCGCCGTCTTTCCACTCTATCAAAGAAGGGAAAAGATGACAGTCTTTGTGAAACAATTGTTTTTATATCTATTTGAAATGCACCTCAAAACAAGACAAGCGAGTAAAGAATAATAATCAAGTTTTCAGCCCTTCGTAGTTATATTTTCTTTCCGCCGTCTTTCCACTCTATCAAAGAAGGGAAAAGATGACAGTCTTTTTGAAACAGTTGTTTTTATATCTATTTGAAATGCACCTCAAGACAAGACAAGCGAGTAAAGAATAATTATATTAATAGCTAGAAAAGGAAGCTTCTCATGCTTTCTATTTCATATTTTCCTTCCTTCAAGCGAATAGTGCTGCCTCGCTTTAGCTAGGCTGAGAATACGATTTCACTGCTTCCAGTGCTTGAAGCTGAGAGCTCTACAATGGCAATCATATACACATTACTTCTATGAAGCTACTGTTGGAGCTGGACTACCAAATATTAGCACCTTACGTGGTCTTCTTGAAACTGGGGACAAGATTTTGCGGATTGAGGGTATTTTTAGGTTTGTATCACTGATATGAAAATATGAGTATGCACTTTCCCGGGATTCATATGAAATTCATCTATCCTAAATTGCATATTGTTATAACGAAGCTATCTTTGTCTTAGCTAGAAGACGCACCAAGGAGTGCAAAATTTCTCTCTTTAGTCTGATTCCTTTGCATTCATTTTCATGCATTTATTCTTTCCTTTTCTTTTTTGGGCAGTGGAACTCTGAGTTACATATTCAGTAACTTTACGGGAACAAGAGCTTTTAGCCAAGTGGTGAAGGAGGCGAAAGTGGCTGGTTATACTGAACCAGATCCAAGCAATGACCTATCTGGAACACATGTTGCTAGGAAGGTATAGGCTGATAAGTTTGAATGTTTTGATTCATTGTGATTAAGTTTTAACCCAACACAAGATTACATTCTTCAGTTTCCATTTGTTCAATGCTTTGGCTTAGTGTTGGCATTTAGCTGAAATTAACATTTTGGAAGTGCCACTGGTGATGAAATTTCCAACCATGACTTAGTGTATCATAAACAATAGCTTTCAATTGACTTCCATCCTGATCCCACCTTGATGTGTTTACTCACTTATGCCGATTTTCCTTCTCGCCTGAGAAATAACAACCAAGATTTATTTTTGAGTTTGCTGGTTCCCCTCGCAGTTACTCTCTTAAATAGATCGAAAAGAAAACCAACTTCCTGGAAATTGATGCTGAAAGAGTTGGTTTTTTTGTCTTGTGATAGAAAATCCATGTGACAATTTTAGTTGGATGATTTCTATTACTTGGAGCCAAAGGATGATTTACTTGGAGCCAAAGGATGCATTGCTTGGAGCCAAAGATGTGGAGGAGAATTGAAATGCCATGTAGCACACTTGGAGCCCAAGTCATTTTATGCCTATAAAATGAGAGGCAATTCTTCTTTGTTCATAATCCCAAAAATCATACAATCCATTGTAGTGAGTAGAGAGTTGAGAGAGCAATTCTCTTAAGTGTAATTGGGAAATCTCCCCTTCCTTTGTTAATAATATAAAGACAACTGTTCTCTGGTGGACGTAGGATCATTTTGATCCGAACCACGTTAAATCTTGTGTTCTTTCTTTTACGTTTCCGCTAACAGATGCTACCTAAATCATGGCTGATGTTTTTTTGATATGCAATAACTTTTCTGTTCCAGGTGATAATTCTTGCTTGAAAAAGTGGATTCGACCTAGAGCTTTCAGATATCCCTCAGAGCCTTGTGCGAGAACCATTAAGGGTGAGTACGCAGCTTATATACATGTAATATTAATTGAATAGGCATATTTGTTCTCTATAGAGTGACATTTGGTGGGTTTTTCAGGCTACTGCATCTGCCGAGGACTTTTTGCTGAACCTGCCAAAATTTGATCAAGATTTGTCTAAACAGAGGAAGGAGGCTGAAGATGAGGGGGAAGTAAGTACTCCGGACTTACATAATTGAGCTCGAGTATTGTGATGAACCTGCTATACTCCCTCCATTGAAGTTGATTTTTCCCATACCTTTTTAGACCGTTGAAATTCTTTTAAAAAAATTATCCTAAGCATGCAAGTTTTACAATTAGTTTGGGGTTGCTGCGTAGTTGATTCATATATCGATTGATGCAAGCTTTCAATTATATAACAACGTTATGTCCACTTTTACAATTTGCCAAGTAACGTCTTCTTAATATTTGAGAAGCCAAATGTAACTTGTGTATCCTGCATGTTACCCAATTTAATATCAAAAGATAAATTTTCAAGCATCATTTCAGTACCTTTGCCAAGTAAGATGGGAACATTTATTTCCGCATTGGAGCAATATGACTTTATATAGGACTCAGAGCCCTTAGAATCCCAGTGTGGAAGAGTTGTTCATTTTACACATTAAGTATCTTGCATAAAAAATCGTTGACTTTTAGGATTGGTTATGAACCAAATTTCCGATTTTAGGGTAGAACTTATTTAATTATTGGCCACCGCTAATATGATTTCAATCTTTATTTTCTGCGTTGGCCAAATAACTGACTGCTGCTTTTGTATGTATTTGAGAGAGAGATTTCCTTTCTTGTATTTATATTACCCCATTTGAAAATGTTGATATTCATGAAGGTATTAAGGTATGTTGGAGTAGTAGATGTTGTCAATGGAAAAGGCTCTGTTGAATTGGGGAGATACAACAAGCAGCATCCATTCACCCAACTCTCTGGATCAGACAACATAATTGCATTCACACTGAAAGATATTGTAAGCACCCCTAATAGTTCGTGGTCCGGGAGCTGGGGCTGAAGTGACTGCAGGCGGAGTATTCAGTGATATTGCGACTGGCCTCATATCTTGGTGCTCCGTCATAATTCATGGACTTGCACATACTCCTTATTCCACGTTTTGTCAGTCATCACCTGCTCCTAGTTGCAGTTATATAATTTCATGATTGTTGTGAATTTTAAGCAACTGATAGTGTTGCTCATTTTGTAACATGGCACTTATCATCTATTGGAAATCGTAGGTTGCTTATTTAGGAATAAATCTGATGGTATTAAAGCTGTATCATGGTCATAAATCATGATGGATATATCGTGTAGAGGATACACCTTGTTAGTGAAGCATGGTGCTGTTGTATATCAATTCAACTAATTAACTGTCCAAGGCATTGTATCCTGTTGCTATTTTTGCTCTCTACTGTTGATTACTACGTATTATGGAGGTTTTTAGAGAACCAAAAGTTCAGCACTTTTTACTTTGTTGATGATGGGAATAAAAAATACGAAATACTCAACAAAAGTTTGCTCTTCACATGGCATAGGAGGAACGATGAGCAGGAATGAATCCCAGAAGAATGTGATAACAGTAAAATACAGCAAAAATGATAACTGGTACATTAAGCCAGTGACTACTACATACGGTTGCATTATGGAAACCAATTACTATAAGTTTACGGGAGTAATTTATAGAGAAAGAAAACAGAAGGCACGCAATGGCAGGAAGATCAAAATATGGTTGGATAAATGACTGGAAGTGTCTGCATTGAAAGAGCTGTTTCCCGAATATAGTCATCTTCAAGAATTGCACAATATCAAGATGCTACATCAAAAAGGATGGAAATTGAATCTCAGAAGAAATTTCAGTGTCTGGAAATAGAAAGGTTTAATTTAATCCTCCGTTGCAAAAACTGGAAGCAGTATATATGGAGGTGGATAAAGACTCCATAGTACGGACAGGCTGCACGGATGGAGGATTCTCAGTTGACTCCTGTTACAAAAATTTGTTTCAACAGAAAATGCAGTAACTCAACTCACTGTCCTTGGAAAATGATTTGAAAGATAAAGAGTTCCTATAAAAGCTGCAAGCTTTTTATGGATTACAACTCATGGTGCCCGTTTGACACAAGAAAGCTTACAAAGAAGACGATATCAGTTATGCTGCAGCAAGGATCATCAGTATGTTTCTGCCACTTATTCGTCCCTGAAGTTATTTGTTCTGCTTCATGTAATCGGTTTTCTTTCTTTTTCGGTACCGACTCTTTCTAGCTTTTCTTGTGTTATTCATGTCTACTATAAATTGTTCTGCTCCGAGTCGATTGAAACTAATATTTTGTTCATTTCTTTTTCCTTTCTATTATGCATGATTTGGATGTCGCCTGAATGGAAAAATAGTATGATTCTACACATATAGCTACTGAGAACCAGAGAATGATATTCTATTTTAAGGAGAAATAACTCCTAACTCCTAGAACTTTGCTACAGAGGCAACAGCGCAGATAGGGGCGGAGCAAGCGGGGGCGTGGGTTCGAAGCCGGCTAAAGTGAGTTTTTATCGAATCATATATTTGTATTAAATTTTTTGTCAAATATTTACAAATTATTAATTAAGAACCCAATAACTATAAAGAATTAGAACCCCGAACCTACAAGCTTCGAATCGTGGCTCCGCCTCTGAGCGCAGAGGTGACCAAATAAATGTGCACATGAGTTCTTAAATTCCTTCATGCTCTATTAGCAATAAGATAAAATTCTGCATACTGCATGCAACATCAAACTCATGGATTGGGAAAACCACTAGTTCCAAATTTTAAGTAAGTGGCAATAAAGGAAAGTTATGCAAATGAAGACCATTTATCCAACAAATGATCACACAAATTCTTTGACTCTTGGAGCCACCCTTAAGCTAGGCAGCTGCTACTGAAGTCTGCAAAATTTACCATAAAAAATTGCAGATGGTTTGCTTTTTTTCTTTTTGACTGTACAAGATTCTGAAAAACACCTTCAACTCTAGCTCAAGAACCAAAATAAGAAGGAAAGCTCAATAAAGTCTTGGAAAACCATACTTCAAAGTATCATCATCCAAAAGGATCCAAGATCAGCCACCTTAACATAAGACATCAGTTGCTATAGAAACTCAAGTGACTTCACCATATCCGTTACTAATGACCAGACAACTGAATCAACCACATGTCTCGAGGGGAAAACAGGAAAGGGTAGGAAAAAGATCAACTCAAATGTACTATTTACATTCAGAAAAATTAAAATTCCTGTGGATGTTTAAGTACTTGCAACCAAATGCTTAAAAGAAGTCACTTTATAGGGAGATCCGATCAGATTATCAAGTCGAAATCAACCCAATACTGTCCCAAACGTGATGAAGAAGATAAAGAAGAATCATTAGATTCTTGATTATATGATGATGAAGTAAAAGTAGTGTGAGAATAACTTTGGTGGGAATTAAGGTTAAGAGGGAAACAGAGGAAAGTCCAAAAACAGATACCAATCTGTTGAAGAGGAAAACAGATAACAAGATCCAATAGTTGCTGGCTGCTTATTGTTTCGGGCAGACATGCCAGCATCTGCCAAATTTCTGCTGATATTTTTGCCACTGACACCACCAATACCCCATTGAATGTCATATTTCTATGTGCATCAGTGGTATTTTCTTCTTCTGTTCTCTTTGAGTTCTACTCTTAACACTTCTTTTTCACCTTTCTGTCATTTTCCCCAGCAGCTTCAAACAAATTCTTGTCTGTCAGTTGAGGGTGTCAAGTGGGAGAAAGGGTCACAACTGGAATATATATGTCACAACTTTTTCTGTAGACCAAAAGTGAATTTTAGGTGAGTAACTGTCCCAAAATGTAATTGATAAAACATTCAGATCTGGATTGAAAATAATCTTACATTGGTTATAATGGAGTATATAAAAGTATCATGTTAATAATTCACTTGAAAGAGGACAATAATTAGTAGCTGCCACTTTCCATCATGATAAAAACTATTGCTTTATTTGGACATGCATATCATCTAGCCTGACTCGTATCCCAAATAACATGGGATGATTTGCACAGATAAAGATTCCGGGTGCCATCATTTAAATTTTGCTCCGGTAAAAAAGATGGTGCAAAAATAACCGTTTCGCCAGATTATGGGAAGCTAGGATTTCTTATTTGATATAGGGCAAGAAGTTCTGACGATCACCATAACTTGTTGCAAAAAATTTCAATAATACTTTTTTTCTTCAAAATAGATCCAAATTGTTCCAGATCAATTCCAAATTTGATTTTTCCAGCCTCCTGATATCAATCCCAAAAATTTCAATCATTATATTCAATTCGAACCTTCAAAAATTAATAGACTCATTTTGTTTTATTCTACAGACAAGCTCAATAGAACTCATCAACGATGTTCTTTAAGTTTCTTCAAAACCAATTCACAATAATCGCAAATAACCAAGGAATCTCCAATTTTCTACTACATATATAAAGAAAATGAAAAAGAAGAAGAAGGAAGAGGAGAAAGAGAAATTCATGGCAAATATATATATATATATATATATATATTTGCACAATTTTTCTTAATGGTGTTAAAAAATGAAACACCAACCATTCAAAAAAAGCCACTCGCATAAATTCCTGAGTAATATTAGAACGTTAAAATAATAGGAGTATCTTTTTAACCCATAATTCACATGGGTCTTTTTGCTTTTTGAAAGAAACAAAAAACCAGTAATGTAGACACGCAGTTTCCTATTTTCTTGGAATAGTTAACTAATCAAAATCAAGCAACTCATCACAATATAGATGGTGAGGCACAGATGAGTTGTGCATCATGAAATATGCCAGTCAGCATATTCAACATTTAAAATAATTTTTCCTTGCAGATCAAAAAATTGAACACAAACAACTAAGTCGTTTGACTCCATAAAGTTACTATTGCTTGTTTTATACTAGTAAAATCACTCATGTTTTATTTTCTCACAAAATAACTTTTACACAAAAAGCACTACAAAAAGACATAAATGGTCTCATAAATTCGAGTGTAGAACTAAAATTGTCCTAAAAATATACCTTTGTACATATTAAACCTTTTAAATTTCTCAGAACTAAATATTTTGATCTCCTGTTAAAATTAACGAACAATCACCTAGGAAAATGTTGTGCAGATTCAAGCAGTATTGTGACATTAACTAAAAATCATGACTATAGATATCATCAGCTTATCTTTTGTATATTAATGAGTATAGAGTAATGCTAAACTTAGCAATTTTAGCAGGGACAATATACTTTAACGTTACAACCAGATTTGAAACAGAATTGGCTCTTCTAAAAGTATAAATAAAAACAAGCACTATTGTCTTAACGCAATAAATACTGTAAGTTAGTAGTATGCTCTTCTTCTTCTGATTTCACATATATTGAAAAATAGTAAATAGTAGTTAGTAACACTTATGTTTATAATAATACGAAACTTATACATTTTGTGAACTTTCTAAAAAACTTTATTTTAAAAATTTTTTTAGAAGTGCTTTTCAAAAAAGTACTTTTGGCTAAAAAAGCAATTTGTGTTTGGTCAATTAATTTAAAAATACTTTTGAGCAAAGAATTAGTGTTTGGCTAAGCTTTTAAAAAGTGCTTCTATGTGCATTTTTCTCAAAAGTACTTTTCAAAAAAGTGCTTTTGGGCAAAAACTATTTTTTTAACTTCTGAAAAACTGCTTCTACTACTCCTCAAAAGTATTTATTTTTTCCCAAAAGCTTGGCCAAACACCTCACTTTTTTTAAAATAAGCACTTATTAAAAAAATAAGTACTTTTAAGGGAAAAATAAACTTGACCAATCAGGCTATTACTTTGATTAGAAATTTAAAGATTTGTTTAAAAAAGAACTAGCAAATACCAAATCGTATACAATTTGGACTTTTATTCCAACTTTGAATCAGTCTCCCAACCATTGGAGTGTGTAAAGTGTGGAGTAGGGATCTTTTGGGGTGGTCTTTAAATTTTGCCTCTCATATTTGAAATCTTTAAAATTTGCCCTTCGGCTAACACCCATAGGTTTCTGTTCGAACCGCGCGAGGCAAAATTTTAAAAAAAAATTCGCAAAGGCGAGTTTAAATTTCGCTATGTTTTCACCGGCATCTTTTGTTAAGGAATTATAAAGTTATGCCGGACCGGCATACTTATGCCAGGTGAGCTACTTGGCATAAGTATGCGGATAAAAATCTTTTTTGATAATTCCTTCAAAGTTATGCCGGTCCGCATAAAAGTTTATGGATAAAGTGGATCCATGCCTACTATGTCAAAGAGTAGGATTTGACCAATTTAACGATTGAGGACATATTGGATGGTTAGACAAATTATTGGTTCTTGGAGAATCCTGGAGCAAGTGCATACTTCTTCTCAACTTTGGAAAAAGCTTGATTCGAACTAAATTCTTGCAATTATTAGGTAATCCTGAAAGAGTCAAGGCGAAAATTTATGGTGTTTCAACATGCCACTCGACCAAAATATATTTCACAATGTGATTGTGCTTACATGGAAGATATTATTGCTAATAGGATCATACAATGGGGCTTGGTGTAGAACCAATTTGTGTTATGTGCAAGTGTTGTGATGAAGAAAGTTTGCCCATTAAAAGTATGCCCCCAATCGATAACTTTGTGAAGGAATTATCAAAGTATATCTTGACCCAGATACTTATGCCTTATGGGCAGACTTGGCATAAGTATGCGGATCCATGATTTTTGATAATTCCTTCATAAAGTTATCGTCGGTTGGCATAAAAGTTTATGGATAAAGTGGATCCATGCCTACTAT
Organism: Lycium ferocissimum; assembly: GCF_029784015.1. NCBI lineage: Eukaryota > Viridiplantae > Streptophyta > Magnoliopsida > Solanales > Solanaceae > Lycium > Lycium ferocissimum. The sequence goes on along the minus strand of NC_081345.1, from coordinate 28,458,254 downwards.
GTCAAAGAGTAGGATTTGACCAATTTAACGATTAGCAAAACAACATATTGGATGGTTAGACAAATTATTGGTTCTTGGAGAATCCGGAGCAAGTGCATACTTCTTCTCAACTATTGGAAAAAGCTTGATTGGAACTAAATTCTTGCAATTATTAGGTAATCCTTAAAGAGTCAAAAACTGAAAATTTATGGTGTTTCAACATGCCACTCGACGAAAATATATTTCACAATGTGATTGTGCTTACATGGAAAAAATTGGCAACGCTAATAGGATCATACAATGGGGCTTGAGTGTAGAACCAATTTGTGTTATGTGCAAGTGTTGTGATGAAGAAAGTTTGCCCATTAAAAGTATGCCCATTAACTTTGTGAAGAAATTATCAAAGTTATGCGGACCTTAACATACTTATGCCAAGTACTTATATATTATAAGTATCTTTGGGTTCGGCATAAAATTTGTAATTCCTTAAACAAAAGTATGCTGGTCCAAGATAAAAAATGATATCAACCCTTGTCTTCCCATTTTTTTTTAATTTTTGCTTGAGCCATATATACTAAACCGCGAAGGGCAAAAATTAAAGAACAATATGAGGGCATAATTTAAAGACCACAAATATGAGGGGCAAAATTTAAAGACCAAAAAAAAGAAGGGCACTCCAGCGCAAAAATTGTAGGGATCATCTGGAATGATTTGGCAATATATGTATACTAGTTATGTAGGCCGTCTTCCGGCCCAAACTCAAGATATAAACGTAGATATTTTAACTAAAGAAATATAATTTGTGTTAGTACAAGTGTACAACAACAACAACAACAACAATCACCATATACCCATTGTAGTCCCATAAGTGGGTAGTTATATGAAAGCAAAATTTTCATTCCACTCCTTTAATATTTTAACTTTCATTTTGATGAAATTATTTAATTCAAATCAAATTTGGAATCGAAATTTGACATTATAACTTATGTATCCTAATTTTCTGAAGTTATTTAGTTCTAAATAAATAATCTATACATAGTTAATGAACTTTTAAGACAAATACATAATTTAAAAAAAAAAAGATGGAGCTACTCTCTCTTAATCGGGGATTAGGGGTTCGAACATGGATATGGAAAAAAATCTTTGGAGGAAGCGCTCCCCCGAATAGGCGCGATGCGGACCTGCGAATTATCGGATTAATTCGGCTCAAATGCGGATATCGAGCACCAATCGGAAAATCAAAGAACGTGAAAAAAATGAGGTAGGAGGTTCGATAGCTTTTGAAAAGTAGACTTTAAAAACAAAAACAAAAAAATTGACTTAAATAAATAAAATTAGGACCTAAAAGTAATTAATTAAAAAGTTTTAAAAAAATTTGAAAATTATTGTGAGGACTACAAAAGTCCCCAGGTTCGATAGCTTTTTGAAAAGTAGACTTTAAAAACAAAAAACAAAAAAAAATGACTTAAATAAATAAGATTAGGACATAAAAGTAATTAATTAAAAAGTTTTTAAAAAATTGGGAAATTATTGTGAGGACTACAAAAGTCCTCACATTTGCTCTTATATAATATAGTAATGTTGGTTTTAATGTAGTTTTTTTTGTTTCTCACCTGGTGTTCGGTACCCGCATTAGAACCCGACCATTACTAGAAAGTTTCTATTTTCCCACTAAAAAATGATCGGTGGCTATTTCTCACTGAATGTCGGTGGAAAAAATTAAAAAAGTAGTGTTTTCACATGAAAAAATTAAAAAATTTCCCAGTGTTTCAATGGAAATTTGTTTCCCACAATGCATTTTATACTTTTAGTTAGGTGGGAATGAGGTGGAAAAATCTTATTTTGTAACACAAATTTCCCACTAAATGTTGGTAGGAAAAACCTCGGTTTAATAGTGGATTATATCCGGATTTCGCGATCATTTTTTCATATCCAAGACTTGACTACCAAATCTCTAGTTAAAGAAAAGGAAAATGGGTGCACCACATCCTTTTGTTGGTAGGTTTTAATTAATGGAGTAGTTAAAGTATCATGTTTTTGTTCATACTTCACTTGAATGGGGATATCATTAGTATAGTTGCTATCATGATAAACCTATTGCTTTATTTGATATGTACAGCGTCTAGTCTGACTAGATTACCAAATAGTATTTGTATCAAACCATTAAGAAACTATTCTTTTAAACCATAACTCACAAGGACCTTTGGCTTTTTCAAAGAGACGAATTGAAAAACCAGCACTGTGGACACGTAATTTCTTATATTAAATAGATAACTAATCAAAATGAAGCAACTCACCACTATATAGACGTTGAGGCATAGATGAGTTATCACTGAGAAGCAAGCAAGTCAACATATTCAACATTAAAATGTTTTTTATATGACATTTTTTTCTACTAGAAACGTCAGTTTCTATACATGCATCGTCGTCCGTTCCAAAAAAAAAAAAAAAACGTCAATTTCTATACATGGATCATCGTCCGTTCCAAAAAAAAAAAAGGTGAGCCTCATATTAAACACCAAGCAATTAAAAAAAAAATCCGATCATCTCCACCCATATTAACAAAATAAAGCAATATTAAAAAAATAAAAAATAAACCCCATATTAAAAAACAAATAATGTCAAAAAAAAAGTGCACCCCATATTAAAAAATTAAACAATTTTCGTGTAATTTCTAAAGTATCCCATTACGTCAATAATGATGGATTCATTGCCACATACGTATCAATCCATTAGTGAGAGCAAATAAAATTATTGTATAACAAAAAACATAGACCCCATATTATTGCTTTTCTTCAAAACGTTAAGTAGCCAAACCATACAATTTTTTTTTTTTTTTATATTAGCGCTGAGATCTAATCTAGATATTGAACTGTTGTATTTGCTATTCAGCCATGTCATTTATTTGTTACGTTTACTAAAATAAATATACTTAAAATATTTATATTTTAAAATAAGATAGAATTTAATTACTTTTTCATTTTTATTCTTACTCTAATAAATGTAAAAAGAGATTAATGTCGTAAAAGAAAAAATAATATCAAATGAATTAATTGACGTTTCCTTAAAAAATCATGCAGAAGACAACATGACAAGTAAAATGAGTTAAACCGAGAATATTTACTAGAACCAAAAAATAGTATTTCTTCGGTTAAATTGAAAATCAAATTTCTACTTTATTTCGTTTTAAACATGTAAAATTAATTTAATAATTTGAATTAGAATTATCCAAATCAAAATTTGATAAAAAATAATAAGTATTTTACACCTTTAAATTAACCGAATTAAAATTTAAAGTATCAACTGATGCTTAAATATTGTTATTGTTTTATCTCAAAAAGAGGAAAATAGTTGCTTTTTAAACAAGTCTTTCTCTTTTAAAAAGTATTAATAAATTTTTGCCGACTTTGTATTCATAGCAAACACTAATATAATAAAGTTTTAGATACGGAGCACAAACTAAAATGTTATATTAATCGTGTTTTGAGCATAGTATGTGTGTGTGTGTGTGTGTGTATATATTATCACTATTAAACATAACTACATACATATAGATACACTATAATCCAAAGTGTTGAGTCCGTGGACAGCACGGACATACGCCGTCTAGTTTATTTAGAAGTCCAACACGAACAACTAAGTCATTTAATTGAGTTGAAACTGCTAAAGACAAAAAATAGGAATTTACAGTAGAAAATTGTGCTTTATTAATTAAGTCGGTGAATGATGGAGGTAAGAAAATGAATGTTTCCAAACAGAGAAACTAATAGATTAATCTTGTGTCAAAAATGTGGAGACAAGATATAAATAAGGGAGATTAACGTGGATGCTTATTTTACAAATTCTTTGTTTAGGTTACAAAATTTACCCCTAGTTCTGTGTATATCAATTTACTTGTGCATACTTATTTTATAAAACTTGTACGCAACATGTTATGTTGAATAACTGTATAGGTTATCACAAGGTTAGACTTTCTAGCTCCTATTGTTTGAAAAATATTTGGTTCTCTGTATTAATTACCATCTGAAATGATTATATATAGCTACGGCCAGCTCATGTTGATCCCTTTTCAAGAAGTTAATAGAATATGTCGTCCCTTCGTCGAGTGTACCAACATAATTGATTGGAAACTATTAACAATAATTTAGACTATGGAATCATCAGTGTTTTTAGGATAAGGTAGGATCACGCAGGATTCTAGATCTGAAAGTTAATCTCCAAAATAGCCCACATTCAATGCATCTAACCGCCTCTAGAAGTTTATTAATTTATTCTTTTCGTCAGTTTAATATTGTGATTAAATTAATTGTTTGATTACAAAATTTACCCTTTTGTGTACAACACTTATAACATGTTATTTGGGATAACTGTATTGCCAGCTCATGTTGTTTCCTTTAAAAAGTTACATTGTCCCTTTGAATTGAGTGTATCAATCATATCATCTCATATCATATGGTAACATTTTTTTTTTATTACATAAGAGGTAGGGAAAGAGATTACAACGTGAGGATTCAAACTCTCATTAACAAAATAAAAGTTTAAGTAGCCAATCAACTGAGCTATTAGATCCCTACATATCATATATTATCACATACTTGTGCCTCATAAAATAAAAGCAATGTACAAATAGGTCATAGTTAATTTTTCATCTTTGCATGTGCATGATATCCAATAATTAGTTGGCCACTAAAGGAGCATCAGTGCTCCTAAGATTTTCAATATTCAATTTTTTTTAATTTTTTTTTAATATTAAGCCATCATCAATGGTTGTGAATCCTTGATGTGGGGTTAGGCTTGACTCCTACCATGTCTATTTCAATGCACAAAAAGTTACATAGTTAGAGGGGAACATGTACCAAAACCTCTAATAGGAGAGATTACATTGAGAGTCAAAAAAAATAAAGGAAGAAAGGAATTAAGCCTATACAGTTCCCTTTCTTTAGAGTTCAAATGACTAGCGGTAACTTTTATATTTTATTACCGTAACATATATCATGTATGTAGATAAAAGTTTATGAGGTACAAATTTTGTAATAATTTACACAAGATAGCATGAACAATATGTGTGTCCAATGACAAGATTTATAAAGACACAAAAAAACTCATGCAAACTGTTATACCTATTACCAAAAGCTGCTAAGAATTGAAAAATATAGCGAATTGCATACATTTTCTATTAACAATTAACATATAAAATTTAGGGGTCGATCTTACTCTTCTATCATATGGAAGCTGAATTATATATTGCAAATACAGTTTTCCTTTTTTTCTTTTCTTTATTCCCACCTCCAAATCTAGGTGATCAAGAGTTTAAGAACTTATTTTTTTAATTTAAAATTGATTAAGTGGAAAATGATCATCCCTTATAAATTTATTTGGTCAATGATTTGTCCTAATTTGCTTCAATTGATTTGAGCCCGCTTTAGGCTCCAAGCATTCAACCTGGAGATCTCAACATGTTGGGATCCATTGTTGAAAACAAAAATATGGGCATCATTGCTGATGGCTGAAGTAGGATAAACTCTTGTTGTGATGCAAACTTTTCCCCCGCCACCAAAGTTTTCTACTATGGAATGATCAATCTGTTAAAAGAAGAAAAAAGGTAAAGGAAAAAGCATATAAGTCTAGCTAGCTCAAGTGACAAAATCTAACATCTCATAGTCAAGAAGTAATAGATCGTTTCGGATCTCACGTGAAATTTTTGTGCTATTTTCTGTAGAGAAGAAAGATGGGTAAATGTTAGTAATTGATCAGGTCTCAGAAAAGCTTTTGCATAAGGGGACTTATCAGTCAAGTTGCTAACTTACAGCATATTAGGGAACCAGCAACATCAGCTATATGTCAAAGCCACACAATTAGCTAACATTCAATGAATAGTTGGATAAGCAAGACACTGCTTCACCCACAATTAGATCATGCCTACATTTTTGGGGATAAAATTTGGAAAATGTTTGTTTTTGGGGATAAAATTTGGAAAATGTTTGTGACTTGAGCATGTTAACAACCAATCTTTTTTGCACAAAATAGGATCATTTGCACTATGATAGAGATCACCAGATCAATAGAACAATCACATGACCCAGATGCCTTGCTCTCAATAATCACACACAACAGTTCGAGCTAGAATATGTTACATGTATTGCATTATTCAAAAATTAGGATATTTTCATTTTGATAGTGAACCTTACCAAAGTCCTCAGTGACAACTTTTCCGTAACAGGATCAACATCCAAAAAGGCTCCGTAGTTGGTTTTATCATACTCCAAACCTAGAGATGACCTGCATTTGGAAAAAAGAGAGAGAGAGAGAGAGAGAGAGAGAGGACTGAGAATCAATTAACTTTAGATTTGTTTTTCCAGAATCCTTAATATGTGATAAGGAAAGAGAATGTCAATTTTTATTCATACTCTAGGGGTAAGATCTGTGTACACTTTACACTCTCCAGATCTCACATTGTGGGATTTCACTGGGTATGTTGTTGTTGTTGTTGTATTCTTGAGTGACCTTCCTCCTCCTTTTGCAATGTAAACCTAAACCTAAAATGATTTTTGTGTACAATAGATTATGTACCCTATACGTATCCTAAAGGAGAGGAAAGGAGGGACATACCTTTTCAGATCACTGCACATTAATACAATAAACTTGTCATTCTTTCTGAAAATCCTAAAGAACACTGCAGTAAATTCTTGAATGTCACTTGAGGCCAAGACTAGCAAACCAAAAGGTCCTACACCAGTACTGTTGGCTGATGAACCTCTTTGGCTGCATATCTCTTGTGGATTACTCCAACGTGATTCGAGCACCTCTGCTTTCTCAAGCAGTGGGATTGAGAAGGAGATTTCTACATCCGCCTGAAACAATATCAAGTAGCAGTATAGAACCAACATATATCCGTTTGCAAAAATAAGAAACGCCACTTGTATATTAAGTTTTGAGGAACTTATGGACCAATTTACCCCCACACACACATGCGCACTCTAATTTTCACGCCTACCTTTGTTGCCCCAACCAGAACAAGACAATAACTACGTTCATATGCATCAATTTGACCTCCAAAAGCTGTGTCAAGAAATTTCCAAATGATTTTAGCATTTAATGACCATGTTCCACTTCAATTGCCATTCCGCTTTAAAAGAAAACTAAGAAATGGAGAAGGTAAAGATTTCCAATTTAAAAGGCGTTTTGTTGCACAAGACATTTGTATTTAGTACTTTCCTGAAAGTTCTTGAAATGCAATGGAAGTTTGTGCAATTCAAGCCTATGTTTTAATGCCAGATTGACAGAAGTATACCTGTGCACCGGTGACACCTGATACTTCAAGTACTGAATTTTTTTTAGTGTTGTAACTGGTAAGTTAACTTTATTTGTCCTTAGCTTTTCGATTTCCTCAACTGGCCATTGAACCAATTGTTTTCCAGCTTTATCGAGCCAAATTTTCCTCAGAAACGACTGTAAGAAAATGAATATATTACTGACCAACAATGAAGACAATATTACAAAAGCATATCAATTAAGTAGTTTGTTAGTACTATCAGAAAAAACTCAGACTAGATAGGGGCAGTGAACTTTATAGTTGTTCTCCAGCGTGAGTGCTTAGTACTGATCAGTACTGGCATGGCAACTCATAAAACTAGATGGATATTGGGAGCAGTGTATATTATCTTTGATGTAGAACCAAAATTAGGCCAGACTACTCAATAACACTGTTCTCTAGGCTACCAGTCACGCGGCCAGCAAAATTATGGTCAAATGAACAGAACATGAATCTAGTAAACGGTAGGCCTAGTCTGCTTGAACATTTATCATAGTATTTTCACTTGCTGTTATATATAACATGTCCAGGAAAAATGTAAAGATGAAACTAAGGTCAGAATACCTTGCAAGACAAAGAATCCAAAATTAATCCTAATAATAATTCATTAGATTTTGTGAATTGTGCCAAAGAAGTGGATTAGAAGAAAGGCAGCAAGCAAATTACCTGAAGATCAGACCATCCTTTCATGATATCGATCTCCCTACTAGTAGACTCATTGATCCAAGCAATAAAGATCCTCCTCTTCTTGTCACTGTCAAAGAAAGACTTGGAAGCATAGTACTTTCCGTAATCTAATCTTAATCCTGATTCATTGTCTACAGATCCCACATCTGGTATAAATATATCGTTGTGATGGTCATAGGTTCCAATAGTGTAATAATCAACAGAAGAATGAGCTACGCTAACCTTGAGTACATGTTTAACTCCGGGAAAATCCACTGAAGCATCAAGTCCCTCTTCCCCGTCATTTGATACAGGGAAAAAATCAGGGCACTCCCACATTCCAGTTTCATTTGACGAATGCAAGGGTTGGTCAGCTTCAATCCAATGATTAAAATCCTTGCTTTTGTATAAAAGAGCAGTTCCATGGTGTTCTCTTTCGTTCCCTATGATAACTCTCCAACTTCCATCAGGCCCTAACCATGCGGTAGTTGGGTCCCTAAACAAAGTTTTGCTTATGGCGTTAGGTTTCATGATCGGATTATAAGGCGATTTAACCCATTCTACAAGATAAGGGTCGGATGGATCTTTGGGCATGGCTAGATTTTGAAATTGGGTATTTTGTGAGTCGCCTCCTGTATAGAGTATAGCTGGTGTGCCATTTTGGAGAATTGTAGCTGAACCTGACCAGCAACCGTTGCTGTCATATGTGCTTTCTGAAGGCAAAAGTGCGGGAGGATGAATAGTCCAGTTGACAAGATCAGTGGAAGTAGAATGACCCCATGTGATATTTCCCCATACTGGACCTTCAGGATTGTACTGGTAAAATAAATGGTATATTCCCTTGTATATCATCGGTCCTGCAGGTTTCATTTAACTTATGAAATATTTTATATTACAACCATAACTCCTCTAAACAAAAGGTCCACAAGTAGATAGACAAGAAAACTTACCATTAGGATCTGTGGATCAGACGATAAGTATTCCCAATTCACCAGCATTACAAGTCCACAACACGATCAATCGGTCAAACAGAAATCATTCATAGAAAAATAGTTTAAAGAAGAGTAAAAAAGAAAAGTTCTGAAAAAGGAGGAGCTTTATATTACAAGAATATACCGTTCATCCACGATTTTTGGGAGGTTGGAAATGATATACCATTTCTGCAAAGGTTGACAATCATTCCAAATATCATTAGACTTGAGAAGACTAAGACATTGATTCATACTGTTGAAAACTTCATGCCCGAGAATACCTTCACCAAGTACAGCTAATATTGTTGAAGTTAAGAGCAGAAAAACATAAGAACAGCCCATGAATCTGGCTTGGTGAAACCAGTAAATCTTTCTTTCTTTTTCTGTTAGTGCAAAATGATGCACACAATTAAAAAAGCACTAACTGTATACCTATCCTCCGTTGTACAAGTCAAAATATATATCCACAAGCAAGTGGAGACGTCCATATATCTTGTAAGGGGTCGTTTGGTATATGTATTTAATTTAAAATTTATTTTCGAGCTTTTTGATCGTGTTTAAGAATGTACCATTCATCCAATTTTTGGGAGGTTGGAAATGATATGCCGTTCTGTAAGGTTGATCTTCAGTACTATTTGTTGACTTAAGAAGAGGAAGATAATGATTTACACAGTTGAAAACTTCATGCCCGAGAATACCTTCACCAAGTATAGCTAATATTGTTGAAGTTAAGATCAGCAAAACATAAGAACAGCCCATGAATCTAGCTTGGTGAAACCAAGAAATCTAACTCTCTTTTTTTGTTAGTGCAAGATGATGCACACAACTAAAGAAGTATGTATCCACTATCCCATGCTACTCTTTTGTACTATTCAAAACAATATATTCCGACTAATCCCAAGACGCCAATCAAAAGAAACCATATACTCGCATCTTGTACAAGTGAAAACGATATAATCCTAAATTGTCGGTATGTTTGAATTCAATCATCATGTTCACAAAAGACACTTACCTACTTATTTTATTGGCTTAATACCTAAACACGTACTTTATCAGTGTCCCTCTAACTAAAACTTTTTCCAATTTAACACGTCTACTTATCTCCTGTGGCCAACAAAGACAAACCCTGTTTCATCCTCCTCTACCTGTGTCAGTAACTGTCTGTCCAGCAAATAAACCGAAAGATCGCTGAAAATAAGTAAGCAACGATTGATTCTCAAACAAATTCTAAGTCCATGTGTTAAACTAACGAGCTAAGTCCACCAGCTGAGATCTAAATTGACAGTTCCTATTCCGATTTAGAAGTGGCCAATCATTAACTTTTAATTTTTAACAGTCTCATTTTCAGATTGATCCAACGAATTGGAAATCAAGTTGGTAGAAAATTGGATGGATGAAACGTCTCACTTCTTCCAAATTTCTACTGTGAATGCGTAACGTACCACACCTAACAAAAGTCTACAAAATAATTCTATAGAAAAGATAGCTTGTTCCAAATGAACCTTTTTTATCCATCAATGAACAAAAAATGGATGAAACTTTTGTAGCACGAACGAACTCTTTTATCTACAATTGACATGTAAGATTTACTGATATGCCATTACTGTTCTAAATCTAAATATCTGGATTTATCGAGAGTTACTCATAAAAATAATTTAAGATTACTTCTTTCTTTTTTTTTGAATTTATCACCAATTATACCTCATAAACATATTAAGTTATTAAACTCATTCAACTCCAAATGAAATTGATAATTTTTCATAAAAAATGAAACAGATATACAAAAATGACAAGAGACCTTATTCCTTCTCCTGAGTAAATTTATCGTTTAATAAATTTATTATTTCGTTAGCGAGGGGCACTAATTAAATAACATCATGAAAAAGATATGTGGTACTCATAACTTGTATCACTTGCATGATCATGTCTTATATCTAACAGCCATATATACTCGCTGCCCAACTAATATTTTTATATAGTAAGAGATATTAGTAAAGCTAAATAACGGCAAACAAAAATCATGATTATAATTACAGAAAATAATAAATAAATAAATAGCATCAAGTACGTAATGATACTAGAACAGGAAAGAACTTACAATTCTTAAAAGATCACAAAATAGAGATGTATTATATGCGAGAAAGAATATATTGATGAAGATACCAAAACACTAAGAATTGAGTAGGGTTAAAAGTGTAAAAAAAAAAAAAAAAAAAAGAGAGAGAGAGAGAGAGAGAATTATCAAATAATAAGGAAATAATGGTAAAAAGAAATAAGGCAGCGACTTCACCACATTAAAGCTGTCGTTACATGAAATGGTGATTAAGGCAGTGACTTCACCACATTAAAGCTGTTGTTACATGAAATGGTGATTTATAAATACACCTTTGCATTTTTTGAAACAGTGATTTTAACAATATAATGCAATAAAATTTGTATAACAATCGGAACAATTATTATATTAAATAATCATACAATACAATACAATACAATATGATGTGTAACATAAAATTTATATAACAATTGAAACAAGTTTTATATTAAAATAACGATACAATACAATATACTGTGTAACATCCATCCAAACAAATAATATAATAAAATGGTGAACACCTTTTTTCGTACCTCCAAATCTATTGGAGATCGAAAATTTTAAAACATACATTTTAAATTTTAAATTGATTAAGAAGAAAATAATCATCCATGATAAACTTATTAGTTAATGATTCAATTGATTTGAGCCTGCTTTAGACTCCAAGCATTCAAATCGGAGATCTCAACATGTTGGGATCCATTGTTGAAAACAAATATGTGGGCATTATCATTGATGGCCAAAGTAGGATAAGCTCTAGTTGTGATGCAAGCTTTTCCTCCTCCACCAAAGCTTTCTACTATGGAATGATCGATCTGTTAAAGAAGAAAAAAAAAATGTAAGTCTAGCTAGTTCAAGTATACAAAAATAAATATCTCATAGTCAAGAAGTAATAGATCTTTTGGATCACATGTGAAATTTTGGTGTTTGTGGTGCTTTTTATGGTGGCGGTGCGACAGATGATGTGTGAAAATGAGTTTTCGAAGTATGATCGTGCATCTGTATATCTATCTGTATATTCATGTATATCATCATTATCCAATTATTTCATGTATATCCATAGATACTATGTATATCTGTGTACATATGTGTTTGATATACAGTGATATACATGATATACAGTCATGATATAGATTATCGCGTTTATGTTCTTCCTAGCCGATTTCAGCTCTGAATTTTCATTCATAGCTAATCTAAATAACTTCCAAACTTTGTAAATAGACTTGTCCAGGTGTTTCCGATAACCAACCCACTTAAAAATTGTAGAAGTATTTTTAGTTGGAAAAGTAGAATCAATCTTGGCTAGAAAATGTGTTGGAAATGGGATTTTCTGACGACCTGTCATTTTTCGGCTGCAGAGGTCTACGTTAAAACTATATGGGTTATCGAGGAATTGTTGAAGAAGAGAACAGTGGTGGTTGAGAAAAATGTGAAGTAAAAAAAAAGAGGCAAAGTTATAAGAATTACTTATTGCCAAATATTTTTTCAGTTATAGGTACCAATGTCAATAATTTGTAAAAGTTATATAGAAATGTTCATTTCCCTACATTTTAGGATAAAATTTGGAAAATATTTATAATTTGAGCCTCTTAACAACTAATCTGTTTGTACAAATATGATCATTTCGTAGTATGATAAGATCCCATATCAATAGAACAATCACGTCACTAATTACAAGTCTTGCTCTAACAATCACACATAATATTTCGAGTTTGAATATGCTATATGTGTTGCACTATTCAAAGATTATGATATTTGCATAATTTGATAAAACTTACCAAAGTTCTTAGTGATAACTTTTCTGTAACAGGATCAATATCCAAAAAGGCTCCATAATTAGTTTTATCATACTCAAGCCCCAAAGATGACCTGCATTTCAAAAAATTATAATGATTTCTAAATCTACAAACAGAAAAATAATAATTTGTTATTATAATAAAACTTACTCTTGAAAACCAACTTAATCTAAACTAGTCTTTGTATGCAACATATCATGTACCTTGGCCTATAGGTTTCTTAAAAGGGAAGAAAAGGGAAAGATACCTTTTTTGGTCACATCCCATTAGCACAACGAACTTGTCATTCTGTTTGAAAATTCTAAAGAATACAGCAGTATATTCTTCAATATTATTTGATGCCAAGACTAGCAACCCAAAAGGTCCTACACCAGTGTTGGTTGATGAACCACTTTGGTTAGCTATCTCTTGTGGATTAGTCGAATTTGATTCCAGCACCTCTGCTTGCTCAAGCACTGCCAATGGAATTGAGAAAGAAATTTCTACATCCGCCTGAAACAATAATAAGCAACAGTATAGAACCATATATCAAGCCAACATAAAAGAAAGTTATTTTGTTGCACAAAACATTCATAATGAGTATTTTTGTGAAAGTTCTTGAAAAACTCAGTGGAAATTCGTGCAATTCAAGCCAAGTTTTGTTTTGTAAAGATTTAACCTTAGCGTTTCGATTTCTTCTATTGGCCATTGAACCAATTGCTTTCCGGCTCTATCAAGCCAAATTTCCCTAGGAAACGACTGTAATAGTATAATAATTACAATAATGACCAATAATTAAGATAATATTATAAAAAAGAAAACTAATTCAGTAGTTTGTGAGTACAGCCAAAAAATATTTAGAGATGGATACGGGCAATGAATATTATAGCTATTTTCTAATTGGTACTTATAATTAGTACTGAGTATTGGCAACACTTAGCTTAAAGCAGACATATCAAGCCAAATTTTCCTAAGGAAATGACTGTAATGTATAAATGATTACAATAATGACCAATAATATTTATATATATTTTTATACAAATCAAACAATTTAACTTTAGCAATTAAAAATTATAAATATTAGTTAACCATGTTTAAGTAGTAAATCCATGTATCAAAGATATATATTTAGGAGTTTTTATTTAATATTCAATAACAATGTTGAATTTTATAGTATTTCAAAAAAAAAAAAAAAAAATATGAGATTAGACATGTTCGAAAGAAGTGCTCCCGGTCTAAAAAGCTTTTCATTAAAAGTAAAATGAAAAATTTAAAGTCAAAATTATTTTTAAATATAACAATATCTCTATAAAAACCTTTCATTGAGAATGTCATTTTTTTGACGGTTTAATAAAAAAAATAGTGGCACGTAAAATTACACGAATGGAGTATATGAAAGGCGTAAAACGAATTAATTACCTGAAGACCAGACCATCCTTTGATGCTATCGATTTCAGGACTTGTAGACTCATTGATCCAAGCAATAACGATCCTCCTGTTCTTGGCACTGTCGAAAAAAGATTTGGAAGCATAGTACCTTCCATAATCCAATCTTAATCCTGATTCATTGTCTACAGATCCCTCATCTGGTGTATATATATCGTTGTGACAGTTATATGTTCCAATGGTGTAATAATCAATAAAAGAACGAAACACGCTATTCTTTAGTACGTGTTTAATTCCTGGAAAAATCACTGATGTGTCAAGTCCTTTTTCACTGTCAATTGATACAGGAAAAAAATCAGGACATTCCCACATTGTAGTTTCATTTGACCAATGCAGGGGTCTCTCTGTTTCAGTCCAGTGAATAAAATCCTTGCTTTTGTATAAAAGAGCAGTTCCTATTTTTTCTCTTTCGTTCCCTATGATAACTCTCCAAATTCCATCAGGCCCTAACCACGCCGTGCTTGGGTCCCTAAACAATTCTTTTTCCTCTTCATTAGGTGTCATGATTGGATTACTAGGCGATTTAATCCATTCGACAAGATAAGGGTCGGATGGATCTTTGGGCACGGCCAGATTTTGAAGTTGAGTGTCTTGTGAATCGCGTCCAGTATAGAGCATTGCTGGTGTGCCATCTTGGAGAATGGTAGCGGAACCTGTGAAGAAAGCAGAGAAAAATTAGAGAAGAAAACATATATTTCATTGCCATCAGTCCCATATATATAGAGCTCAGAAGCTAAATAACGAGGGAAAAAATCAAAATGGACCAAAATAATAGCAAAAAAAGATAGTATCCAATCTACCTATAGCGCATGACACCTAATGAAGAGGAAAAAGAATTGTTTATACTTAATGCGGATCTCCTAAAATTGAGCTACAGGGAATATACTTAATATTGGCTACAGGAAACATATTTATACGAAAGAAATGATAAGGATGTGAAGCATGGTATCAAGAAAAATATAACAATACAACAGCGAGATAAATAAAGTAAAAACTTAACACAATATTTTCACAAAATCTCAACAACCTGACCAACAACCTTTGATGTCATATGGGTCTGAAGGCAAAAGAGTTGGTGGATGAATAGTCCAGTTGATAAGATCAGTTGAAGTAGAATGACCCCAATGGAGGTTTCCCCATAATGCACTTCCAGGATTGTACTGGTAAAATAAATGATATATTCCCTTGTATATCATTGGTCCTGTAGATTTTATTAATTTTGTAAAGTTAGTGCAACATATAACGGAATTTAATTAGTAGCTAAAGAGAAAGGATTAAACGGGCCAATTGCAATGTTTTTGTTCATCTAGCAGCTCCGTGATTTACAAGAATGGTTTTGAAGTGAGAGGTCTTGAACATTTTTATTCATGTCGTTTGGGTCAGTATTTGTAATGATTTGACTCGCGTGGATAAATTAGGTAGCACTGTTCTTTTTAATTACTCTACTAAGTGGTAAGGAGTACAATATATTTCTATTTTTCACCAAAAAAGAACTAGATTTTGTGAGATACTTTGGTCATTACTTAGAAGACCTTCATTCTAATGTACAATGCACAATTCTTTAACTCTTCCTTAGCTAGTTCCGGATATACTATTGAAAACCTTTCTACTTCAGTCATAAAAGTGGTGGCATTATTGGACAATGAAATTCTGTAAAAAGTTTTCTAGGACAACATACAGAATAACATAAATTATTAAGGCCAAATGCATAAACAATGTCTTTTCCACTCCGTCTTCCTCTTGTTTACTCCTCTAACCACCGCCTTAAAGTTGTCACAAAATTTCAGTTTGACACCTCAACTAAGACTTGTTCCTATTAGACACTTCAAGTATATTCAAAGTGTACCAATTAAATACAAAATACTCACATGGCAAAAGATTTGTTCCTCAACTTCCTTTAGGCACGTGATTGATAAAAAAATATTATTTTACTTTTTTCTTTCTTAAAAAGCTCACATTTTATATAATTTATATCTAGGAGCAAGAACCGGTCACCTTCAAACAACCCATCAATCTCTAAACAGGTGTGATATATTAATTTTACTGGTTGAAATTTTAATGAATTTCTGAAACTCTTGAAGATAGTTATGTTGAGAAATGAGAGATTGAAATTGATTAGCATGATACACTTTTACTGGTCTCATGATTGTTTTACTTTTTGAAACATTTCTAATGTAAAAAAAATTCTCTAACTGTTGTAAAACACAAATAATTACCAGCGGAATTTTCCTTAAGATTGTTAATGATCTGTTACTTTTGAACCCATCTCCAACTCTCTATTTGGGTTTGGCTTAACAATATGATAATGTCGTTTGGCGAGGAAGAAGATGACGAGCGGAGGAGAAATCTGTATTTATTTTGGGAAATAAAAAAATGAGGGAAGGGTGATGATTGAAGGGAATGGCTTCTGTTTGGGGAAGAAGACCATAAGGATTTTTTTTGCTTTTCTTTTCTGTTTATTTTTTTGTTGCTAAAACCCCACTTTTTGGTTAATTTGACTAATAAGCCACGTGGCTATTTTTGATTCGTTACTTTTTTCATGTCACCGCGTGTGAATTACACCCACTATTTCTGTTTAACTTGTTAGTCACTAGATGTTTAATAGACACACTTTAAATATACTTGAAGAAGTGTCTAATAGGAACCAACCTTAATTGATGTGTCAAAATGAAATTTTATGAATGACTTTAAGGGGCTACTTATGTATTTGGCGAATTATTATATTTAACTTAAATACCGATGTAAATTTACTGTGGTATCCCGATTATGGCCAAAATCAATGTGGCAGAAAGACCTTTGCTATATAGAAAAAGGATAAGACAAAAAGAACATTCATTTCTAAGTCCAAAGGATGAGACAAGAAGAACATTGATTTCTAGGTCCAGGCATAACTTATTTTTAGTCGTGAGCTAAAGATATCCAATCATCCCCATTTCTCTTATCCAATCATCCCCATTTCTCTTTCTTTACAATATTATTGGAGGATAGAGTTGGAAAAACAACTTCAACACTTTGCCACTATTACTACTTAATACGATACTGCTAAGAAAAAAGTAGATTCGTGTAATAAAACTATAAATTCTCTAAACAGAAGATGATCATGATTAGACAAGAAGACTTACCATTAGGATCTATAAATCCGACGCCATTCCCAGTTCACCAGCATTATAAGTCAATGACATGATTCATCGATTGAACATAAATCAATAATAAATAAAAATATAAAAAGAAGAGTTCAGATTAGATTACACAAACTTAAGTATAATTATGAAAAAGAATGAGCCTGTTAAGAATGTACCGTTCATCCAATTCTTGAGAGGTTGGAAATGATAGGCAGTTCTGTAAGGTTGAGCCATAAGGAGATGAAGATATATATTGACTTACAATATTATTGAGATGAAGAACAGCAAAATATTAGAAGAGCTTATGACTCTTGTTTAATGAAAGCAAGAAACTTTACTTTCTTTTTTGTTAGTGCAAATGTTACATACAACTAAAGAAGTTATATATCTCCTATATCATATCCTCTATTGTACAAGTCAAAATAGCATATTCACAAGTTAAAATAGCTTATTCCAATTAATCTTAAATAATACTAATCCCAAAGAATATCTTCCAACCACTGCAAGACGGCAAGCAAGAGAGGAGACTTCCATACAAGTCAAAATATTATATTCCAACTTGTCTATTTAAATTCAATGGATGAAAATCATTTACATTACCAATTTTGCTTTAAAAATCAAATTCCTCCTCAAAAATCTACAATAGATATTTTCCTCCTCGTATCTCAATCGACCTTTTAAATGCCTACTTTACCCACAATATCATCATCGGCATTTTTCTCTTTCTTTTACTTCTTCAATATCATGACCTTTTTTTTAAATATATGTCACGGACTTACAAATTGAACAAATAAATATTATTTCAAAAATTAAAAAAAAAAGCAGTGAGAAATATTAATCAAGTATATAAGTTAATGACGCTCAATAATGAAATAAATGAGCAAACAGAAAAATTTAGAGTAAAAAAAAATTGCTTGTATATATAAGTAATTTTATTATTACCAATCAAAACTCAAAATTTATTTAGGGCCTGTTTGGAAAGCCACCCAGATAATTGGAATTGGGTGTAATTACACAGTTTGACATGTTTGTTTGACCAAGTAATTGCGCAGTTAGGTGGGAATTGAGTGTAATTGAGAGGGTGTAATTACACTCTTCAATTCTTAAGGGGGGATTGAGAATTGAGTGTAATTACACCCTGTAATTACAGAGTTACTTTTTAGTTTCTTTCTTTTAATTTATTTTCTTTTAAAATTTATTTTTTATTTCTATTTTTTAATTTCTTTTTTATTTTTACTTTTAAATTATTTTTCTTTTTTAAAATTTATTTTTCTTTTTATATTATTTATCTTTCATTTCCTTTCTTCTCAGTCCCAACCTTTACTTCTTGTAGTTCCATGTAATTGCTCCTATTTTTTTTATTCATTTAGCATAACTGTGTTATTATTCTAATTTTTTAAACTACACCTCTTAATATTAGAAAGAATGAGTCATTAACAAACTTGGCATGTAATGAGTGACGTTGTTAAAGTAGAATTTCGTTGTGAATGAGGTTATAGACTTATATTTTCCCTTTCTTTTGAATTATTTACTTAAGTTACGTTGGAATTTACTTATGTAATGTTAAAATTTGACATAAGAGTATTACGTTAAACTTTTTCTTTTGGATTCTGAATTTAGGTTATATTTTCGATTTTAATTTATTTGCTTTAGTACTATTGACTTGTTATTCTACATTGCATGTTATTTATTTTTCACTTACAGTTGATAGATTTTTTTTTTTTGTCAAACATTTGAATAATGTTATGGCATTATATTTATAAATTTTTTTTGAGTCAAATATCCAATCCATGATGTTCTCACAAAAAAAGTCTGTTTTTAAGTGTTATAATTAATTAAAATTAAAATATTATTAATTTGAAAAATATATATCAATTATTTTTTACAATATTAGTTACAAATATATGATTATTATTAATATTTTTCAAGAAACAATGTGTTATTAAATAACTAATTTAATATCATTTATAAAGACACATATTTTTTAAATATTAATTTTAAATTTTTTAATTAAATTTTATTTTTAAATTAAACTAACTGTGTAATTACACTTGTACAACCAAACAACAGGCTTGTAATTACATTATCACAAACAAACAGGTCGTTGTAATTACAATATTGTGTAATTACTAGGCTGTGTAATTACTACCCTAGTAATTACACCAATTCCAATTACCAGGTGGCTTTCCAAACAGGCCCTTACATAACTGAGAGTAAAAGAGAACGAGAGCCTTGTAAACATCTATTTACTCAATGCAGATAATAAGAAAAATTATTTAACATATCTGCAAATTTTATAACAAATTCTTACAAGATTATCTATTTATACTAAGTAAACTTTAAATAAAAATTTAGAAAATATTTCACTAATGACATTCAAAACTAAAAAAAAATATGCACGATAGAGAATAAGAGAGAAAGTAATACTTAAATAAACACACATGCATACTTAACGCACCTAATATTAAAACAGTGATCTTAGAAAATTAGGGATATTGTTAATGAACACAAATTAAACTCTATATAAAAATATGACACTATATTATAGGTAAAACACCAAGGTGAAAAAATATATAATATATCACATATCTTATAAAAAAGGTATTAAACATATGAATGATTGAAAATGTCAAGGTAAAAAAAAATATTGTAGGATAGAGAATGTCTATTGTCTTAATTAAAGAGAGATTTCGATTTTTTTAAAGCAGAGTTGGAAGGTGTAATGGATTTTCAACGGAATTCAATCATGTTTCTAAGAGACGCTTAGGTGTTGAAACAGTGCGGCAATTTGAGAAAACAAATGTGATAAAATTATACCATCTTCCATGGCCGTTAAGAAAGAAGATAAAGTCAAAGACATTGAAGAAGGATAAGACATTGAAGAAGGATAATGAACAAGTACAGATCACTTCAGACACTTTGAGGCTTTCTTTTTGCTGATTACATATTTTTGGGTCATTAACTCAGTTGGACCAATTCTGTGTATTGGCCGGTCCATTTTCAGCTGAAGACATCTTATCTTCAAGCCTAACATAAAGGATACACAGCATAGTTAAGATATACACTAGCTTATACTATAAATGGCACTTGTATAGGATACCCTTAGGTAATAATGAGCTGTACAAAGTTTGTTAGGATCTTTTTCTGATTTGTTTTATTTATCTACTTTCCTTGTAATGTCTAGTATTTAAATTTGTGGTCTTTAGACAAATAGCATAAATAGACATAGAATTGTATACATACAGGTAGAGAAATATACAATAGAAAATTTCCAAATTGTTTCTTGTTTTGATTTCTCTCAAATCTTTCATGGTATCAGAGCAGGTTTGGATACAAATCTGTTCTCCATTTTTCTTCTCTTCTTCTTGAATCAAAAATGGCTGATAACTCTTCTCCCAGTCAGATTTCTAGTGGATCCGTTGATAAAATAGGATATGATGTTGTTCATCCTAATCATCCCTATTACTTGGATGCTTCAGATTCACCTGGAATGAATCTATTGAATGTAAGTTTTGATGGATCTAGTTTTGGAAATTGGAAAAGGGGAATACTGATTTCACTCTCAGCCAAAAATAAATTGTGTTTTATAAATGATAAATCAGAAGTCCCAGATGAGAAGTCACCTTTATTTGAGCAATGGAGGAGAGCCAATGATATGGTAATAGCATGGTTATTGAACTCTTTAACCAAAGACATCTTAGAGAGTCTCTTATACTCTCAAACAGCTTCAGAACTGTGGAATGAATTACAAGAAAGATATGGTCAGCCAGATGGATCAAAATTATTTCAGCTACAAAGAGATCTGAGCAACATCACACAGGGCACAAGTGATGTTGCAAGCTACTTTAACAAATTGAAGAAACTTTGGGACCAATTGAGAGTTCTCAATATTTTCATAAGATGCACTTGTGATTGTAGATGTGGAGCTAAGGAACACAATAGCAAAATGAATGAGGACATCAAACTAACGCAGTTTCTAATGGGTTTAAATGAAGCATACTCAACAGTTAGAGGAAATATTCTCATGATGAAGCCACTTCCTACTCCTAATCAGGCCTATTCCATTATTCTCAATCAAGGATCACAAAGAGAAGTGCATTTTGGAAACTTAGTGACATCTGATTCATCTGCTTTTTATGCAAGTAAATGGAATGATCCAAAGAACTTCAACTCAAAAAGAGGAAACCATCAGCCTTCCTATCCACAATCTTCTAATCCTAGAAATTTTCAGAACAACAATTCTTCCAATAATTTGTTCTGTACTTACTGTAAGAAAACAAACCGCAATATAAAAAAAGTTACAAATTGATAGGTTACCCTTCTGACTTCAAATTCACGAACAAGCCAAAGAAACCCTTTACCAATGCAAAAGCTAATGCAGTTAGCACAGTTGATGATGTAAGTTCAGTTTCGATCCTCAAGAGAGATCTGTTGGTATGACAGATGGACAGGGATCTAGGATGAATGGAAACAACAATTTTTTTAACTTCAATGCTCAGAATTTTTCAAAGGATCAATGCCAACAGCTGATAGACATGTTCAGATCTGTGCAAAATGGATCTGGTACTGAGGAACAACACAGTGCTAATATGGCTGGTATTTCTAAATTTTTCACAGCCTACACTTCATATCTCACAAAATTTCAGTCAAGCCCTTGGATAATAGATACAGGGGCTTCACATCACATGACTTTTGACAAAATCTCTATTTCACAATTTCAAGTTACTGCCTCATTCTATTTCTGTTACCTTACTAAATTCTTATAAGCTGTTGGTAAATTATGTAGGAGATGTAGTTTTGATAGAGCAAAGGGGAGAAATATTTTCTAACTATTGTTGATGACTTCTCTAGAACCACCTGGACATGTCTACTATCTAGTAAATCAAATGCTTTTTCCATTCTTAAATCTTTCCTAGCCTATGTAGAGAGGCAATTTGGCAAAAAGGTTAAGATAGTGAGATCAGACAATGCTTATGAATTGGGGTCTGGGAATCTGCCTACTGAATACTTTTCTTCTCAAGGGATTGTAAACCAAACTTCTTGTGTTGCCACCCCAAAACAAAATAGGGTGGCTGAAAGGAAACATAGACACTTGTTAGAGATTTGCAGGGCTCCTATGTATCAATCACATTTAAAATCTAGATACTGAGGGGCAGCATTGTTGACTGCCACTCATATTATAAATCTACTTCCTTCTAAAGTCCTACATGAGCTTACCCCTTATGAAAAACTATTTCACAAACCACCTAGTTACACCCATCTCAAAACCTTTGGTTGCCTATGTTTTGCATCAACCTTATCAAGAATAGAGACAAATTGTCACCTAGAGCCATTCGTGGAGTTTTTCTAGGATATCTTTTTGGTAAAAAAGGGGTATAAGCTCCTAAGTCTTATCAGCAAATAGGTGATTGTCAGCTGGGATGTAAAATTCTATGAGTCTATTTTTCCCTTTGCCTACACAGTCCCAATCTCACAACTATTTCCTGGTTCTTTTAAACCTGAAGTTTCCACCAGTCTAGAACATGTACCTAATATCCCTGCTCAATCCACTACACCTCCTAATCCGCCTTCCTCCACTCACTTACCTCCAGATCACACTCATACACCTCCAGTCTCAATTTCTTCTCCTTCTACCCTATCCTCACCTCAACCAACTGATTTTACTATAGCTAATTCTGGGTCTAATATGAATCAGTTGCCAGTTTTTGATCCACATTCTACTCCCTCTAATCTCTCCCCTATGCTGGATGTGCCACCTACAGTGAAGGACTTGCAAAGAACAACCAGAAAGATTGTTTTTCCCTCTCATTTGTCTTATTTTGTGTGTGATAATGCTTCTTTAGCTTCTACTTTACCTTTAAATTCTTTTTTCTTTTCTCTTTTAAGCACAGAGAACCAACAACTCTTAAGTTCAATTGAGAAAATCACAGAATCTATCACTTTTCATCAAGTTGCTTGTTATCCTGGTTGGAAATTTGCCATGGATAATGAAATCAAGGCTTTCATTTCAAACTCTACCTGGGAAGAGGTAATTCTACCCCCAGGTAAGAAACCTTTTACAAGGTTAAGTTGAAGTCAAATGGTGATTTAGAAAGATTAAAAATACGTTTAGTTGTGAGATGAGATATACAGCGTGAAGGTATCGACTATACAGAAACATACTCACCTGTGGTTAAGATGACCACCATACGTTGTATCCTTGCTGTTGCTGTCAAGAACTCTTGGCCTTTGTTTCAATTGGACGTCAATAATGCCTTTCTACATGGCGACTTTGATGAAGAAGTTTTCATGTTTTTCCCTCCATGTTTGACACCTCCTTCTCCTTCACATGTGTGTCATCTGAGGAAATCCCTTTACAGGCTAAAACAGGCATCACGCCAGTGGTATGCACGATTATCTTCAGCTCCGGGGACAAAGGTTTCACTTCGTTATTGAATGACTACTCCCTTTTCTATAAGTCTTCTGATCAGTTTGTCACCATCATTGCCATCTACGTTGATGATAGACTCTTGATTGGCAACAATCAACAAGAGATTACTGGGCTTAAGTCTTTTCTAGATTGCGAATTTAAAATAAAGGATTTGGGGTTTGCAAGTTACTTTCTTGGGATGAAACTACTACACATTCCAGATGGTTTAATTTTGAATCAACGCAAGTTTGCCATGTATCTCCTTCTCGAATACCCAAACCTTTCTTTTCATCCAGCTTCCACACCAATAGATCCTACCCTTAAACTCACTGTCAAATCTGGTACACTACTCCCAGATCCCACTGTTTACCGTCGTTTAATGGGTCAACTTAATTTTCTCACCCACACACGCCCAGATCTTGCCTATGCCGTTCAATCCCTCAGCCAATATATGCAACAACCATGCTCTGGTTATCTTCAAGCAGCTTTGCACACCCTCAGATACTTGCGTAAAGATCCAAGCTTGGGTCTTTTCATGAACTCCTCTCCTTCCCTTCAAGTTCTAGGCTTTTGCGATGCTGATTGGGCTTCGTGTTCTGACACTCATCGATCAGTAAGTGGTTTTTATATCAACCTTGGGGGTTCGCCGATGTCTTGGAAATCCAAGAAACAACCAGTTGTCTCACTCTCATCGGCGGAATCTGAATATCATTCCATGCGCAGACTTGTCGCCGAAATCTCTTGGCTTATTCGTCTCATTTCAAATCTTGGTGTTTCACCTTCCCTTCCCGTTTCTTTACACTGTGATAATAGAGCTGCCATACACATCGCAAAAAATCCAGTTTTTCACAAACGAACCAAGCATATTGAGCTTGATTGCCATTTCATTCGTGAAAAACTGCTAGGTGGCCTTATCTCTCTTTTCTTCGTACCTTTTTCCTCCCAAATAGCTGATCTCTTTACCAAAGCTTTAGTTGGTCCTCTTCACCGTCTTTTTCTGAGCAAGTTGGGTATCCGGTCACCGGACACCAACTTGAGGGGGAGTGATAAAATTATACCATCTTCCATGGTTGTTAAGAAAGAAGATAAAGTCAAAGACATTGAAGAAGGATAATGAACAAGTACAGATCACTTCGGACACTTCGAGGCTTTCTTTTGGCTGATTACATATTTTTGGGTCACTAACTCAGTTGGACCAATTCTGTGTATTGGGTCGGTCCATTTTCAGCTGAAGATATCTTATCTTCAAGCCCAACATAAAGGATACACAGCATAGTTAAGATATTCACTAGCTTATACTATAAATGGCACTTGTATGGGATACCCTTAGGTAATAATAAGCTGTACAAAGTTTGTTTGGATCTTGTTCTGATTTGTTTCTATATCTACTTTCCTTGTAATGTCTAGTATTTACATTTGTAGTCCTTAGACAAATAGTATAAATAGACATAGAATTGTATACATACAGACAGAGAAATATACAACAGAAAATTTCCAAATTGTTTCTTGTTTTGATTTCTCTCAAATCTTTCAAAATGTTATTTTCATGGTGCACGATTTTGATTTCTTTATATACTTATTTTAATACGATATATGGAGCAAATTGTTAGGTGGCTAAAAACAACATGATTGGGTAGCTGAGAGACAATGAAACATAGAAATGATCTTTACACAGTTAATCCACGAATATAACAATTTTACCAAGAACAAGCATCATAATGTTTTCGTTGTAATATATAAGATATTTTTTTCCATAAAAATTGGCTCTCCGTCAATAGACTAGTGAGGTACAGTAAGGGAGAAGAATGCATCTCACAAGATTTATGTAACACGTTAGATGTTTGTACCAAATCATGCGAGCTATTTTATATTTCTAACACCCATATGTATTTGTTGCCGGACAAATATCTTTAGTAGACATTAATGAAAATAAATAATGACAAAGAAAACTAATGACAAATAATGATTGCACAAAGTAAAAATAAATAGATAAAACAGATAATCATCAACTACGTAATAATTGCCAAAGACGTAAGGAAGGGGTGTGTACATAGACCGGGTTGGTTCGGGTTTATTAAATACCAAATCAAATCAATTATGTCGAGTTTTTAAATTTACAAACCAAACCAAACCAATAAAAGTCTATTTTTTCAACTTCGGGTTTTCTCGGGTTTTTCGGATTTTTTCCGGTAAAGTCTTCAGGCAAAACATATAATTTGTGCTTCAAATATTCTTTAGTTCTAGTAAGACACAACTATCTAATTAAGGTGTTTCTTAAGAAAATAACACAAAATGTGAGATGAATGATGACACTGTACTAAAATATTCAACAAAAAATATAATCAAATCGCTAAGCCATAAAAAAAATGATCAAATCTAAAGGTACTAAGTCATGCTAAAATAAGTACGGCTAATAAGTATTAATTACGGCTAAATACTAAAGAAAAACTAAATTAAATTATGTATTTTACAATGTCTAAACCAATGCAAAACTAAAAAGTAAAAATCCAACATTATTGTTATTCCTAGCGTTAGAATTGAATTTCTTTTATTAGCGTTAGTATGAATTTGGTTTTGATTTGAACTTTATTTGAGTTACTAACATCTATAGGCTGTAAAACTTATTGTAGCCTTCAAAATTACAAGTCCAAGCTTGAATAATATGTGAAAAGACACAAACTATGAAAAAAATTAAAAAAAAATTTATAAATTATATTACAAATACATGTTTTTATGTATAAAATATTTTTTAAAAGTGTATATGTGTAACGTTGGCTTGGTTCGATTTGGTTCGGTTTGACTTTTTTTAGTTAAAACCAAATCAAACTAATTATGATCGGATTTTTATTTTCAATACCAAACCAAACCATTATCAGGTTTTTTTCTCAGTTCTCGAATTGTCGGTTTGGTGCGATTTGTCGGTTTTCTTTGTACACCAGTACTTGTAGTTTATATTTACATTAGATGCAAGATCAAAAAATAAATCCGAAACATATATGGTAGAGATGTCTACTTTAATTTAGGCGATAAAATAGGTCTTATCTTTTTTTCTCTACTATATAGAAATGGGAGTTGGGTGGGACAAACAAGGACCAACACAGCAATACATAGTTGTACCCAAAGCCTTACAAATTATACACGCAATGAATGTTTTTACCAAAAGCTATATAACTTGTACAATTTAATCAACTGTTTTTTTATTCCACATAGACATATGTTATATTGCTTAATATTAATATTTATTCCCTTCTCATGTATAAACGTTTGCACTTCAATTTTAATTTTTCGAGACATTTATTTCCTCCGTACATTTTTACTTGTTCACTTTTTACTTTTTACTTTTCACTTTTCACGTTCTTGCTGAATATTTATGCTCTTCTCATGTATAAATGTATGCAGTTCAATTTTAATTTTCCTACACAAATTTATTTCCTCCGTATATTTTTACTTGTTCACTTTTGACTTTTCACGTTCTTGCTGCATATTTATTCTCTTCTCATATATAGACGTATGCAGTTTAATTTTAATTCTCCTACACATATTTATTTCCTCCGTGCACTTTTACTTGTTCACTTTTGACTTTGCACGTTCTTTACGAATTACTGAATATTTATTCTCTTCTCATGTATACACGTATGCACTTCTCTACTATATAGAAATGGGAGTTGGGTGGGACAATCAAGGACCAACATAGCAATACATACTTGTACCCAAAGCTTTACAAATTGTACACGCAATGAATGTTTGTACCAAAAGCTATATAACTTGTGCACTTTAATCAACTGTTTTTTATCCCACATGGACATATGTTATAGTGCTTAATATTAATATTTATTCTCTTCTCATGTATAGACGTTTGCACTTCAATTTTAATTTTTCGGCACATTTATTTCCTCAGTGCACTTTTGCTTGTTCAGTTTTCACTTTTCACGTTCTTGCTGAATATTTATTCTCTTCTCATGTATAGATGTATGCAGTTCAATTTTAATTCTCCTACACAGATTTATTTCCTCCGTGCACTTTTACTTGTTCACTTTTGACTTTTCACGTTCTTTAAGAATTAATAAATCCCACGTGGACATATGTCATAATACTGAATATTTATTCTCTTTTCATGTATACACGTATGCACTTCAATTTTAATTTTTTGACACATATTATTTCCTCCGTGCATTTTTACTTATTCACTTTTGACTTTTCACGTTCTTGCTGAATATTTACATATGTCATAGTGCTTAATATTTATTCCCTTCTCATGTATATACGTATGGAATTCAATTTTAATTCTCCGACATATTTACTTTCTCTATGCACTTATACGTGTTCACTTTTAATTTTTCACGTTCTTGCTGAATATTTATTCTCTTCTCATGTATAGACGTATGCAGTTCAAAGTTAATTCTCCTACACAAATTTATTCACTTTAACTTTTCACGTTCTTTAAGAATTAATAAATCTCACGTGGACATATGTCATAATACTAAATATTTATTCTCTTCTCATGTATACATGTATGCACTTCAATTTTAATTCTCTGACACATATTTATTTCCTCCGTGCACTTGTTCGTTTTTTACTTTTCACGTTCTTACTGAGTATTTATTCTCTTCTCATGTATACATGTATCCACTTCAATTTTAATTCTCCGACACATATTTATTTTTTTCGTGCACTTTTACTTATTTACTTTTGACTTTTCATGTTCTTTAAGAATTAATAAATGAAGTACTCCCTCTGTCCCATATTACTTGGCCACATTACTAAAAATATATATCTATTCTTCTATTCTATATTTTTTTATATGTCTATTATATATAAATGTCCAAGGTGGACTAACACAGTAACAATAAGTTGTACAAAAAGCAACTAAAATTGTCTTTCTAAGCAAGGATTAACGTGTGTACATTTCAAATGTTGAACATTAATTCTACCTCTGGTAAGTTTACTTTTTAAGTCCCACGGGTCCGCAGTGTCTCAATTGTCCTTTCATTTCCTTCATTTGACATATACTCCTCTGTCTCAATTTAAGTGTTTGCATTTGACTAGACACGGAGTTTAAGAAATAAAAATAGACTTTCAAATCTTGTGATTCCAAATTAAAAATATGTATAATATAATAAAATATCCTTTGAATCTCGTGATTATAAACATGACATGTAGGATATTTAAATTGTCAACTTACTAAATATAAAAAGAGGCGGATATAACTAGAATAAAATAAATTTTAACAACAATTTGAGAAATTAAGAAGAAAAATAAGAGGAAAAGAAAAAAATATGGAGACTCACTAAGGAAAATAGCAGTATCCTTTGCAAAATATACAAACTATAAGACTAACTAAATTGAGTAACAAAATTAATCATATTGGGCCCCGTGCATCGCATGAGCATAGTTTGCTAGTTTCTCAAGAAATGAGAGTTGTGAAGTACGTACAAGTCCGAACAGGGGCATTTTTGGAATTATTGTTATTTATCATGGGTATTTTAGTATTTCTGATTTCACTTACAACTCTTTCATGTTCCTTCTTTTGGTCAGTTGGTATTGCACGATGAGGTACCAATCTCTCTCGGCCCTCTTTGCTTAATTTCTTCCACCTTCTTCTTCCAATATTTCTCTATTCCAGTGGTATCCAACGATCATCAGTATTTCTGATTTATTTTCTTTCTTTTGATTTTAGGTCTTCTGTTGATTTTTTCATTCGATTAGTTTGATTTTAGGTTCTTTTGCTCCTCCTTCTCTCCTTCTTCCCCATTTAGTGTTTGTATTTCAATTTTTATTTTATTTTTTGTCCTTGGCTATTGAAATTTAGTGTTTCTTCCGCTTTGTTCATGATGTGGGTGTTTTCCCAATTTGTAATTATTCATGTGTAGGCCTTTGCATTCACTTCTAGGAGAAAGGAAAGGAATTGCAAAGATAAGATGTAGGGATGGAGCAGAGGAAGCTTCAAATTCCAAAATTCTATCCATTTTTCCGGACAAATTGCTATGTCTTTATACTGCAGGTACACCAAACTTAATTTTATTACTTGGTGTAAAAATTTTCTTTTGTTGGTGTTTTTTCTTTTGTTATCTTTAATTAAAGCTTCTGATTTTTGCTTTACTTGGAACTTGGAAGGCTTTTGCAAGTTTCTGGACATGTGTTATGGAGCTTTTTCCTCATTTGCTCATGAACAAAACATTTTCTTTGGTTGTCTTTTTGGCTATACAGGAATGCACTTGAGAATAACTGAAATTTCACTTGAATTGGTAAAATATCAGTTGTCACTTCCTTTTAGAGATTTGATTGGATTAATTTCAGTTTCAGGTCTTTCTCTAATCCCAACACCTTCTTCCTCTACTGCTATTATGTGTATAGGTTAGTTCCCTATTGTTTTTTAATAAAATGTCTTGCTAGAGTTTTTATATGAATTAGTGATTCTGTCTGATTTGCACATACATTGTGTCTATTTGATGAATTATGTAATTGTTAACAACAATTAGTGCAGAATAAATGAAAAACCCGAGCCGTCAAAAATGTCTAGAATTTTGAAATGAAATATGCACCAAGGGTGTTTTATGATATGTCTGCAAGGTAATATGAACTTTTACCATGGTCAGTGCCTCTTTTGGCACTTGAGAAAAGAAATTTGCTTCTTACTTTGTTTTTGAAGTTTTTGATATATGTTTTCTCCTCTTCCTTTTTAATAGATAGAAACGTATTCACTAATGTAATTTACAGAAATGCATGTATACATCAGCCATCTTAAAAGTCTAACCAACTACGCGAACAAGTTGAGAATTCTTTTAAACACCTAACTATATTACTGACAGTAGGGATATTTTCTCTGAATATTGGATGTTCAACCTTCAATGATAAAAGAGACTCATAGGAAGTGACCAACCATTAATAGAATAGTCCATACGTTTGATAGGCATTTCTTTTGAATAAGGTGTTATAAAAACTACCCAATGAAGTTATTTTTGATGCAGTGTTTGACAGGAGTTGGGTCATTTTTTACCCTCACTTTCTAGATATAGACGGATTTCCTTTTGATCTCATAGAATAGTAGTAACCATGAAATGCATTTTAGAGAAATGAATAACGATTGTCCTTTGTAATTTGTAGTAATCTCTTAGCAAACAAATCCTAATTACATCTCTCGAGAGAACTAAGGAGGAGTATACCATTAAATATGGAAGAAGCAAAGCTGGGTTTCAGGT
Organism: Lycium ferocissimum; assembly: GCF_029784015.1. Taxonomy (NCBI): domain Eukaryota; kingdom Viridiplantae; phylum Streptophyta; class Magnoliopsida; order Solanales; family Solanaceae; genus Lycium; species Lycium ferocissimum. The sequence continues at coordinate 28,427,283 of NC_081345.1, read as the reverse complement.
TTTGCTAGCTGCTTGAACAGGGAATCTGTATAACTTACGTTTTCTTTATTATTTCCTACTTCCTCCTCCTCTTTGATTGAGGGTATTGAGATGCTAACTGTCTTCACCATAACAATAACATACAGGCACAAACTTAAGGAGCAAATAAAACACTCTGTGGATCATCTAGAGGAAGTTAATAACCGCAGACTCAGGTTTCAGAACTTAAAAGGTGTGATGATGGAAAATGTTAAGGAGATAGACTAAACTTACTTCCTCTTTGGATTATACTCTTTCAAAAGACTTGATTTCCTAATTGGAAATTGGAAAAATCCAAGAAACTTTAATGTGACTGGTTGATGTGAATTACGAAATTGCAGGTTCTTGATCAAGGGAAGAAGATTGAACTTTTGTCACATGAATCTAACGGTAATTCTATGTTGCTCCGACTTTTACCCAACTAGGAAGATACTTCTTACATCAAAAGGGTATATTAGGTACCCTGCATTCTAACTTAACAACTCACAAGTGCTCCACTATTACAAGGTATTCACTTCTGTTTGTTTAAGCTGAAAAATTGTCTATTCATTTGTAACAATGATTGTCACCTTTCCTGTCTCGCTACTTATATATTAATTCTTTTGTAAGTACTACTTATATGATCATAGTTGTTATGTTATATTTTGAAGTCAAAAGAGACATGAAACAGAAAGAAGCTTTCAGAAAAGGTAACTTTCTGTAGCTTAGAGAGAATTTGGTTCTTTCAAGAATGATCATAGAGAAAGTTGGTCCTTTTGAGCAGTAGTGATGAGCTTAGTGATTGAACAAAAATATTTAAAAAGTTTATGATTGAGATGATTTGTTTTTGGATAACTTAGTGCCTTTTTTGCGGAACGAGGAAAAAATGTTGTCCCAAAACTTGATTTGTTACTTGACATTGATAGAGAAGTGATAAACACAAGAAGAGTAAAAAATCAACTCTTTGACAAGCCCTAAATCCTTAATCGTAGAATTCCTTAGTAACTATTTTAATTGATCATGTTACTTAACTCTTTAAAATGTTTCAATTGTTGAAAACATAAATGAAGAAAATAATGTAAAAAGTTATTGTTTGAGGTCACCTGAATATGTTTGGTGTTTTGTGGTAATACTAAGTGCTACCTTCAAGTTTGCATGTTAGCTTTCTGTTACCTATGAATAGAAAGACTTAGACAGATAAGAAAGGTGGTTTCCATGTTCTATGGTAATATGAAGCTTATATTTAATTTGTCTTGCATTTATCTTGATTTCAGTGTTTCTACAACGTCAATTAGCATAATATGTTCCACCTTCAATCCTACTAAAGCATGTATAATAGTATAGAGGAAAGAGCATATAGGTGAAAACAAGATATTTCACCTCTGGAATGTGAGCTTAGTTTGTTTAATCATCTCACCTATACTTTTGCCTTATCCGGTGAACAAAGAAATTGTTACCAAGACATCCCACAATATTTGGATTCAAACTATCTTTGCCAAGACCAACATAGGTCACCTTGGGTTTCTGCTTCTCGCTACCTCGGTTTCCAATTTGGGTACCTTCCATGCAAATGTATTTATAACAATATATTAGTTACATATTTTTTTGCATAGGCAGTCATCTTAATCTTACTTAACTGATGATCTAACAATAAGATGGATTTTTATTCTTAAAGAAGAACCTTGAGAACATTGCCCTTGCTCATGGATTTGTCTTTCTTCTACATGTTTTTGCAAGAAGATGCTACAGTACAAGCCTAAGTTACTTTGAGTTGTGATGGTTCTGTTATGCATGTTTTACAAGTTGTGACAACAATTACTTCAACTACAAGGAGAATGATGAATGTTGAAGTTCTCCCACTAATTTTGGCTCTTTCTGATGTAATTAATCAACATTGAGAAATATCAGCTAATCGGATATTGGCATCCTCCGTCAAAACTTAGTTTGAAAGGTTACGAAGTGACTTAACTGTTACATGTGTTTATTTTTCTTTTTAGTCTAACCTATATGTTTCAAACCAGAATCTCTTTGTGCTTCCTATCTTTCACATTTTCCTCTGCAATTTAACTTCATAAACTTTGGTACTTGAAAATGGATTTGAAACACTATAATATGTATTGCCACCAGGTTACGGCTCCAACTCTTTTTTTTATCTTCCAAAGGTTTTCATATCACTCACTTGTGGTTTCAAATGGCTGGCTGCAAATGGACAAACAAGGGATTTGCATCAACTTTGGAATGTATATTTTTAGTTTTTCAATCTCCCAAGTTTATGTAATTATAACTAAGGTGGTGGTACATAGAATATCTTTTGTATATATGCCTACAATATAGAGACTATCATGACTTTTTCGGAAGTTGTACATAACATTGTTCTCAACTTTGTTTTTGAAAGACTTCTTCTCATCTGTTGTATACATTCCTTAGCTAAAATATTACTATAAACCATGTCGGGCCTGTGCATCGCACTGGCTTCCCTGGCTAGCATATAATATGATAAAGTTCACGAAAACAGAAAGAAGGTGTACGAATAGAGAAATAGGACTCTTAAACAGTAAATAAGGAAATAATGGTAAAGGAAAATAAAGCAAGGACTTTACTACACCAAATCGGTTGTTTCATAAAATGAATTTTTTTATTATTTCGTAACCGTAAATTTAACAATACAATACGATACAAATAAATTTTAGAGAAAAGACATCTTTTCACTCCTAATTTCACTCCTAAACATGATCGTAAAATTCGAAACTTTGCTTGCATAACTTTAAATTTTATTGATAATTATTTATCCCTCTAAACAATTTATACGTGAATTAAACTCAACCTTATATTATTCAGACCAATCTTACAATGGGCTATTTAGGCAAACTTTTCTCCGCCACATCATGAATCTCAGCTTGCATATCAGTCCGCGTCATGATCGATTAAGTTTTAAATTTTTACTATTTTTTCTATATTTTTTTATTTTCATTCATCTTTTTTCTTTTTAAAAAATACCAATTCCATTCTTTCTTCTTCACATCCCCCACGCCCACGCAAACCCAACTTCTCCATTCCTTCTTCTTCACACAACCCCCCCCCCCGCCCCCCCGCCGCCCCCGCCCCCGCCCCCAACCTCCAACCAAACCCACCTTCTTCTTGCTGCTCCCCCGCACCCCTACGCCCACCCAAGCCTCCCACAACCCGCCTTCTTCCTGTCCCCCTCCCCCCACCCCCACGCCTCCCACAACTCACCTTCTTCCTGCCCTACCCCCCACCCCTACCCAGGCCTCTCACAACCCACCTTTTTCCTGCCCCCTCCCCCCAACACGTATACCATATGGTTGTATTCTCTACCCCCCTTATTGTCTCTTCGAGTTTTAAGAATGATGAGATTTTTAAATTAAATGCCCAAATCTTTTTATTTAGGCAAAAGATCATGTCAACTTTTAAACAAGAAAAACCCATTTAATGCATTAAAATCAAAAGATACTCTTTTGAATTCTGATTTCTTTTCCTATTTTATTAACAAATAACAGAAGTAAGAATTTCCCCTACCTCAACTACCACCTTATTTCGTGGTATACTTTATCTTTGACAGTGTCAATTTATTTTATACAACATTATTATATTTATAGTCGTTAATTTATTTCTCTCCAACCTTTAATCCATGGAAGAAGAATAGGGTGGGTTAGTGATGAGTTGTGCTATGAATTGGGGAACGGGTGGAGTTTTGTTAATTTTATACAATTAGTTTTTTTTTTTTTTTTTTTTTTTTTGGTTTGGGGTGGTATTGAAGAAATGAATGTATTTCAATTTGGTGTTGATTCTGGTGTTGTTCATACGTGAATGTTGAAGAGATCAATTTTAGCCAATTAGTTTTCTTTTCTTTTTGTTTCTTCCTTCTTGCTGAGACAACAATGATGACTTCTCTATTGGAAAAGACAATAACTAAAGAAAAGAAAAATTAAAAAGTTAAACAAAAAAGTGGGACCCACAAATTTCATTTGTCTCAAAATAAGAAAATTCATATAATTACAAAAAAAAAAAAAAATCAAGAAAGATATTAAGAGTATTAATTATATGTTGGCCATTAAAAAAATAACATGTGTATGATTTCTGATTTTGTCAGTTTTTTAAATATTTTTTTCTTATCTCACTCGCTACTTGGAAGGTGAGTCCACTCTCTCTGTCATGTCAGCTCTTAGGGGTATTTAATTCACGTTTAAGTTGGTTAGGGGGTAAATAATTGTCAGTAAAGTTTAGTTGCTAAAGTGAGTTTAGAGGTGAAATGATGTCTTTTCTCTAAATTTAAATAACAATCAGAACAAACATTGCATTCAAAATAACAATACAATATAATAGGTTACAATCATCCAAACAAGCTGTAAAATAAAATGATGAACACCTTTCTTCGTACCTCCAAATCTTTCAATGATGGTGAATTAAAAAACTTAAAAGAGTTTTAACTTAAAATTGATTAGGAAGATAATGATCATCCCTTATAAACTTATTGGTTAGTTGATCTGAGCCTGGTTTAGACTCCAAGCACTCATACAGGAGATCTCAACATCTTGGGATCCATTGTTGAAAGCAAATATATGAGCATTATCGTTGATGGCCAAAGTAGGATAAGCTCTTGTTGTGATGCAAGCTTTTCCTCCTCCACCAAAGCTTTCTACTATGGAATGATCGATCTTTTAAGAAGAAACAAAAAGGTGAAAAAATATAAGTCTAGCTCAAGTGACAAAAACTAACATCTCATAGTCAAGAAGTAATAGATCATTTTGGATCTAATATGAAACTTGTGTGTTGTTTCCTATATCAATTTTAGGAATTTTCTATATAAACTTTATTATTTTCGTCGATCCCACGTTAAAATAGTCACAAAAAAAAAAGATAAAAATTACTAAAGAAATTAAAAGAAAATATTTTTTCAGTCTTCTTCTATTTCTCGACATATATTCATGATTTTTCTTCTAATTTCTGTATTTATTGCTATGCCATCATCAAGTTAAGGAAAAAATATTTTAAGGCAGCTCTATAACTCAAAATAACTTTTATAAAAGCATATATATGTACTCCTAATATGGCAAATTAGGAAAGGAACACCAGCTAAATGTCAAAGCCAGCCCACACTATTACATACAACAATGTAGCTGGATGCCCTGGATAAACAGTACATTGCTTCACCTTCAATTGGATCATGCCTAGAAACTTCAGGGATAACATTTGGAAAATATTTCTGATTTGAGCCTTTAAACGACTGATCTATGTTATGAGCATTTTGTAATACGATAGCAATCACCAAATCAATATCACATCACCTAGCTATAACATGCCTTGCTCCAATAATCACACTTAACATTTCGAGTTTGAATATGCTACATGTGTTGAATCATCAATTAATTACGAGATTTTTATTTTGATAGTGAAACTTACCAAAGTCCTCAGCGACAAATTTTCTGTAACAGGATCAACATTCAAAAAGGCTCCATAATTGATTTTATTATCATACTCATTACCCAAAGATGACCTGCATTTAAAAGCTTCATAATGAATTTCTAAATCTACAAGTAGAAAAATAATTAATTCTTAAAATAACACTTATGCTCTTGAAAAATACCTTCCTTTTTTTGCTATGTAAAACTAAATTGAAAATGCTTTTTGTGTAAAACATATCATGTACCTGGCCTAAGTTTGCTAAAAGGGAGAAAATGAGGGAGATACCTTTTTAGGTCACAGCCCATTAGCACAACAAATTTGTCATTCTTTTTGAAAATTCTAAAGAACACTGCAGTATGTTCTTCAATGTTATTTGAGGCCAAGACTAGCAACCCAAAAGGTCCTACACCAGTGTTGGTTGATGAACCAGTTTGGTTGGCTATCTCTTGTGGATTAGTCAAGTTTGATTCCAGCACCTCTGCCTGCTCGAGCATTGCCATTGGGATTGAGAAGGAAATTTCTACATCCGCCTGAAACAATTATAAATAGGACTCAATAGGAGTATAGAACCATATACCAAGCAAAATAAAAGGGCAATCTAGGCAATTAACACAAAACTGTTTTTCTACATAGAAATTCAAATTGAGTACTTTTGTGAAAGAATTATACCTGTGCACCGGTAACACCTGAGATTTCAATCTTTGAACCTGCTTTTAGTGTTATATTTTGTAACTCGACTTTGTTTGTCCTTAGCGTTTCGATTTCTTCGATAGGCCACTGAATCAATTGCTTTCCAGCTCTATCGAGCCAAATTTCTCTAGGAAATGACTGTAATAAATGATTACAATAATGACAAATATCAAGAATTCAAGGCAATCTTCTTAAAAAGCAAATTAATTAATTAGTAGTTTGTTAGTACTGCCAGAAAATATTCAGGGTTAGATAAATGCAATGAATATTATACTCCCACCGTGCCAATTTATGTGATATAATTTGACTGGGCACGGAGTTTAAGAAATAAATGAATACTTTTGAATCTTGTGGTTTAAAAAGATATTTGTATGGTTATAAATCATCTCGTTAAGCGTAAAAGTTACTCCTTGAATCGAAAAAGAGTGTCACTTGGGCTTTTTTTTTTGAGTCAAAAAGAGCGTCACTTATCAAATCGAAAGAATAATCTTATTTTTTTCAGCATTTGCCGATTAAGCGTTATGTGATCAAATCACAATACCTATTTAATTAGGAGCAGTTTAGTCAAATTACCTATTTTTTTTGTAGGAGTTAGTATTTTCTTAAGGGGTGTGCAAACGGCTAAGTAGACACTCTTTTTGGTCCGAAAGAAGTAAAGTTTAAAGTTAAATTATTGTCAAATAAGAAAATATATCATTCTTTTGGGACGGATTAAAAAGGAACGTGTATTAGTTATTTTCTAAATGCAGGTGTATAAAATTAGTAAGGAGTACTGGCAGAGGCGAATCCAGGATTTCAGGAGGATGGGTTCACCGTTAGCTATGATTTTTTTTTAATTCTTTTGCCTTTGGTTCGTTGCAGCTTAGCGCCTATGTGGTTTTTTGATTTCTTTTTCCTTTTGGGACTTGGGTAATTAGAAATAAAGAATTTTTTTTATTAGAGGTAATATAAAATAGAAACACGATTTTTACTTTTGGGTACTTAGAATTATAGAAGAAAAAGGATTTAGAATAATATAAAAAGAAAGTTAAAAGGTTTGCTTTAATAAATAGAAACACGATTTTTACTTTTGGGTAATTAGAATTATAGAAGAAAAATGATTTAGAATAATATAAAAAGGAAAGTTTTTAATAAAAGCATAGAAACGTGCAAGAGCTCGAGTTCAATCCCGAGACCTTGAGGTAATAAACACAACCCCTAACTAGTGCTCCACTCATCCTGGTTTGACCATATATTCTTTCAGGTAATATAAGATATATTTTTAGAATTATACACATAATATATCGAGTTTAGTCGAGTGACCATGTGTTCATGTGACCCAAAATTAATGCATAAATTCGCCACTGAGTACTGGCAACACTCGGGAGTAGTGGTCATTGTTATTTTCTAGCTCATAAATTACTTTAGATACTCTATATTCAAGGTAAATACTTGGTGTTTGCACATATCAAGCAATTTAATGAAAATTAAATTGAAAATGCACATCGTCTGACCATGATTATAAGTAAATTTATGTATAGAAGACACATATCTTGCATTCACCTATTTGATATAGATACCGGATGGAGGTAAATTTTTACATATTACTCAATGACATTGTTCTCTAGGCTAACCAAAGAATCCATCATAATAAAAAAATTTAAAAAAAATATAATAATAATAATAATAATTCCTAGATTTTTGTGACTTGTGCCAAAGGGATACTCCCTCTGTCTCATATTACTTGACCACATTACTAAAAATATCGGTGTTTTAAAAACCAAGATAAAATTAATTAAATTTTTTCATCTTACCCTTAGTAGTTATTGAAATAATCGATATTGATTAGAATGTATTTATTGGGAGAGTAAGGGATGGGGTTTTAATTTTTAGTATTTTATAAAATGATATAATTATAATAAATATTTTTAAATAGGTGAAATAGCGTAAAAAAATTGAAGAAAACTATAAATAAGTGATATATATATGCTGACATAGTTTGATTAGAAAACGGATTAGAACAATCTATTATACGCTACTTACAAGTTATAATTTCGTTAATTTTTTGTGTAGCTATAAGATAAATAATTGGAAAATAATATATATATTGTGATTATAAATGCAATAAAAAAAGTAAATGACTTTTAAATTTAATGTTTCATTCTTTTTTAAAACATTTGAGTAATTACATGTTCATTTTACACACTTTGGGCATTATATTAAGGATTTATTTAACAAATTTCATTTTAGTTTGAAGAAGTTTAATTACCTGAAGACCAGACCATCCTCTAGGCTTTCATCGACCCTTGTAGGGGCATTTTTAACCCAAGCAATGAAAAACACCTTTTAAAACACTGCTAAAAATATATGTCCTAAATTACATGTTCATTTACAAAATCAAGATAAAATTAATTAAATTTTACAGATCCCTCATCTGGTATATATTATTGTGATAATCAATAGATTAGAATGATTTATTCAACAGATAGGGATAAGGCGGCACTATTCTTTATTTATGATTTTCTGTAAGAAAACATTTTGCAATATATTTAGTGCAACCAAACAAGGAAAAATAGGACGGAGAAAACACTTTCTGGCTCTAATTAATGTGACATAATTTTATTAGATTACGGATAAAAAAGACTTACGAAATTTGTCATCATGTCGAATTCAGGGGTCGTTTGCTTCGGTCCAGTGAATAAAAGACTTTTTATAAACTTGTGATATAATATTTATGTGGTTATAAATGTTCCTCATCGGGGAGTAACCACGCCGTGAAAAATTTAAAGCATGTAATTCTTTTCTCTTCATTCGGTGTGATGATTGGATTGTAGGGTGATTTAACCCATTCGACAAGATAAGGGTCGGATGGATCTTTGGGCACGGCTAGACTTTGAAGTTGAACTTTTTGTGAGTCGCCTCCAGTGTAGAGTATAGCTGGTGTGCCATCTTGGAGAATTGTAGCGGAACCTGTGATGAAATCAAAGAAAAATTATAGAAGAGAAAATGTATTTTTCATAATCAACAGTCTCTTATATATACAAGTATAAGAAATTCTTATTCTATGGTAAATTTCTAAACTTGGGCTGTGATGAATAGGAAGGTCTCTAATGTTAGATTAAGTGATCAATTAATAATATGCAAACGAACGTTCTCTCATTTCCGTGACACCGAGCTCCACGTATTAAATTGTGCCAACTCATTTTAATTGTAAATTCATAAAGTAAAAATGCTAAATTCGTGAAGTTTTGACCAGCAAAATTGATGTCATATGGGTCTAAAGGCGAAAGTGCAGGAGGATGAATACTCCAGTTGACAAGATCAGTTGAAGTAGAATGACCCCATGCAATATTTCCCCATAGTGGACCTTCAGGATTGTTGGTAAAACAAAATGATATATTCCTTGTATATCATTGGTCCTGTAGATTTAATTAAAAGTAAGCATATATAGTAGGAAAACATAGGATAAGACAAGACGAACATTACTTTCTTAAGTCCAGGCACAACTTTAATAGTAAGCTAAAAACATTCAATAGTTTGTCCTTGGACTATTAGCTTATACCACCAGTTTTGGTGCTTGTGTTATTAGGCCAAGCACATTAAACTTTAATTAAAGAAAGCATGTTATTTTAGCCCCTAAACCAAAATAAAAACTAAAGGACTTAGACAGTATCATGATACACACTATCGAGCGGAATATAAGAAAGTCATAAAACGAATTAATTGACATGAGTTTCCATAAACCAGACCATCCTCTGGGAGTAGGAGAAGGAACCAAAGCTATTCTCATGGGACATGGGTGGACTACCAGCAGAGTATTTTGCCTCTATTAACCCAAGCAATGAAGATCCTCCTGTTCTTAGCACTGTCAAAGAAAGACTTAGCAGCATAATACCTTCCATAATCCAATCTTAATCCTGATTCATTATCTACAGATCCCTCATCTGGTATATATCTATCGTTGTGATGGTCATAGGTTCCGATGGTGTAATAATCAACAAAAGAACGAGCCGCACTATTCTTGAGTACATATTTAGGGGAAACATTTTCTGTAAGAAAACATTTTGCAATATATTTAGTGCAACCAAACAAGGAAAAATGGAAAAGCATTATCCAGAAAACACTTTCTGGCACCCCTTGCGAAATTACTGAAGTGTCAAGTCCATTTTGACCGTCAATAGATACAGGAAAAAAATCAGGACATTCCTACATTGGAGTTTCATCTGTCGAATGCAGGGGTCGTTCTGCTTCGGTCCAGTGAATAAAATCCTTGCTTTTGTATAAAAGAGCAGTTCCTCTTTTTTTTCTTTCGTTCCCTATAATAACTCTCCAAATCCCATCGGGGCCTAACCACGCCGTGCTTGGGTCCCTAAACAATTCTTTCTCCTCTTCATTCGGTGTCATGATTGGATTATGAGGCGATTTAACCCATTCGACAAGATAAGGGTCGGATGGATCTTTGGGCACGGCTAGACTTTGAAGTTGAACTTTTTGTGAGTCGCCTCCAGTGTAGTTAGCATTTTGGTCAATAGCTGGTGTGCCATCTTGGAGAATTGTAGCTTTGGAACATTTTGATGAAATCAAAGAAAAAAATTATAGAAGAGAAAATGTATTTTTCATAATCAACAGTCTCTTATATATACAAGTATAAGAAATTCTTATTCTATGGTAAATTTCTAAACTTGGGCTGTGATGAATAGGAAGGTGTAGTAATGTTATGAATGACCCTTGGTATCGAATACCTTTTTAATAATATCATTTTTTTTTAAAACGAACGTTCTCTTATGCTTCCTAGGAATACATTATAGAACAAACTTAGAGCTCCACGTATTCTTGTACAGTCAAAGAAGGAACATATTTATACTTAATGTGAATCTCCTAAATAAAGTAAAAATGCTACAAAATCTCAAATACCTGACCAGCAACCTTTGATGTCATATGGGTCTAAAGGCGAAAGTGCAGGAGGATGAATAGTCCAGTTGACAAGATCAGTTGAAGTAGAATGACCCCATGCAATATTTCCCCATAGTGGACCTTCAGGATTGTACTGGTAAAACAAATGATATATTCCCTTGTATATCATTGGTCCTGTAGATTTAATTAATTTTGTGAAGTTAGTAAGCATATATAGTAGGAATTTAACAAAGGATAAGACAAGACGACCATTACTTTCTTAAGTCCAGGCACAACTTTCATAGTAAGCTAAAAACATTCAATAGTTTGTCCTTGGACTATTAGCTTATACCACCAGTTTTGGTGCTTGTGTTATTAGGCCAAGCACATTAAACCTTTAATTAAAGAAAGCATGTTATTTTAGCCCCTAAACCAAAATAAAAACTAGCGGAGTTAGAGTCACGTCCTTTTTTGTTGCAAAAACGAATCCGCTACCCCCCAAACACAAGGGAAACTTCTCCCAACTCTCTTAATGCTTCAAACTTTGATTCTTATTTACAATATGATTCTTTTACATGAAAGAAAATTAAAATAAAAAGCTAACACCGTTAGCTTCAATTGGGTTGAAGGACCAAAAGAGCACAAGAACTAAAATTGGAATAAGTCAATGACTCAAGGACTAAAACTAAATTGGTATAAGCCAATAACTCAAGGACTAAGACTATTATTTTCCCTTCTTTTTCGTATGTTACCGTTGACTCTTTTTAGTAAATACTAAGTATGTCATTGGAGGATAGAATTAAAAAAAAACAACTTTAGCAAAATTTGATAAATTTACCACTTAATACGATATTGCTAAGATAAAAATAGATTGGCGTAATAGAATTGTAAGTCCTTTAAACAGAAGGTTACGACTTACGACTAGACAAGAAAACTTACCATTAGGATCTGTTTATCGGACGATGTGCATAATTCCCATTTCACCAGCATTACAAGTCAATGACATGATCCATCAATCGAACAGAAATCAATAATAAATAAAAATATACAAAGAAGAGTTTAGATTATATTACACAAAACTAATCAGAATCCTGAAAAAAAAAAAATGTTAAGAATGTACCATTTATCCAATTCCTTGGAGGTTGAAAATGATAAGCAGTTCTGTAAGGTTGAGCCATGAGGAGAGGAAGATATTGATTTACAATATTATTGAATCTTGGCTTGGTGAAAGCAAGAAAACTTACTTTCTTTTTTTGGTAGTGCAAATATTGAATACAACTAAAGAAGGTATATATCAACTATCCATCACTTCTCTCTTGTACAAGTCAAAATATTATACTTACAGGTCAAAATAACATACTCCAATTAATCCGAAATAATAAATTCTTCCAACTAATCCCAAATAACATATTCCAATTAATCCGAAATAATACATTCTTCCAACTAATCTCAAATAATATATTCCAACCAATCAAAGACGGGCAAGCAAGAGGATACTTCCATATATCTTGTACAAGTCAAAATATCATATTCACAAGTCAAAGTAATATATTCCTACTTGATTGTTCAAATTTAAGTGGTGGAGGTCATTTACATTCCTAATTTTGCTTTGAAAACTCAAACACTTCATTCATATCTTATAAAGGGAAAAAATGTTACTTTCACGGTGCAGGATTTTGATTATTTACTTATTTAGTACATGCAGAAAATTGTTAGGTAGCTAAAATCACCATGATTAGGTCACTGAGAGAAAAAGTATTTGTGATCTATACTGTTTGTGCACAAATTGGCTCTCCCTCACTAACCGAGGATGTACCAGAGTCAGCTACTCTTGTGAGGTACAAATTAGGGAGGAGGGGGTACGAGTGACAAAAATGCATATCACAAGGTCTATGTAAGTAATGTAACACATACAGTGGTTTGTACAAAATCATGCTAATTTGCTATGATTAATGCATACTGATAATACCATAATTTTGCAAAATAAAATTTCAGTTGAGAAATATTTGATAAACGATTTGGTGCAATTTCTACGCACGAATAGACATTTTATTAGAATCTACTAGTACTCTTTTTCATATTAGACCACCTTCCAATGTGTAATGTGTTCAGCTTTAACCTTTGATCCTATTTTACTTGCACCAATTGTTTGAGTTCGCAATCAACCCTATACCAGCAACAAGATGGATACTTCAATACAAAATTTACTTGCGTCTATTGTTTGAGTTTGCAGGCAATGGATACTCCAATACAAAACTAGTTGTTCAAAATTGTAAACAGCTGAATGTCTCATGATAAAGGGCTAAAACCAGATAATGCAAAAAACAAAGAAAGCGACAATCTCTCAAGAAGGTCAAGCAGATCAACGGTAACGGCGGAGAGACAAAGTCTGGTTCCTTTTCCAGGTTGCCCTTCTTGAAGGACGAGCTTTGTGGTGGAGATGTCCTCTTCCACGGAGTCCCCTGTATTTCTTACCAGCCGAAGTGAGACCACGTAATTCTCTGTGCTTGTGCACTGGGTTGCAGATCCAGTTGATCCTTGGATCGTTGCGAATAGCAGCATGGGCTTGGTCAACCAATATTACCTCAAAGTACTTGTAGGTTGAATCCTGCATTAGAGAAGGATAAGATCAATGTTATTCCCATAATTAAAGCATGCATATAAAGACTCCAAGTGAAGTAAAAAACCTAAAAGTAACCTCGTGCGCGGATAAGATCAATGTTATTCCCATAATTAAAGCATGTATATAAAGACTCCAAGTGACATAAAAAACCTAAAAGTAACTCAGCGCGCGAAATAGAACCATTTACAAAGTGGCATTTGCATATTACGGAAAATAACTCAACCACCTTAGAAGCCATGTTAGAATTAAACTCCTCAATTTTAAAAGTCTGCAGTGCATCAAGAAATGCAACTCTTTCGTATCAATTATAAATGCAGATACCTTTACACTCTAGCGTGTAAGAACACAAATATGCACTAGAAGTACAAGCAAAAAACAGGTATAAAGTTTCAACATGTACCTCATTAATCCAGTAAGAGTTGAGGACCCTAAGACCACCCAATTTCCTTCCGGCACGCTCCTCAGCAACAGATCGCTTGCTGCGCTGGAACTTCAGTTGGGTGACTCCCTGGTTGGTGGGTTTACCATACACAATACCCTTGGAAACTGGCCTCTTCCTTCCTCCACGTTTCACACGAACACGGTAAACGACATAGCCCTGGAAAAACAACGGTCTTAATCACAACTCAGACTTCGTCTATACTATGAAAAGGACTTAACATGGTGAATCAAAGACTTCTGCATTAATACTGCTCCTTGAAAGACCAAAAGGAACATAGTATTATGATATGGGTTTCCATCCTTTGCATTAAAGTGAACAGAAAGGATGAACGACTACAAGGTTGTACAGCCTTCACAAGCATCTTGGCAGCCACAGATGTATGGCTCAAACATAACCAACAACAACAACATAACTAGACTATTTCCAGAAGTGGGGTCCTGGGGAGACCTTTCCGACAGACAAATATAACTAAACTTTAAAACCCATAGCCACTTAATGAAACAATATTAAACAGAAGAACATGATTCAAGCTTCATTTCCACAAGATATCCAAAATCACTATTTTATGGGCAAAACTAGCAAAAAGTTAAAATATATTGACCATCAAGATGCTTTGTGAAGTAAATTACTAGATATTTACCTGCTTGGCCTTGTATCCCAAGCGGCGTGCCTTGTCAGGACGGGTAGGCCTGGTGACACGGACGATAGATGGGAGCTGGCGGTACTCCCAGCACCTCACCCTTTGCAAGAACCTCATAACATCTGACTGCTTCTTCCTCCATAGCTCCGACACATAAGTGTAAGCCCCTACATTTCCACCAACATAAAACATCAAAGCGTTATTCTAGCAATACCAATATCCATAAATACCACTATCCAAAACAACACTTTCTCATTTAAACTATATAGCTTTTAGAGTAAATACAAGAACAATTATATTGGCTATCAAAGAACAATCATGGGGTGGGGTTGGGGGAAGGGGGTGCAGCATATTCAGTAAAATCAAACTCTAGAATTGAAACACCGTTCATTGTCAATTACAAAGAAGAAGAAATCTCATTTTCCCATGATTAGAGGCATATCTATGTATGTGAGTAATTCGAATGCTAGATCTGTCTATCTTCAGTTCTAACAAATTATAATGAAAATTCGGGGGTTTAAGAAAACTATTAGAAACAGATAAGCAACTACCTAAAGATTGTTCGCATTAAACTAGATTTTTGACATGAATCAATACAGCAAAGAGTAATTTTTTTTTTTTTTTTTTTTTTAAAGACATAAGAGAGAGTGGATGGACGAACATACCCATTGAATCACTTGTGCTGCTCTTCTAACCTCTGTGCTGCTGGACAATAGAGACTAGGGTTTTGAGTGATAGCGAATTATAAAAAGGACTCTCATTACGCCCCTCCTGGGCTACACTTTTTGGCCCATTTTGGTTATCAACTGGCCCAAATCCTATTTCATTGAGGTGGAAGTGCACACAAATAGCCGATTTCAGGGGCCTCTTTTAAAACGTAATCGGTTTTTAAGTTTATTTAGGGGTCGTTTGGTAGATAGTCGAAATTATCCCGGGATTATAATCCCGGGACTAATTTATTCCATCTATTGGGATTATTTTATACCATCTAAAAGATGGTATAAAATAATCCTTAAAGATAAAATGGGATAAGAAGGTATAAGGTCTTTATATATTTGGGATACCTTCTACCAAACCCCTTAAAGTTTAGGCACTTTGTATTGAGTAGCCAATATTTGGATAAAAACAATCTTTCAACTAGACATAGATGAACTTCAGACCTAGGGTTTAACGTTTGCACTGTTACGTATTAACATTAGATTGCGAATCTGAAGTGAGCTCGTACAAGTAGATACTTACTATATTCAAGTTTATGTTGAGACGTTGCGATAACATTAATATGTCGGTCCTCATCTAGCCAATCTTTATCCAACTCAGATCGATAGTTGGACCAAAGTATCACGTATTGTGTGTCTGATTGAGTTTCTGAATGTGTCTTTGGATTGGTGGCAGCTGCAATCCTTTTTGTGCTTAAAATTCCTTTCGAAATTAACTGTCGTGTTTCCAACTAATGTAGGCCTGAAATGGCGCGAATAAACCAACTATTTTAACTATGCAAAACTAACTATAATTAATGAATCTACATAAGATAGCTGGTTATGTGAAGTTTCTGTTTTGCGCCCGACTTCTTAAGTTCAACTTCAAGACCTAGAGGACTAAAGTGGACTTCTATCACAGCCTAACTTTCTACTTGACTGAGAAATACAAAGGAACCCCCTTTACACGAGTAGGGAAGACTGGAGGAGAAAAGAGAGTGTGTGTGTGTGTGTACGTCGGCAATTTCCAATTTCACAGCGTGCCAGCGATTTCGAGAATGGAGCTGCATTTAGAAAAATCATACCTAGGGTTGGTAATTTGTAAAAATAGGAATCAATGTTGTTCCCTCTTCCTTTCCTGGTTTTCATCAAATCTGGTAGACTAGTGACTACTACATATTGCTGCATCCACTACTCCGTGACAATGATGGTGAATGAGTAATTCGACCAACTTCCTTTATTATGGTGTGTTGGCCAACTTACACGCAACTCGGTTAATTCGACCGCTATCTCCCACCAACAGATACTATGTAACTCTGCCACCAAGACTCAGGAAGGTGAAAAGAAATCACCTCGTGTTGTGTTTATGTTTCGGGCATATATTTCATTGCAATCTTCTACTGTCACACTCTTTTTATGCATTTTAACAGCAACAACATACCCAATGTAATTCCACAAGTGGTGTAGGGGGAGGATATAATGTCTGCGGACACTTACCTTAAACTTTGTGGGTAGAGAGATTATTTTCGATAGACCCTCGGCTCAAAAGAATGATCACTGTAACAACATTTCGCTATAGCAACCGAAAAAACTTTTTATGCATTTTAACATGGTACAAAAATTCAGTATATGATTAGTATACATCTTTTTAGCTCTAAACAGGACCAAACACATAAAAAGTCAACATTTAAAAAGTTTCACTAGTTAAGGTATACAAATATCTGCTCTAGTCAGGCCTCTGGAAGAGGATTCATTGTACTTTGGTTATGTGGCTGGCAATCGATTTGTTAAATTCCTCTTTCTTTATTTGTGAATAGATCATTGTTTTATGCAACACACAAGAAAAGTTTGGATCCATCCGAGAAGGAACTGCAGTACATGGTTTTAGTCGCATGATTTAGTTTTGATAAAAACTAACGACTATATACATTTGAATCAATTAACCACCTTAACTCCGCTCTAGTTTAGGTTGATTTTACGAGTCTCCTTCATCCATTCCACACTACTCTGGCACATTTCATTCCAAAATAATGGTACATAATTTTGTCTGCCAAGGCAAATTAAGAAACGCTTTAAAACAAACTGTTCTCAACATCTGTCACACGTATCTCTGCACTGACTCTCATAACAGACAATAGGACTCTTCTCTATCCATTACTATCTCGGCAAAATGGATACTTCAATACAAATGTATTTCTTCAAAAATGTAAACAGCTGAACTTGTCTCAAGATAAAGGAACTAAAACCAGATAATGCAAAAAACTAAGCCAGCAACAATCTCTCAAAAAGATCAAGTAGATCAACGGTAACGGCGGAGAGACAGAGTCTGGTTCCTTTTCCAGGTTGCCCTTCTTGAGGGACGAGCCTTGTGGTGGAGATGTCCTCTTCCTCGGAGTCCCCTGTATTTCTTACCAGCTGAGGTGAGACCACGCAATTCCCTGTGCTTGTGCACTGGGTTGCAGATCCAGTTGATCCTTGGGTCGTTGCGAATAGCAGCATGGGCTTGGTCGACCAATATTACCTCAAAGTACTTGTAGGTAGAATCCTGCATTAAGAAAGGTTAAGATTAATGTGATTCCCATTATTTAAGTATGTGCATAAAGAGTCTAAGCGACAAGAAAAAACTATAAGTAACTCCGCCCGCGATATATAACCATTTAAAGTGGTGTTTGCATATTCAGAATATAAATTCCACCACCTTTTTTTATTTTAAGCCATCACCTTCAGGCATAGAGCCTCTTGGTGTCGGGGTTTGGCTTGACCACTGACATGTCAGGAAATAAACTCCACTACCTCACAAATCATATTAGGATTAACTCCTCAAGTATAAACGTCTGCTGTGCATCAAGAAATACAGTTCTTTGTCTCAATCATAAATGCAAATACTTTGCACTCTAGCATATGAGAACATAAAAGTGCACTAGGAAGTACAAGGAATAGGAAAAAGCGTAAAAACATACCTCGTTAATCCAGTAAGAGTTGAGGACTCTAAGACCACCCAATTTCCTACCAGCACGTTCCTCGGCAACAGATCTCTTGCTGCGCTGGAACTTCAGTTGGGTGACTCCCTGGTTGGTGGGCTTACCATACACAATACCCTTGGAAACTGGCCTCTTCCTTCCACCACGTTTCACACGAACACGGTAGACCACATAGCCCTGGAAAGATAATGGTCTTATTCATAACTCTAAAGTAGTCCATATTACGGAAAGGAGCAAGTGTAGCATTTAAAACGGAAAAAGAGGAGACTTCTGCATTAAAACAGCTCCTCATATGAGTAAAAGAAACATAGTATTATGGATATGGGTTTTCATCCTTTGTATATAGAAAGTGCCAGAAATGATTAACAATAGGTCATACAGCCTTCATAAGCTACTCAGCAATCACTAATGTATGTTTCGAACAAAACCGAGAAATAGAAATAAGATACAACAGTGAGACGCACCATGTCTTTACACCAAACCAATGAATGTAAGACACATCTCTTGTATATACACTTTGCATCATCTAACCATGGTTAAGTGATATACAATTTCACGTTGAATTGTTAATTCTTTAAGTTAGCTATATCTAGTTAAGTGTAAACACCCGGTGCAGGCAATTATTTACCGACAAATACAAGTAGACTTAATTCAGAGCAACCTAGTGAATAAATAATATTAAACAGAAGAGCATGAATCAAATTTCATTTCCACTAGATATCCAAAACTCAATATTTTATGGACAAAACTTGCAAGAAGATAAAATATCTGTGATCTACCATCAAGTCTAATTGTCGAGTAAGTTACTAAACACATCATAAATGTACTAAACACATCATAAATGTACCTGCTTGGCCTTGTATCCCAATCGGCGTGCCTTGTCAGGACGGGTAGGCCTGGTGACACGGACGATAGAAGGGAGCTGGCGGTATTCCCAGCACCTCACCCTTTGCAAGAACCTCATAACATCCGATTGCTTCTTCCTCCATAGCTCTGACACATAAGTGTAAGCCCCTACATTTCCACCAAAAATCAAACATCACCCACTATTCCAGTAGTATGAATATCGATAAATATAATATCCAAAACAACATTGTCTTGTTTAAACGTTTTACCTATCCAACTTTTGCAGTAAAATATAAGAATAATTATGAGTGTGTTTGGTATGAAGGAAAAGATTTTCCATGGAAAATCTTTTCTTGGAAAACAAGTGGCTTTCTTACTTATTTTCTAGTGTTTGGTATGTAAGCAAAACTAATATAATCCCAATAATATTTATATGTGATCAAGCAGAACATTATGGGGTGGGATTGCGTGGGGAGTGGGGGTTAGGGGATGGCGGGGGTCAAATGGTAAAGGCGTGAGGGTTTGGGGCGTTGGGTGGCGAGGAAACAACGAAGTTAACTTATTTTCCTTGCTTCCATTACGGAAGTCATTCCTCGTTTTTTAAGCAACTTGTTTTCCTAGAGAAAATGTTTTCCAAAACATTCACCTACCAAATGTTCTGCTAGATCACATTATTTTAGGAGCTTAAAAGAACACATTCAATCAAATCAGCATTCATAGTCCATTAGAAAGAAAAAGATATCATTTACCCACGAAGAGTAGTCAAAGCTAGTTCTCCATCCATACATGCTAGATATATATTTGTTCAGTTCAAGAAACTATAGTGAAAATTAAGTGGTTTAACAAAACCATTAGAACAAAAGAAAAGCTATCTAACAACAAGAGATAATTCAAAATACGGACCTATTCCAAACCAAAAAAAAATAAAACTAAAGAAAACCTAAAGAATGTTATTTTTCAACTAGGTTTTCGACATGAATCAATTAAGCAAAGAGTATAACAGGGAAGAGAGGGTGGATGAACGAACATACCCATTCTGCTGCTCTTCTCCTTCTGTGGTGCTCGGCTATGGCGATTAGGGTTTTTGAGTGAGACGCGTTATAAAAGGAGTGTCATTTCCCTGCTGGGCTATTTTTTTTTTTTTTTGGGCCCATAGGCCCATGGAGCAATTTAGCTAGGTTGGTTTACACAAATGTTCCATTTTTAGGCTACCATTTAAATTTTATCTCTAATTTTAAAAATTGTGCAAATATAACTCTTGAAATTGAAAATATATTATATTGTCGTCTAATGTTTTTTCATAAAATTTTCAGTTTGCTGAAAAATAATTTTTAAATCGCGGTCTAAGGGGTCCATAAATTACAAAAGAAATTATTTAAAAAAAAAAAAAAAAAAGTTATTTACTAGACAGTCATCCCAAGAAGAGAAACGAGCAAAATTATTGGTTTGGTTATAAACCAGCACAAATCCCATTTCATTAAGGAGAAGTGCACAAATAGTTGATTTTAGGCATCGTTTAAAAGATAATCATTTTAAAAAAATTATTTAAAATTTAATCACTTTGTAGTAAACAATCAATATTTGAACAAAAATATTCTAGACTAAACATGAACGAACTTTAGACTTTTGGTCTGAAGTTTGCACTACTATAAGTTAACTTCAAACCTGTGAGTCTGAATTTTGCATGTATGAAGTTTGTTGTTATAGCAATTGGAAGCTCAAGTTTAGCTATATATTGAGACTTTCAAAGACATGAATATGATAGCCTTCATCTCTCCAATCCTTAACCAACTCGGATACTTGGGACAAAGTAACATGTATTGCTTGTCTAATTAAGTTCGTCAACATGTTTATGGGTTTGTGGTAACTGTCAGCTCTTTAGGTGCCTAAAGTTCTCTTAAAAAATTAACTGTCGTATTTCTAATTGCTGAACTATGGGTAATGTAATAGCCCAGTCCGCTAGTGATATTGTTCACTTTGGGCCTAGGTCTGCATGGCTTTAAAACGCGTCACTAGGAGGTAAGACATACTTACTTATATAAAACTAGTGTGTCACATACTGAGGTTTGCCCCACCGTATGGGATTTGCCTAGACTCAGCACTGAGGTTTGCCCCGCCTACCCCGATTTGCCTAAGCTCAGTTGAACTGTAGCCCACTATCCACAAGGATGACACAAGAGTGGCTCTGATACCATCTATAACAGCTCATTCCGCAAATGATATTGTCTGCTTTAGGTCTAGGCCCGTACGGCTTTAAAATGCGTCATTAGGAGGTAAGACATGCTTACTTATATATCAACACCTCTCATGTATTATGTTGATGCAGGACTTTTCCTTCTAAGCTGGGGTGCCACATGTAAAATTGTCACACCCCGAACCTAGGCCTGGACTTAACACTGCACCCGGTGCCTGACTGCATGTGACCGAGCGAACTAACTGGCTGATTGAATCAACGTGTGATATACTGATATCTAAGTATAATAAACACATGCTAATAGAGTGAGAATAACTGACTGATATATATATATATATATATATATGTGTGTGTGTGTGTGTGTGTGTGTGTGTGTGTGTGTGTGCGCGCGCGGAAGAAATACGAAAAGTCTGCAATACTAAATAAGTGGTAGCCAAAAGGGCTAACTCAATACTCCAACAAAATACTAAAATATTTGACTGACGGTAATATATGAAACCTCTACTGAATAAGGAAATACTGACTAACTATCGGGACAAGGGCCCCGGCATACCTTAATACTGGAATACTGTCTGCTAGCTGACTGAATATAAAGATAAAGGTAGGGCCTCGGAGAACTGAGGCTCACCACTGACTAGCTGAATCTGAAAGCTTCCTAGCGAGCTGCATCTGCACCATATATATCGACCTCTGCATCATGAGATGCGCAGTTCCCCGAGCAATGGGATATCGGTACATCGGAATTGTCTTGGTATGTAAAGCAACCGAATGAAATAATAAGTTGAACCGAAATCGAATCGAAATATCGATAACTGAACTAAAACAGAGAAGTAAAGATATGGATACTCCCTGTTCTGAATAGTGAATAACCTGTTTATTGTCTGTGACCTTAGGTCCAATAACAATAATATGCATGCAAAATCTATGGCATGGTGCCTAAGTATACGTATAAATAATTTGTGATCTTAGGTCCATATCTGTGGCCTGATGCCCTAATACATGTATTCAATAACAAGCACCGAGACTGAGACATAACTGATAACATGATACTGATTTCTGATTTTGAAGATAAAACTAGCAATTGTTCATAATAATTCTAAGTATTCATACTGAGACTCATGAGATACAATTCACAAGTCTATAATGATTACGTACTGAGTTCATGATATTCAAATTAATCACCATGAACGAATTCTGAAACTATAAGCCTAGAAGATAACAGTTCTACAACTATTCAAGAAACTAGGGCTAAACTGTATTCTGAGTCAATTTACTGATAAGTATGAAGAATGAGACGTAGGGAGAATCATTAACATTCCCTAACGTAGATAGCTAGCCTCACATACCTGTAATCGCTCCAATCCAACGAACTGAACAACTTTTCTGACGTAGAACACCAAAACTCTAGCTTTGAATCACTTGGGAAGGATTTCACTTAGTTGAAGAATCATGTTACTAATCATGAATAATTGTTGGAATTACTTAGGAATCGTTAAAGCGATCTTACCTTGATGTGAGAGGAAGAGGAGAGGAGGAAAACGGCTGCTTAGGGATTTAGAACGAAGTTGTAATGTCTAATAACTGAAATTTCGAGTTAAGTGTTGAATTTATAGCATGGGTCATTTTGGACCCCCTGGCTCGCCAAGCGGTCTATGGCTTGCCCCTGCCTCGCTTTGGGCCTTGCTCGACAAGCTCCCTTGTCCATTTTACACTTAGACAATTTTCTTGATTTTTTCCCACTTTTGGACCCCTACCTCTCTGAGCGCGGTCCAAGGTGAGCCCTTGCCTCGCTTTAGGCCTCGCTCGGTGAGCTCCCCTGTCGATTTTATATCAAGTCAACAATATTTAGTAAAATGGGCATAACTCTTAGCGCAGAGCTCCGTTTGGGCTTCACAATACATTGTTGGAAAGCTATTTCAAAGGGATACAACTTTCATGTTTTATGTTTTCTCAAATTCTTAATAGATTTTCACTAAATCGGGCTGGAAGGCAGACCTAGCAAAAACTTAGCCGATTCTATCAAATCTGAGCACTCCTCTATTAGCCATTTTGAGATGATCATATCTCCTTGATCCGGACTTCGATTGGCCTGATCCTTATATGTAAGGAAAGGTATTTTTATATACTACAACTTTCATTAAGGAAACTTTTCCAAATTCCCAACGAATCAAGGTGTTATGATTACCCGAAGTAGGCCCCATCAGCCACTTTCGTAAAATGTTCAAACCTTCAAATTTCCTCTGAAACTCTAACGATACGAGTCTAACCTTTATTTTAAGATATGGGATGTTACAAAAATAATCAATTTAATTATAGAAATTAAAAAATAGTTATTACTTATGAACCTGCGTAAGATAGTCGGTTTACTTAAGTGTTTTCGCTTTTACCCTAATTTTAGATATCGAGTTCAACTTCAAGACCTTTAAGTCTAAAGTTGGTCTCAACTAAAGCCTAACTTCCACCAAATGTAGTTCAAAATAAACCTCTGGGTGCAAAAGTTAGGTTATAACATGGCCTAAATTCTGATGGTCTAAAGTTTTGATTGTCAATTTAGGGCTTCAGACTTACAACACTAAAGTCGAAACTTCAAGCTTGAAGTTACAAATTTCATATACACGAGTTTGAAGTTGGGAATTGCCAAATCATACTTTAGATAAAATGTCATGTTGCTTATACAGTTCGAACTTCAGAGGTATGAAGTTAGTTTTGACAATCCCCAACTACAAACTTGTATATCTGAAGTTTGAACTAACAAATCTAAATTCATACCCATATATTTAAAGCTACAATAAATAAGGGGGGTTTCCGATTCTTCAGTCTATTGCAAGGGTTAGAGAATTTTTTGAGAATTTTTTTTCCCCTAAACTTTGTATCCATTGATCATTTATGTGCAAAAAATTACAACTTTAAGTTTGGTATACCAAAGTTTGTACATGATCATTGAGGTGAGACTATGATATGTCCCAACCAAGATTAAAAAACAAAGTAGTAAACTAAGAAGGATCATAAACTATTTGGGCAGCTTTTAATAGTTTGATCATAAATGATAGATTCCACCTATCAATGTTAATGAGGCTTCCAATGTTATTGGAGAGATCAACAAAAGAATTGAATATATGAATTTCGTCAATGTTATGATTTATATTGGCTAATGTGTCTGCATGTTGGTTGGCTTCCCTGAAGCAGTAATTGTTATTGAATCCATGTTCTTCAACCAAGTTTTGAATGCCATTGATGTAGCTAAGAATTATCCAGGGAACCTTGCACTCACTTCTTGTATATTTAGCAAGTAGAAGTGAGTCAGTTTCCCCCTAAACAACTCTACAACCATTACTGACACACTATTTGATTCCAAATAACATGATTGTTGCTTCTGTCATATTCTTTGGTTCCTACTCCCAGGAGGATTGAGTATGCAAATATGAATCTTCCTTGATAGTCTCTGACCAGTCCACCTCCTCCACAAGCACCTTGAATGCAACTTCCATCATTATTAATCTTCACAGCCTGAGGTAGAGGTTTAATCCATCTGACCACGATGCTTGATTTTTGTTGTAGTGTAGCTTCACAAGCTTGACATATTGTGTTTCAGTCTCTAGCAACATTAGCATTTCCAAATTTGTTATTGATGATCTGCAAGAGAAAGGAGAATATTATATTTTGTTTTATAGAAAGAAGGGTTAATGTTTTGGCTGCATTTGGATTTCCATAGCTCCCAACAAACGATGAGAGGTGGGATCCTTCTAGCTCAAAAAGAGATAGAATTGTGTTTTATACACACACTTGAACATTGCAAAAATTTGTGTCCCGTGGCCATTTTTTAGATCAAGCATTGTAGTCTTATAGACAGGCATGTTTTACTCAAATAATTTACTCTTGCCAACCCATCAAAAATATTACTATTATTATTATTACTACTACTACTACTTTTTACCCTCTGCAACAATTTTGAAAATATTTTTATTTTTTATTATATACTTGTGCCTTTTATAATTCTTTTGGTAAAATTCTTTGTATTTCCATGTAATAGACGCTCCATCATTCTGAGTGGTGAAGAAAATGAGTTGGGGGTTGTAATTTCGGCGCGCTCTTAAACGAAATACATATCTCTTGGAGGGGAAAAAGTGTTTGTGTGCCCCTCGGTCGCTCCGTCCCACTCTCTATTTCTTGTCTCTTCCAAATTATTTTTTGAACTTAGTTTGAACCTTTGAAACTCTCTCTCTCTCTCTCTCTATATATATATATATATATATATCTCTCTATCTCTCATCTTTAAATTAGCTGCCCAAGTTTCTTTGGAAGGAGAATTTGGGCGGTGTTGTTCAGCGATCCTTCTCCAAGAAACGAATTCAAGATTCAAGAAATGTCGGCCATTTCCAATTTCACGGCGTGCCGGCGTTTCGAAAATGGAGCTGCTGCATTAAGAAATGACTTACCTGGGGTTAGTTTGATTAATAAGAATGTTCTAACAACCAAGATTTCTACACCATTCCACAAGGTAATTTTTTTAGAAATACGAGCAATTTGTTCTGTCCCTTTCTTTCCTGGTTTTCACGGTATTTGGTGGACTAGCGGGTACCATATATTTCTGCAACCACTACTCCTTCCTTACAAAGGATGATAAAATTTTAAAAGTTTTATTTTTATGCTTTCTTGGTGTCTTGTTTTAGCATTATTATTAATGAACTATGCCCCAATTCTAAACTAGTTGAGTTATATACATATATGCTCCATAAGAAAAGACTTACCTGGGGTTGATTTGATCATTAAGAATGTTCTGACCACACCATTCCAGAAAGTAATTTTAGAAGCAATTTGTTCTGTGTGTTTTTCTTTCCTGGTTTTCACCAAGTTTGGACTAATGGGTACCAATATATTTTTGCACCCACTACTCCTACGTCACAAAGGATGTCAACATAAAAAAGTTCTAATTTTTATGCCTTTTTAGCATCATTAATGAATTATGTCCCAATACTAACGAGTTGAGGTCTACATATATATGCTCTATCCGGACCAGTGGAAGAGGATTCATACTTTGATTACGTGTATGCTGGATTGCTGGCTATCAATTTATCAAAATTCTCATTCTTTATTTGTACATTGGACTGGCTATGCTCTGTGAACATAGGTGTATTTTTCCTGGTTTTAGTGTGATATCGCGGAGTTTGGTGACCCTGGTTTCTTGTTAAATCTGTTGGTCCAATATTGGAGTTATTTTCCTATTACTATTGTGTAGTGTTATATGATGTTTTGCAAAAGTGACTGGATTGTCTCAGACTCTCAAATCATATCATGTTTAAAGCTCTTTTTATTTAGTCAGACTCGAGCAGCCGCCTGATTTGAGAGCAACTACTCACTCCAGTCGTGCTATTCTTATTCTACATAGCAGATGAGCTTTAAGTGGACCATTTCTTTTACTTTCATATTAATGACTGAATTCATAAAGTTCTACAGTTATCCATTTTATAATGATAATTTTCTCGTCTTGATTTTAGTTTCTTTGTTAAAAATTTAGAATGTTACATGGTTTGAAGTTAAAAGTGATTCTATTTAAAATAATGAGCGGCTTTGCATATTCTGAGGAATGTTGTGGTTCACTTTGCTCTTCTCAGGTGTCACTTGTTCATTCAAAAAGGATATTTAAAGGTTCAAATATAAGAATGACAATGGTAGATGAGAGACTTTCCAGGGGGAAGGTTGTTGTGCCATCTGAAGTATTGGTAGTGGATCTCTGCTATATCTCTTTTTATCAAGTACTTATTTTGGAAAATTTGGAGTTGACTTCTCTTATACTTTTGTAAAATTGTAGAGACCTCCCATTAAACTTGTGACACTTACACTGCACGTCTTTGTCCCTCCAGAAGGATTATACACAAACATTTGATTCCATAAGGGTGCTAAATTTAGTTTACATCATCGAATATTTTCTGTTTAAATACAACTTTTGAAAAAGTTAGTTGACATGATAAAGGAACATTTACATGGCACTTGATTATTAAAGAATGTTTGTCTTGGAAACTGAAGAAAGGAAGAGTTAGGAAGGGAAAGAGAGTGATTTCCCATTCTCTTGTTTGGGTGGTAGAGAAAGATCTGAGGATCATGGAGCATGGAAAATCTTTTCCAAATTTGTCCCACAAAAGTTATGTTCAATAACATGATCTTCCCGACTTTCTCGTGATTTCTGCCTAACAAAAGAAAGGAAGTGACGGCTTTTCTCTAATTCCCTAAAGTTTTTACTTTCCCTTCTTTCTCTTCCCTTTCTCTGTTCCAAGCAAATGCTTAACAATTGATATTCTCGTTTACTTTCTACTCATACTCTTGTTTCTTAGATGAAACGAAAAATATTACATTGTTTTTTACACTTCTACACAAAAGTTACTCATGAGAAAGTTCAATGGCTATCTAAAACCTGGAGGAAGGTAAATTATCAAAAAGGTAAAAGTAAAACCTGAGGAAGGTATATCTGTTTTCTTTCATAAACTACGTACTATGAAAGTAATTGTTATTTCCCTGAAAATGTGATTATTGAAGAGTGTGACTACCAAAGTTGTTTGACGTGCAACTGAAGCTACTGCTGATGGGATGAACTTTATATGCAGGCATATGAGCTCGTTCAAGGAGCAAAAGTAAGTTTTTTTAAGTTGAAAAGTAACTAATTTATGTTTGCTGTATTTATATTTTCCTTTTTTATTTTTTTATTTTTTTTATTTTTTATGGCCCTCTTAATTTGTGTTCACATTTGTATTTATTTCTGAAGTATGCATGTGGGATGTGTCAGTTCTAAAAGTATTTGCAGCTCAACAACAACCTGAGAGTTTGAGTAGGGAGGAAGTGTATAGATGGTTATATCCTCACTATTTTGGCACATTTCATTCCAAAATATTGGTAAATAGTTTGTCTGTCCAGGCAAATATTCTTTGAAACTAAGTGTTCTCTAAATGTCTCACACTTATCTCTGCACTCACTCTCATACCAGAAAATAGGACTCTTCTTTATCCACTCCGTAGTACTCGGGCATCGGTTATACTTTGTCTCATAAGGCTAGTTAAGAGGTTCTCTAGATCCACTGTTATCTCTACACCGACTCACTTAGCAGAGCAGCGCTAAAATATGCCTATAAATAGTGGACTAATGTGAGTGTATCAGCAACAACCAAGGCAACAATTAAGGCTTTATTTCAATTGGTATCACCTATATGGATCCTTTGTCTCCATTGTCTTCTGTTCTTAGCTAACTCCACATTGATGTGCATATTTCAAACTTCCAAGTTTCTAGTGAATTTTGAAGTGGGTACACATAGGGAAGTACGTTAATTTTACCAATTTGGTTGTGTCATTATTATTGTTGTTGCCTTCTTGCTATTGTTTCTTTAGCCTCGGTTACCTTATTCTCTTATTTTTGCTACCGCCTCTTTTTCTTCTTTCTTTGAGCCGAGGGTCTCCGGAAACAACCTCTCTGCCTTCTCAAGGTAGAGGTAAGGTCTGCATAAACTCTACCCTCCCCCGACCCCACTTTTGTGGGATCACACTGGGTATGTTGTTGTTATTGTCATTGTCATTGTTATTGTCATTGTAGTTCTTATTATGCTGTCATTATCATTATTGTTTATTATTCTTAATGTTATTGTTGTTAAGTCATCCCTGTCAAGCAATTTTAAAGTGTAAACTAGAAATAATTGAATCCCCAAAGGCTTTGGTTCAACGACAAAGGTTGTACAACAAGGAATGCGTAATAGGCAGTGTCATAAGTTTGAGTTCTGGCTGGTGAACTAAGTATGGTATTTAAGTAGACAAGGGTCCTGCTATCCATTGAGTTACGAAGATGAAATATCGGATTTCTCGGTTAAGAAAATAAATACATAAAAGAACATACCAAATAGTTCAATGAATAATATGAATTTTCCCCAAGGCATGACAATGGCCCTCCCATTCAACTCTTAGTCATCCTCCTCTCCTGGAGCTAGATATAACTTTAGGAGGACATCCCTTTTTGCTGGATATCATCATAATTATTAAAATTATGACTTCAGAAAAATATCTTCATAGTCTTAAGGTTCATTATTTTCAACAGATAAGCTTGCTCAATTCTCTAGCTTATTTACATTTTCATTAATTTGTACATTCAATCATTTTTCAGTTTACTTCACTCATTCATCAATATGCTCTATAAACTAGCAGAATTGGTATTTTCTCAAGCACATTAAGAGTTTTTCTGCTGTTTTCCACATATGTCATTGACTATGTGAACTTGGATTGATAGGTAAGATGGAGTTATATCACGGAGGGATCTTTGCCCGAACCACCAACTGCTGTTCTCTTGCATGGTATTCTTGGCAGCAGGAAAAACTGGGGTAATGACTCATTTAATTTGTAAGATTGCTGCACAATACACGCTCATTTCTTGTGTGTTCACTGAATCACTCATGATACTTTCGAAGTGCCTGCCTTTCTTATCCTTGTTTCTCAAAGCATATATTAACATTGGACGTGCAGCTATCAGTTAAGCCATCTTATTTAACTAGCAGGTGGCATTTTGCTTGAAATGAGAATAGTTCAAACGCCAGAATGTCTTAATGAAATTGACATCATTTCCGAAATAGCGAGGAGGTGTGGAACTAATTTATGTGCCATCTGTTGTTGTTGTTGTATTCTTTAACTACCTCTTTATAAAAAGGTGAAAAAAAACATTTTGCTTCCAGATTTCCAACTGCACAAATTAATGATCTCTTTCCTTAGTTTTCCATCTTAATGCTCTAAATGTCTCAATTTTTATAGTGATTACTGGTCAGAACAATCTTAGCTAAAATTCAGAAACTCTTTCTTGGATAGGGTTATGACAGAAATACTTGAAAGAGACATTCCATATTTTTTTCCTTTTCACCCCAACCATGAACCAAGTTTCATGATGCATCATGCTTATTGCTCTCTGTGGGTTCTCCCTCCATCTTCAAGGACAAAGGGCGTAATCAAATTCTGTTTTTCTCTTTTTGTTTTGATATCTGAAAAGTATTCTGAAAAAAATCTT
Organism: Lycium ferocissimum; assembly: GCF_029784015.1. Taxonomy (NCBI): domain Eukaryota; kingdom Viridiplantae; phylum Streptophyta; class Magnoliopsida; order Solanales; family Solanaceae; genus Lycium; species Lycium ferocissimum. The sequence continues at coordinate 28,396,855 of NC_081345.1, read as the reverse complement.
TCTCATACTGCAATAAAATGCAAAATTATTTGTTTATGGAAAAGAATGATTTAAAAAGTGTCTCTATTGCTGCACAAATTAATAGATCTTATCCGTAGAGGTTTGCTTGTTAAATTATTGACACACTATTGCTTTAGACAGTTCATTTTTTTTGGTTATAGTTTCTATTTTTACTAATTCCTCCAATTTGCTTAAACAGTATTTGTGCTTCAAGCTTCTTACAGTCTTATCTTCGACCTTTTCGATGGCAATCTGAAATTTTCAGGAAGCTTTGCAAGGAGATTGGCCCAAGAATTTCCGAAATGGCAGGTATTATAGATAAACATTTATTCTTTCTTGGACTAGTCATTTATGCTAACAGCCCAAATACGTTAATGATTAAAGAAATATCTTTTTAATTTTTTCTGTTCTTACTTCGCTGTTTTTGTAACATCAGTTTGACACTTTCAAAAATACTGTTATACGATGAAATCAATAAAATTAACTTATAAATAAGTATAAATTATTAAAAGCCTTGGTATTGACAAATACTTTTGTAGATGTTCTTTCAAATTAAACCACACAAAAAAAATACCGAAAGTCAATGAAATTAAATTGTTGTTACTTTAAGCTTTCTTTTTCCTTCCAATGCATGTTAAAACAACTTCTTTCTTAATTTAATGAACCATTTTATGAAATAACTTTTTCATGTTAAATTTAACTATTTTGTCCTAAATTGTATAAGATATTAATATCCCATATTTTGCAAAATATTTAATATTAAAAAAAGTAAAATATATACTTCTTACAATTGACTACAGTTTCTTCTCAAAAAAGTTCAGTATATATACAAAATTATATTTTATAGTTCCTCTTTTAATATGTAGTAATTTATTAGATATATTTTACGTTGAAAGTGTGTGCACGTACAATTTGATTAATTAACTATCCTACTTTGAAATTCATTTTTCGATTGGGACGAAAGGACTATAATTTACATTTTTTATACTTTTGAAAGTATTTAATAATGATATAAGTTATTTGTGTCTATTTTTTAATTTAAAACTTAGCCCTATCTTAAGTGAAATTTTGTTAATTGCTTGTTAAATTATTGACACATTACATGAGAAATTAAAAAAAATATGATCGAACGAATAAAAATTTAAAATAGCAAATGATAAATGGTAAATAATATTAAGAATAACATTTTAACTCAATAATTTAGCCTATATTAAGATAGAATTTAAATGACATGATAATTTGTTACGTATCTATAATAAATTCTTAGGAAAAATATAATTTAAAATAAGCTTAAATTGTAATATTTTCACATAAAAGACACAAATATGTATGAGTGTGCTTTGTGGGGGCCACAACCTTTTTCATGGCATGACAAAAGTCCTTAAAATTTATCAAAATGTGTCAAGATTTGTAAAGTAATTAATACTTCAATTAGGGGTAAAAAAGACAATATTTATGTGAGGACTACAAAACTTTGAGATCCTCTCTTATATATAGTAGTAATGTGGTATCTTAAAAAACTTTGCTTCATGTTTAACTTATCCAAATTGGATGGGGAATGTGTTCTGTTGTATGTTGTTTACTGTTGGTTTGAGAAAACAACGAAGGAAGGAATTGACCCCATTTTCTTCTATACTTGATCTGCGAAGAATGAAGATAAAGGAAAATTTGATGTGACATTAGTATCCTTGAGAGATTGTATCTTTTTATATTCATAAAGCAAGGGATTGGACACATTGAAAAACTTCAAGAATAGGTTTTTCACATAACCATAGATTAGGTAGCACCCGGGCTGCTCAATTAGTGGCAGGAGAACCATGAGGTCTCAGGCTCAATCACCTCCCAGTGGAGGCAAAAAACACTATGGTGATTTCTTTCCATCAGACTAAGCCTTGATAGGAAAAGTTACCTGGTACTTTTGCCAGTGAGAGGTACGTGGTACCAGGTTGCCAGGTACCTAGTAGAATAGTCGAGGTGAGAGCAAGCTGGCCTGGACACCACTGTGATTAAAAAAAATCATAACCATAGACTATGTAGAAACAACACTTGAGCGTTCATGGTAAAGAGTGCACAAATGCCTTCCTCTTCTCTGCTTTTCTTCTTTCCTATATTGAACTACAGTTTATTAGTAATATGACACATACCAGAATTTTTTCTTTTTGGTTGCTGTGAAGACAAATATAGGCGCAAATTCAATTCCAAACTTCATAGAATTCATTAATCAACTTCCTTTAGAAACTCTTTTGGGGACACATAGTTTGGAGCAAAATTATGTTGCGGAAGTTGTGGGGGGAGGAGGGTATAAGTGTTCTCTTTTTATTGATTTATTTGAACAAAAAGCTAATATTAAAACAATAAATGAAGCTTTAGAAATTAAAACAAAAAAATATGAAGCTCCAAAAAAAAAAAAAAAAACATATGAAGCTCCAAAATTTTTTTGGGTTCTGATTTCTGAGGGATGCAACTAGAAACAGATTGCGATGTATTGCACTGTTCTATGTGAGCTTCTTTGAGTTATCCTGAATATTTTTCAGTAACTCTTGGAAACTACTATTAGTTGCGTACAATCATTCTTAAACCTATCTTTTCTCCTCTTTGTGGGGATCCTGAATTCATTTGCTTTTGACTCCTTTCGCCACTTGTAGTCCTCAAGCCCTGATTCTTCTGTTGATATCTTATGGTTGACTCGTATTGATATGATATTTGGGTGATTTCTTGCCGACAATCTTATAGTAGGTTTACTTTTCTGCAGTTTCTCTTGGTGGACTTGCGGTGCCATGGCGATTCAGCATCTCTCAAGAAGAGAGGCGCACATACAGTTGCATCAGCTGCTCTTGATGTCTTAAAGCTGGTATAGTTTCTTGACCATGACCTGCTGCACCCTGCACATACTGCATTTTCTTTAGTGTCGTTTCTATGACATCCGTATCAGTAAAACTGCTTAAGGCATGTCTTGCACCTATTTCTTATATGATCTTTCTGTTTCTTTACATCCCACACTAAGATTTTGTGGGGTAGGCATGGCAAATTTTGGTAGACATTAGGAGTCAAGTCCTTGACTGTACTCCTATTTGATTAGTTCAAGTTAAGAAGAGCATGGACAATTACATTATTTTCAAAAATCAAGGAACATTTCTTTTGATGTTGGTAAAGATATTGTCTTTCTGCAAGTGAATATGAGGCCTGCATGCATACTTGTGCATGTGCACACGTGGCAACATTTGCTATTGCCATGTCATCCTAGAGGCCCTTTTGGCAGCGGTATAACCGTTTGTTGTCAGTAGGCCTCCATACCTACCATTACCAGCAACTTCATCCACCCAGTCTATCCATCTATGCCCCAAATAAACGTCCACTTTCCATTTGTGAACTCATTGAGGGTCATTCAAATAAAAGTAACCCGATTATGGTGATACATTGCTTGGGCTCAGTCTTTATTTCTTCTTTGTGTAGCTTGGCCAGCTCAGACTGACTCCCCGAGTTGTAGTTGGTCACAGCTTTGGAGGAAAAGGTAACTTTTAGCTCATTATAGTGGAAAGCTACTTGGAGAAATCAATTGATATTTTGTTGTTCGGACATTCATCTTTTTTATTAAAATGCAGTTGCATTGAGCATGGTTGAGCAGGTTGCGAAACCTCTTGCACGGCCAGTTAGAGTAAGTATTCTGTGTGAAAACTCTACAAGCATGATTGCAGTAATATCAAACAGAGTTTGGATATAAAGTGAACTTGTGAGTGGTTAAAGCAATGTTAAAAACTCAGTTAAGGCACGATATACCATTTGCTTCGCAGTTCTCTCATTTACAGTTGGTGATTTTGGTAATTGGTTTTTAGGGGTAAGTATTCTGTATGAAAATTCGCCAAGCAGACTTGCAGTAACATCAAACTCAGTTTGAATATAGCTTAAACTTGTGAGTGGTTAAAAGTAATGTTAAAAACTCATTTAAGGCAATATATACCATTTGTCAACCATTCTTCTGCTTTCTTCTTTCTAATTCGAATACTTTGGAGTAATTCAAACTAATTGGGACATAGGTCTGGGTTCTAGATGCTACTCCAGGAGAGGTTCGAGCTGGTGCAGATGGAGATGATCATCCAGCTGAATTGATATCATTTCTGAGTAAATTACCAAAAGAGGTGAGTGCTTTTGGTGATTTCAGTTTGTATAAAAATGTCTCCACTACTTTTTACTTGAATCATTTTTATGCTCTCTTGTTGTCAAATCTCCATGATATATTTATTGTGTCAATATAGATATATGTTCCTTTTTTAGAGTTTTGAGTAGAAATTGGAGTGGGAGGTACAGTGGGCCTTAGCGTGATGCCATTCTCTGACGTGTATAGTTTAAAAAGGGCAGAATAGGAGCACATTCCGCAGAATGAGAATTCTTGTTAAGTGCGTATTTTTTTGGTCTACTTCTGGAGTCACAGGACATCACTTGCGTAGATATTTGATCAAATTTGTGGATGCTGTTCCTACGTATAGAGTTGAGATTTGCTTAATTCTTGTATACAATAGCTATCTCCCTCCTTTGTAATAAATGTTTTACCTGTCCAAAAAGAATTCGCGAAAATTACTCTTTTGTAATAAATGTTTTACTTGTCCATTATTTCGTAAGTAGAAGATGAATGTGTCAGAGCAATGGAGAACAAGCCTTTCTCCTTCATATTTTAGCTTGCTTCTTGACTAATTCTTTTGTTCTTGCATGATTTTTGGCTTATAACAAAAAGCATATGATGTTTTATCTGAACTTTATAGCCTAGGCTAAATTCACCCACTCAAATGTTGTTTCTCCTTCCTGTCCGTCTCTCTCTCGATTTTATTACTGATATATTCACATAATTTGTGTTGACATCAATTCTTCTTATGACTATTATTTTTCAAGGAAGGTCTCTTCAAAACGAGATATTGTGGAGGCCCTTATACAAGAAGGTTTTTCCAGGGATGTAGCACAGGTATCCCTTGGCCTCCCATTTTTCCTCTCTAGGAATTCTGAAAGGTTTAACACTTACACTTAAACTTTGCAAACTTAAATTGCTGTATAAGATAAGGCATATTTCTGCATCTAGTGAGGCACTGAGCTTGATATTGAGTAACTGAGGAATGGGATGTCAGGAATTTGTTAGAAACATTATAAATGCACTTCTTTAAGTTATAATGTGTTCCACCCTTCTCAGTGCCCCGGAGGGTGAGGCAGTATATATCTCTTGACTATTGTGATAGAAAAAGTGAATGATGATTTAGTCGGTTGAGTACCAGAGGATAAGTTGTCCCAAAAAAGGGAAAAGAACTAATGAATACCCTATCTCAAACACCTCTGACATGTCTACCTGGGTCCGGAAAATATTTCTTGTTCTTCTTTAATGATATGCCCCACGTATTGGAAATAATTGCTGACCTTGGGGGAAACTTCTAATTTTACAATGCCTTAGGCCCCAAGGTTTAACTCCAACGAACACAAGTCCATTATTCTAACTGTTAATTTGCTTGGACATGAGACGCAAATTGGCGAGTTCTCTTTTTCTCAACCGCTGGTTTCCTTTGTAATTTTTGCAGTGGGTGGTAACTAACCTTCGTCAAACCAACTCTGCTGGCTCATCTCCTTCACCTTTGTCATGGGTGTTTGATCTCAACGGTATTGCTGAAATGTATCAATCATATGAAGAAACAAATTTGTGGTAGGTTTCTCATGTCAGTTTTAAGTATGCGGATTTTATTATGATCATTCTTTTGGCTTCTTGTTCATTTCTTTACCATTATAAAGTGTGTACAGTTGCCAATAGATTCTGGAGTCGCCTGGACACATACTAATAGTCATTCAACAAACAAACATGCACAACATTTTTATCTTGTTGCTATAAATTAAATAAAAAAAATTTAAGAAAAAATACATGGAAATGTCAATAAGTTGCTGGAATTTTTTTGACAAGATTAAATTTCAACATCAATATAAGAATAGCAAGATGATCGGGAATTTTTCAATGAATTCTACGTGCAATGTACTGCGGAATTGGTCGCTCAATTCAATACCTAGCATGGCAATAGACAAAAATAGAAGGAAAGTGGAATATTTGGAATTATTAGAGCCTAAAAGTATAAGTATTGACATGCTAAGGATAAATGTGAACCAATAACTTATTTTATTCATGTGATAATGAATTTGTAACTTTGCAATGACTACATTCGAGTTAGTTAAATCGTAGGTGAATGTATCAATGGTTTGTTTCACATCTTTTATATTTTTTGTTCTGTCACCAAGCTTTTGTTTTATTTTTTTAAAAAATAATTTAATTTACGCCATAAGGTGGCACTTACCTTCTATTACCGCCAAAAAAAGATACACCTATGTAGAGTGGGTTAGCACCAAAACTCTACTAATGAAATACATATACAGCTACTACCGTCAGGCATCACCTAATGATGGTTACTAATGCTAAGAGATATTCACTTAAAGAAGGATGTATCCTTTACTTGGTGCTAGATCAAATCAATGGCTCATTCTCTATAAAAGAGGAAATTGTAATTGCAAGAATCTTCTCGCAGGAAAATTGTGGAAGATGTTCCTCGGGGTGTGCATGTTAACTTTTTGAAAGCAGAAAGAAGCCTGCATAGGTGGGCCCTTGAGGATATCAGAAGAATCCATGTTGCTGAGGAACAAGCTGTGGAGGAGGGAGGTGGAGTTGAAATGCATGTCCTCGAAGATGCAGGTCATTGGGTAGGTTGCTTCTTTCCTAGACATTTCAGCTGTATGTTGCGTAAGTTCTCAAGATGCAAATTGCTTTCCATTTTTAGATGTGCATCAGATTAGGGAACTGGTAATTTATCATACTCCCTCCCTTTCAAATTATTAGCGTAGTTTGACCAGGATCGGCATTTAAGAAAGAAAGACAACTTTTGAAACTTGTGGTCTTGAACATGCCATCAAGGATAAAATGGAAACTTTATTAAATTGTTGTTTCTAAAAAAGAAAGGTGCCATTTTTCCTGTTCTTGGTACGGACTAATAAGAAAATAGTGTCACTTAATAGAATGGAGGGAGTACCTAGATTGACTCGAGTTCTTAAAGTACACGGTGACCCTTCCAAATTGTGTCTCATGGACGGATGGCTTATCGTTCTTCCAGTCTTAGACCATCTACGCTCTGCTTACAAACTGATGATATAGAGAACAGGCTGATCTGATGGAATCAGAAAAAGAATAACTTTCCAGTGTTACTTGAAATTACTATTGGATAATTTTATTAATATTGATATTATGTTCTGCATCTTTCGCTTCCCATTATCTGGCTTTAAACGCATCTTTCGCTTCCCATTATCTGGCTTTAAACTATGTAAAGCAGAAATTCTAAGAAGGCAATTACTATTCTTATACCTGAACAATGAGCTTAGGGTACACATATTTTGTTGTTGTTTACAGCTATTGACTTGAAAAAAGCAGAGGTGAAACAATTACTTTTGAGCTATTGTTATTCCACCTTTACTCCTTCCTGAACAATGATGAACAATCTTGAATTTTAGTGCACTAGCTCTCTGACTTTGCCTTGCTGAAGGAAATCACACAAGTATGCAGCACTTGATCCTTATCCTAATGACAAGGTTATATTTTTTCCAGGTACATGCTGATAACCCAGATGGGCTATTCAAGATCCTTTCATTTTCCTTCCAAGGATTTTAGGCTTAAGGACTTCGAAAAGCGGTTGTGAACCCCTTCAAGACCTATAGCGATTGCAGAAGGTCCAATTTTTTTGTAGCATAGTGTATATCATCTCATTATGATTGCTTGTTCTAGAATGTGCTTTGCAGAGATTAGATTGGTGGGCTTCACCTTTAAAGCTGAATACACGATACAGAACTGGGCAAAGAACTTCTTTACCAGTCAGTCTGTTGGGGTCATTTGACACTAGCTTTACTGGGTAATTTTCCCCATGAATGTAAGAGAATTTATCTGTCTTCAAACAAAAATACTACCACTTCATACATCGAATGGCATTCTGGAAAACTGAGGCCCACTAAATACTTATTCCTTTCGTTGAATCTATTATTTGAATGAAATAAATACCTGTGTATGCACATTGAAATCAGATGCAACATTCAACCATTCAATGTGATTGAAGTGATAGACCATTATCGACTTTAAGAATAGAGACAGTGTGTGGGAAACGCCTGTCGTCAAATCAACATTGTATTTTTGAAATGTTTGACGGATTCTCATATGAGCAACTGCTTTTCTATGAAAACTACTGATCACTACAGTGAAAGAAGCAACCAACAGACGAGGCACGTAGTCTTAGATGTTAAAGTAATGGCGGCCATCTATACATGTAACTAAGGAAAGCTCGCTTGGGAGTGGACAGGATATAATTGGTGGAGCAATACATTCAAAAGAGTGGTATCTAAAGGGACCTTGGTCGGGGTCGGATTTAGATGGTGGGATCCGAACACCCTCGGTAAAAAATTGCATTTCCCGTGTTTATATACGTACAATAACTTTTGAATACCTGAACAAATGCAAAACGTTATCTCAAGTGGTCCAGGATGTTCGAAATTGTCTCTAGCGTCCTAGGTTTGATTTCCAGGACAACATTATTTTTTATATTTGGCTCTAGGTTCAATTCCCAGTGAAAACATTATTTTTTATACGGAAAAGGGCCAAATATACCCCTGTACTATCGGAAAAGGGCCAAATATACCCTTCGTTATACTTTAGGTCTAAATATCTTTATATCTTTGGGTCCAACAACTCGATAAAATTGTCAAGGTGGACATCTAATCTGACATTTGATGATATTGCATGCCACCTTAGTACCGCTAACCCATTTTACCCTCCTCTCTTTGTTCTTTCAGTTACTAAAATTTCTCCAGGACAACTAATTTGCGTATTTGGTGAAATAGAGATTTACGTTTTTACACATTGATTTTTGTGCTTGATGTCTTTAAATAGCCTTTTGTTTCAGGGAAATGGAATTATTAAAAGCACAAAGGTTGCTTCATGATAAACATTACCTAACCCTTTTTTATTTCCAAGAGAAAAATCTCATGTAAATACGAAAAAAAAAAAGAATCAGTTATATAGAGAGCGATACTATTATTCCATTTATTTTGGGATTTAAGATATAAAAAGAAGTCTGGTGAATAAATGGGCAATATTTTGTTATCATATAATCTAATTTACTAATGAAAACAAATTAGCGAAAGATTTGTTAAGTGGTCCACATGGTAAGGTTGCAATTTTTAATTTGATGGCTTATAATTCTTGATGTGTGTATGCACTCTAATGGGGGTTTGCACATGTGTGATCAGGGTCTATTTAGAATTTTAGATATAGAGATGGTCGTGTGGCGGTAGCGGTGGCAATAGTGGTGGAAGGGAAAGGAAAATTTAGTGGTGTAAGAACAAATAGAGGGAGGGGTAAAATGGGTTAGAGATGCGAGGTGGCATGCTACGTGGCAAGATCTGAATCCACATAAGATTGAAACCTTGGACAACTTTAACGGATGAAGGATATATTTGAACCAAAAATATGACGGCAGGGATATATTTGAACCTAAAGTATAACTTTACCCTAAGAACTTTGTACGTTTATCCGCAATCATATGCTAAAGCAGATGATGATAATTCTACAAAAGATTTGAATGAGGTGATGTAAAATCCGAGCATATCCAGAGATTGTTTACAGTGGAAAGGCTCAACCTGGTGTTACAGCAACTCTAAGTCAATTGGAGGAGGTAATGAGAAAGATACAATTTAGTCAATCATTCACCCTAAACGAGTAAGAAAGCAACTTCTAATCTAGACTGGTCAAAAAGTTTCGACAAATATTTAATCCTGAAGTTGCAGTCTATAGTTGCGACTTGAAAACGTATCCAAAAGCTTTTCCAAACCAAATCCAAACATTCTTAAACAAGCCAAGTACAACTGTTTATTGAGCCTATTATTGATTGTAGTATCTTGTGAACTCTTACAATGATATCCACAAAATCTTGACTAAAGAAACACAACAGTACCCTGGAACACAACCACTGCAAAATTAAAGTAACGAACTCGACCTACTCCTTCACTCCATCTGCTGCATCGGAACAGGCCCCACTCTCCCCACTCGTCTTCTAGGAGAAGAGGACGGGTGCTGTGGAGAAGAGGATGGATGCTGAGGAGAGGATGAACCAGAAAGAGACTGTCGCCGAGGAGAGGATGACTCGGAAAGAGGCTGTCGCGGAGGAGAGGATGTCTCAGGAAGAGGAGGAAGAGGAGAAGATGACTCGAGAAGAGGCCTTCCAGTGCCAATGAGAGAAGTTCTCCGGGTACCTTGGTTTGCAAGTAGCATTCGAAATGTCCATTGAAGAACATTTGGTGTGAATACTCTATAGAGAAGGAAAATGTCGTACCAACTCGGATATTTCACATATGGATCTCCTCGGCAGGCCCCGGATATAATCAACTTCGCAAAGTCCTCCACTGAACTTCCAGATGAATGAACCTTCAACAACAATGCACGTAACAACTTTTAATTACATTTTAGATAAAATATTACCAATCCAAGAAAATCAAGAAATTAGAGGTTAATGAAATCCATGATAAATGAGAAAGATAAATGTAGGTTATATGATCTTGCTATTCTTGCCCGATCCTTAACAGTATTAACCCTGTGAAGAGCTACTAGACAGAATTTACTGAGCAAATATTAATAAGCAATTTCGGGCTAGTAACACAATTTCTGCTTGGAAAAGAGAGACTTACTTCTCTTTCTTCCTTCCACTGCATCTCGGCACCTTCCTCTAGCATGAATCTTCCACCTGTCATTTCAGTCCCAATCCATCCGTGTGTCGCTATTGTGACCCCTACGTCACTGTCCACCTCGTATCTCAAGGTCTCATAAAAATTTACAAGTGCTGCTTTTGCTGCCTATTTTATAGGACGAAACATGACGCGGGTATTATCATCTCTCAAAGGCAAAATATAATAAAAGAACCACTTGGGGACAAAGGAAATACAGGGATGACAAAGAAATATTGAGTAATTCAATTCTCAAACTGGACAAGTTCCAGGAATAGATATCAATGGGCAGAATTACTAACTGAATATAAGCTCATCCTTGGCAAGGGCAACCAGCTCTCCACTGAAGCATTCACTATGACTCGGCCTCTGCTTTGCCTCAGGTAAGGTAGAGCTACATAGGTAGGATATACATTTCCCCAAAAATTGATATCCTGAAAAACGGACAATATTCAGACATCTACAAATTTGAAAAAGGTATTTGGAGCAAAATGTAAACGTTGTACCTCTGCAACAAGAAACTTAGGAAAAATCATTATACCAATACATTTGAAAAGAAGCTAAAAGAGAAATAATTGTGAATGATCAAGAGTAGAAAGACTCTACATACCATCAAAATGGGGAAGACATTTGTATCTGTGGCTTCTTCTAGGTAGAAGGTATGACCCAAACTTGCTGTATTTACAAGATGATCCACTGAAAATAGAAAAATGAACGGAGATTGTTGTCAGAATAAAATTGAGACAACCTTTCTGTTACTAGGTGTTTTTCTCCACCATTGAAACATGTCAAGCTATACACACTACTATATCCATCCCTATTTTAGTCTTAGTTTGCTTTCCAAGTATCAATTGACCAATGCAATCAAAATCATAGAACATAACTTGGAGATCTGAAACTACATAACAAATTATGTTAGTTAGAATTTGTCATTTCAGAATAGCTGTAACATTTATTGGTTTTCCTAGGCAAAAGTAATTGTATTTGGTTCATGATAAATGAAATAGGACGTAATATCTAGATAGTAGTACTAACTGCTCAGTAAAATCAGTCTCACTGTAAAACTCGACACTAGAAAGTTCTAGAAAACGTATTTAACTAGGACGGAAAACTACCTGCCAAATGGGATGTAGATTACCTTTGCTTTGAAAATTGAGTGTTTCATGTAACTTACATATGCTCTGCATGAGCGAAAACATGGAAAGGAAATAACAGAGAAATATCATTCATATCATTTCACCAACAGTGAGAGGTTTGACTAAGCATATATAGTGCTCGGGCCATATTATATTCTTGGTACTTTTGAATTTTGATTACTCAAAAGGTCACACTTTCACATTTTGGTTTGACAACTTATTGGGAGGGGGCGCAAGCCTGCATTTAGTTAGTCAAATTCCTTGAAATCCCTGTGTCCATTGCTTACTCATTTAAATGAAGTGAATTATTAAACGACATACTTAATGCTATTACAATGGAGATGCAACAAGTTATTACAGCTGAGGGAGAACCACACCCCCAAAGCTAGCTATTGAGGTGGGAGAGTCCAAGGCTATATAAACTCCACATCAACACATAATAGTACCGATGTGCGATTGGACCATAACACAAGTGGATCCAGCACTGCTCTATAATCAAACAAAAGATAGTATGAGTTCTGTCCCTTTAGTATGAAATGAGAAGCAAGTGCTTACCACGGCCGTATAAGTTCACAGTCTCGGTGATGAATCTCCTACAATCAGCTTCCTTAACAACATCTGCAGCTGTTATCAGGACACTTTTTGCACCTAGTGCTCTGGCACTCTCACTGATTGCCCAGAGCCTGTTTTCTCTTCGTGCAACCAGAACTAGATGAACTTTCTTCTTTGCATATTCATATGCAATTTGCTAATATTACACAGTAAGAACCAAATATTTGTAACTTGTTCAATACTCTTCATGCACAAGAAATAAAAAGAACAGATAAATAGCATGCTTGCAGCTTTAACACGGAAGGGCAAATTAAATTTTCATATCGTTGTCACAGAAATCAGTAATGCTCGCCTAAATGTATATGCTGATGCATCTTCTAGGCGAAGAACCAAAGTTATCAAATTACAACCTGTATAATGGAAATCTGATAATGAAGTACTAAGTCATGGATTAAACGTTGCATCATCACGTTTTCAAAGATTAAAGGCATACTTAAAGAAAGATTGTACGCTAGAATGGTGGTTTTTCCTGTGACAAAGAAGCAGAAGCTGGAAAGGTGAATTGCATCACATAAAACCTTTAAAGATCATGTTTTGTCATTATTACAAGCTAGAGGTAGTTTTAAGTACTTTCATATACAATAGAAAGGAGGTCTCTTTTGTAAGTTGAAATTCATCAGTTAACGTTATTTAAGAGGTAAATAAGTACTATTAGTATCATTAGGCGATATGGTTAAAAGTATTCTCTCCACTTCAATTTCAATTTATGTGTTTTACTTTTGTTTTTAGTCTTCTATATTTAGTGTAATTATTTAATTCCACGATGCCACATGATATGTTTAAAATCACAAGATTAAAAAGTGTCTCTTACTTTCTTAATTTCGTGCCCAGTCACACTAAGACACATAAAATAGAGTAGAGGGAATATTCTTTTTAAAAAAATCAGGAATGCAGTTTCTCTTATTTGGACAAAGTAAAGGTAAATTAGTCACCATTGGCCTATTGTTTCGGGTACACATTGCTACTGTTTTTTTTGGGCTTCTTTGATTTGAAGTGCTGAATTTGTTTTTAGTTATTCCAAAAGACCTAAATTCCAAAAAAATATCGACTGCAATTTCAGTCAAACTAGTATCCCTCATCTTTATTTGGTTGAGGGGCTTATATTTCTATGGCGCTCGTTTTTTTAATTATGAAGATTTCTATGGTGCTCGTTTTTTTAAGTATGAAGCGCGGTTAAGTGATCCAACTCATATTGGGTCTAGTGCTCATGTGATTTGACTAATAGTGGGCCTAAGAAATATTAAATGGTGACATAGGCGGAGTTTCCAAGGAATTCAAATAACCTTTGATATTTTTTCCATATTTGGCAAGCATCTCTGGAGTAGCAAGTGAATTACAACTCTATTGTGCAGCAATTGGAGCATTGCTCTTTTACAAAGTGAATACTTTTCGCTGGTTGGTTTATTATTATAAAAAGACCCTAAAATTGGTTTGATTTCAAGAGGTAGAATTTATACTGAATCACCATTTGACCATTTGACCATTTGACAGCTACTAGGACTCGTGTCTCTCTCTTGAGAGAAGATTAAATACATGTATTTTTACCGATTAAGCAATTTGTAGCCGCTAAGGAGATAGAAAGAAATAAATTTGACACACGCAAATTACCAATTCCATGTCACAAAACGATATAAATCAGAGTGATCTTTTGAAGGTTCAGATTAATTGTTTTTTTTTTTTTTTTTTTACCTCTCCAATACCAGAAGAAGCTCCAGTGATGATGACCACCCTGTCCTCCATATCTTCTCCAAAGAAAGAGTTGTAAAGCCATTCACAAGTGTTGATGAAGGACAAAGCTGGCCATGCAAAGGCTAGCATCACCATACTTGCTGGTGGAACCACAAAATTCAACACTGAATTCACTAAATCCATCATCATCTCTCTTTTTTGTTTTGATCAGTTCAACAAGAAGATTAGATGAGAAAGAAAATGAGAAGAGAGGGCGGTTTTAATTTGTTCTTGGTTTTTGGTATAGTTTGACGTTTAGTGTAGGAAGATAAACATTAAAGTGAGTATTACATGCATGGAGCTGAACACGTGGTACGAGGTGCTCTAAGGATTTGGTGACGAATGGAAGGTCTTGTTTTTGGAAGTTAATGCATGAGATCGGACCCAGTGATTATCTTAACTTCAATTCTGTTTGAGTATATATTCTCATTTGAAACTGCTTGCTGGAAAAGAATTTTTAAAATTTCCTTTTGTTCTCTCTTTTGGTTTGGCTTATTTTGCCAAATTAATTCTGTAGTTTTACCTCAAAATTTATACTTGTATTACTCACTCATTCTCAAGTTATGTGATACCGTTCGAATTTTGAGAGTCAGTTTTCTTATTTTGACCGGAAATTACGACATACAATCTTTAAGTTTTTTTAAAAATAATTTACATATTTAGAAACTACATAAAAAATACTATAAGTCACAATAATTAACAATTTAAAATATTTAAAGGGCATACGAATAAATCGCGTTAAAGATTTTCTTATTTGACTCTCGAAATCCGAAATGTATCGCATAAATTGAGAATATGAGTGAGTAACAAATTTGTTTTATATGTGTACTATTCAATATTTAATAAGCAAAAATGATTAATATCGATGATTTATAAATTAAAAATTTTAAATCCGTCACTGAATATAGTTTTTCCTTCTAAAAATATGATAGAAGAATTAACTAGTTATAAATATTTACAATAATGACAATTTCTATATTTGCAAATAAATTTATTTAAATTTAAATTTTATTTTTAATGAGAAGTTTTTATAGCCACAAATTTTATGACCTACTCCCTCCGTCCTATATTAGTTGTCTACGTCACTAAAAAACTTGTCCCAAAATATATATTCATGTTACAAAATCAAGATGGAATTAATTAATTTTTTTGTTTGCCAATGATATTAATTATTCTTGAAAGTAAACAATATTAATTAGCTTAGTCTTGTTTATGTATGAAGAGAGATAACAATAAATTAATAAAAGGATACTTCTTATTTATGATTTCTTAAGGGTTTGCAAAATGGAAACATGACAACTAATATAGGTTGGAGGGAGCACTTAAGATCACAAGTTTCAAAAGTATTTCTTTTTTTATTAGATCCGTGTAGATACAAACTATGCCACCTAAATTGAACAAAGTACTATAAAATTTAGATGGTAAAAACTTAACCGTATCCGATATGTATCACAATCCACTGAATACATAATACATAACATACAGTCTTATTGCTAATTTATACGTAGTTAATTAATACATATTCTAACCTTAATTTTGATATAATCATAATAAAATAATATAATTGATGTAAACACCGAATACAGATAAGTTTTCGTTTTTTTTTTAATTAAGTCTTACGTTCAAGCAATAATTGGTCCAAATTAAGTTATTGTGAGTCAAGAAAATTATTTAATTATTTAATCTGATACATATGATTAATTTCACTAAGGATTCAACTGCTCTTTGTTGGGCGTATTCATTGATCACATAATGAGCACAGTTCACTAACCCAAGGTGCATTTTACACGTTACTTTTTATTTCTATTTTTACGTAAGTGATGTGTCAAGTCAAATCCAAGGCAAGTAAATTTAATGTGTAAATTTTGCAATGGAGTAACAAGCTGCTCCCCATCCATTTTTACTTGTCCACTATGCTAAAAATAAATATTTACTTTTATTTGTCCAATTTAAAAAAATTAAGATAGAATTTATCACTTAGTTTTTAATTTACCCTCATTATTAACGATAATGATTTCCTGATGCATTTCCCTAAACATTGAATTTATTGTACTCAAAGGATGATATAGTAAACTTGTTATTTTATTTATTGCTTCTTAAGGGGTGTGCCAAGTCAATACTGGACAAGTAAAAATGATCGGATAAGTAAATCCAAAATCACATGGTAGGTCAATCAGAGCATAAGTAGTAGCCCCTCAAATTCATAATAAGTGTCCATTTAGCCTTTTTATTTTAGTTCAAAATAAGTGTCCACCTATATAATCATGAAGAAATTAATAATTTACTTTCAAATTTACCCCTATTTACATAAGTGAGTTTTTGCGTAATCAATGTAATGGGAAGAGTTTATGCCTACGAGATAGTACAGCATATAGCTATATTTTCAACAACTATAACAAATTAATAGGTGTAATCAGGAGCGGAGGGAGGAAGGATCAAGGATTCGGATATTTTAAGATTAAAATTTATATTATTGAAAGGTATATATGATTAAAATTGTATTTTATATATATATATATATATATATATATATATATATATATATATATATATATATATATATATATATATATACAACACTAAAGGAGCCAATGTAATGAAGGGAAAGAGTTCATGCCTACGAGATAGTACAGCATATAGCTATATTTTCAACAACTATAACAAATTAATAGGTGTAATCATTTATGTGTATGTAGTTGTGTTTGGAAATTTATATATGATTATATAATATATATATATATATATATATATATATATATATATATATATATATATATATTCAAAACACGATTAATATAACATTATATTTGTCATCCACGAAGTTAAAGTGCAAATCAGTATCTAAAACTTTATTATATTAATGTTTGCTACGAATACAAAAAATGCCAAATTTATTAATATTTTTTATAAGAAATGGGAATGCAGAATTTGTTAAAAATAGCTCCGCAAAAATAATATTCCTCTCTATTGAGTGATAAAACAATAGCTAATTTATTTAAAAGCATTAATTGATACTTTCAATTTTAATTCGATTAATTTAAAGGTGTAAAATACTTATTATTTTTATCAAATTTTGATTTGGATAATTCTAATTCAAATTATTAAATTAATTTTACACGTTTAAAACTCAAACAAAGTAGAAATTGATTTTCTATTTAAATGAAGAAATACTATTTTTTTAATTTTTGGTAAATATTCTCTATTTTAGCTCATTACTTGTCATGTTGTCTTTTGCATGATTTTTTTAAGAAAACGTCGATTAGAATTATAATTTGACTAATTTACCTTATTCATTATTTGATCTCCATTTGATATATTTTGTTTTTCGACATTAATCTCTTTTCACGGAATCTTTTTGTCTCCGTAGCATCAGAATAAAAATCGACATCAATGTGTTTTGTTAATTAAAGTTCTTCTATCTTATTTTAAAATATAAATATTTTAAGCAATAGTTATTTATTTTGAGCCATATCATTTCTTTGCCGGCTAACAGCCGCAATAAATGACTTCCGTTGAATAGCACAACCGCAACATGATATTCCCCCGAAAAAGTAATATCTGGTGAGTGGATCGTTATCAAGGTCACCGCCTAATATCAAAATTGGATTTGATCCTCCAAAACACAAATTGTATGGCTTCCTCTTGATTATCACTTACTCCCCATGCTTTTTTTAATGGATTGATACTAACACGTACGAGCAATACGGTCGGTGAATACCATTGCATACATCAAACTTGACGAGAGGAATAAGGAATCTTGACCATTCTCTCTTTTTTCCTCCGAATATTGTTGTAGGACAATTTTTTACCGGGGAGAGGTGTGCTAACCCACTTAGCATTCTTTTTGAAGCGCTCTAGTACAATTCTGTGCACTTTCTTGTGACAAATAAAGCTTTCTTTCATATATATATATATATATATATACCCAAGTCTTTCATTGCAAAGACTTACTCGATCGTTAATATAACTCGACCGGAAGCATTCTTGCCTTTTTCCTTGAAGCCCTCAGGTTGTTCCATATAAATCTCCTCTTAAATCATTATATTAGTGTTCGATCTCCAAATCGAGACTAGCTCAAACCAAGCTGTTTTTTTTGACAGGAGAAAATATTTCGTTTTTTAATATGGGGTTGACCAAATCCCTTTTTTTTTTTTTTGTTTTTTTTAATTTTAACACCCATTTTTGTTAATATACCCTTAGGCAATTTCACCAACTCATAAGTATGGTTCTCGTACGAGAGATTTGGAGATGGTGGGTTCCACTTTCTTTCTCATCTTTGACCTTTTTATTTTTACTCATTGGTGAATGTTGTTTAGTAGTGGGTGCTCATCCACTTTTTTTTTGGACATTATTAGTTTGAACATTTTTGGCATCGCATATAATATATACAATATTTGTTTGAGAACTTGATCAAGATTAATATATCTTCTCCGCTTTGTTAATATCTTGTGTTTGATCCTCCATGAAGATAACATCACGACTATGAGCTTATTATATTGGATAGTGTAACCAAACTCATCGAATACAAAGTTTACGTTAATTTTGACCTCTCTTTTTTTTTCAAAAAAGCTTTGCAACCAAACACTTTCAAGTGGTCATAGGAAACATCTTGCCATACCTTTTTGGAACATCATTGCTTGATTTTGTTAATATGGGGTCGAAGAAAGCAAACATCTAACTCTTTCCATCAAGGTCTGTTCATCTCTCTGCTAAACCATTGGAGAAGGTGGGTTCCACTTTTTTTTTTTAATATTAGTTGGTACCTTTTTTTTTTTTTAATATTGGACACCCAACACTTGGTCTTTAGTCTTTTTTAATATTGGTTGAGCAATCATTAATATGTACCACCCACACTTGTTTTTTTAATGCTATTTTTCATACTCAAGCAATGTCTTCTTGTTTAGATGAGACTTGAAAGAAACTCTATTTTGTTTTTTTTTTTGGACTTTTCTAATTAGTTTCGAAATTTGACAATAATTTCTTTTTGGCCAGAACATTTAGTCCTTTCTATATATGGCTAAGCCTCTTATGCCATGCGTTAAAAGCTACGCAACCGCATTCACCATATCAACACGAGAGGCCGTAGTCAGATAGACCACGACGTTTTTCGTTTCGAGCCACAATCAGCGGAACCTTTATTAAGCTTCCACTTTAGTGTTTTACCGAGCATATCCCTCATCATCCAAAACAAGTTTACACTTTTTTTTACTTGTTTAAAAAGTTTAGTTTATACTTTTTTTTTGACATTGTTTGTTTTTAATATGGGATTCCAAACTTTTTTTTTATAGGATGAGAAAAATTCCTTGTTAATATGAGATGCGGCACCGCACACAACCCATTTTTGACTCATCACAAGCAATATTTATTTCAAGGATAGTGAGTTTGGAGATGGTGGGCAACACGATTGCCATCTTCTTTCTTTTCCTCCTTATCTCTATTCTTTTTTATTGGTTGGTGCCCTTTTTTTGATAGCACTTTTTAATATTGGGTGGATGTGATGTTCTTTATTTTGAGAACCACGATTCTTGCCTCTTGGTGTTAATATGGGGACCTTGAGATTTTTTTTTTTTTTTTTAATGCTAACGCTCTTGGCAAGATCCGAGGTCACACCATCCGGAGAATTTGATAATGAAGTTCTAATAATTTCCCAAAAGGGGAACCAAGTAGAAACAAGCCTTGAATTTCTTTGTCAAAGTTAATGCCCATCAGATAAGCTTTATTATATTAGTGTTATTCGGATGATACAAAGTTGCGGAACCTTTTTTTAAACCCAAATTTTGTTTATCAAAAACATCTTGTTTTTTTTTGCATACAAATGGTGCTCCCATGTCCGAGCATGTGTTTAATATAGGACACATTATCGTTTTTATATAAACTTGATTTTGTTAATATGCAACAAATTCCACTCTTCATTTTATTATCGTGCTTTTTATTTGGAGAGTTCATGAAAATTCTTGACATAGAGCAAATCTTCCATTTTGTCCTTCCAAATGGCATAATTTACGCCACTCAAAGTAATCATTCTACTAGTGTTGGCTTCCATTTTTTCACAAATACAAATGCTATTTTATTGAAGACCAAAGTAATTAACACGATGTTTTTTAATATTGGTTGGTGTTCGATTTTTTTTGGGAATAAAATTGGCAAAAATAATATTGGTATTAATGATAAACGCGGAACACTAATTTATGGTTAAATTAGCAAGAATAAAATGCAAAGAATAATGACACCAAAGTTTTACGTGTGTAAACCAATATATATATATATAATATATATATATATATATATATATATATATATACCCACTACACCCACAAAAGAAAAACACTCTTTTGATTTTTCCCACCTTACTACAATATCACTCACATATTTTTCTTTGAACGATTTTCTTACAATCTATGGTATACCTCACTTTGCTCTAAGTCGGATGTCATCCACGAGATTTTTTTTAAAGTGTCCTTTCCAAATGAAGCTTAGAACTCGAGAGAAACGCGCGTGAAATTCAGTTTGTCTATGCGTTGCACAGCAAATTCAAACAACCATGGTGCCTCTTTCTGCAACTGCTATTTGTATAATATTTCTATACAGAAATGGGAATGCAGAATTACATAAAGAGACCAAAGGTGAAGCAAAAACTCAAACAAGGAAAAAATGAAAAAAGGGTGACATTTCTTCTTTTATTTCATCAAAAAAGAAGAAGAAGAAAAAAACTTAAAAACCTATGGCTATACGTTTTTGTAGGTCTTCCCAACACGCTGGATTACTCTACTATTTTCTTGAATAATAATCTCAAGTACCCAAAATATAGTGAGGTAAAAATAAAGTCTTTTTCTTATTTTATGACAAAAAATTATTTTTTCTTGATAAAGCAAAATAATGGCAAGTAATAAAACAGTTGAATTTCCTGGAAAAAATAAAACTTTTTTCGAAGCCCAGAATACCCTCATTAGGTACCCCTTGACCAGCATTCCTGCATTAATCCAACGTAGCATAACAATTTACATACATATTTATGATTACATTGTGTATGTTGGAATCTTGAATTTTGTGTTTGGCTGCAATGCTGGATGTCTGGTCTTGGTTTTTGACTTTTTAATCTTTTTAAGGTCTGTCTCAAATCATTTTAGTTATGTACTAATTTCAAGAAGGACATATGATATGTCCTGAGGCCTGAGGGTCCTGGAAATTGGTTCAAATTTCTTTCAATCTTTGATTTGTCTTTGTTGGCATTCTTGAATGCCTTGAAATTGTGATCAAAGGTGCATTGATTGTCAAGAGGGATTTTGAGGCCTGTCTAAGTTGGTAAAATGGAAAGAGAAAACTGGAAGATCAAGAATCTCTTATGAAAAAC
This sequence comes from Lycium ferocissimum, assembly GCF_029784015.1. Lineage (NCBI taxonomy): Eukaryota > Viridiplantae > Streptophyta > Magnoliopsida > Solanales > Solanaceae > Lycium > Lycium ferocissimum. The sequence goes on along the minus strand of NC_081345.1, from coordinate 28,375,261 downwards.
TTTCCATTTTGGTTAGCTGAATATGATACTAGTGAAAGATATTGTGGAAAGCTTGGCTCTTTGGTGGCTGATTATTAGGGGGCTTAAATGCATCTGTTTGACAGAATAAATTGTTGCAGACTTATGGGCTGCATTTGTTCAAAAGGTTCTTCCAATGATGATAATGTTGTTGAAGATAAAAAGGAAAAAGAAATACAAGTTGATAAATCTTCTGTACAGTTGGTTGCTCCATCAGTAAGAGAAGAGATTAAAGAAATAGTTGAACCCAATGTTGTTTCAACAAAAGTTGATGATAATGAGGAAACTAGAGGCCGTTTCAAGAGGCAATCGACGATAGATTTTGGACTGATACGATCAAGGTCTCGGGTTGTAAACATGCCTCACGGTGTAAAGGGCGAGCTGAGTGCTGCAGGTTGGCCGTTATGGCTAAGTTCAGTTGCACAAGAGGCTATTCAAGGGTGGGTTCCTCGAAGTGCAGAATCATTTGAAAAATTGAACAAAGTCAGTTCTACATTATCTTTAACTTGCAACATTTACTGCTTTCTGAGTTTCATTACAATGACTTTGTACTTTTCACATGACACATGACTAAACGAAATTATCCACCTAAGGAAGATTATCATATTGATAAATTGAACCTTATTGATGTGTGCAATATTGTTTCACATCCCACTGTTTCCTTGTCCTCTGATTGTGTTAGTAACCAAATTTTCAAGATATTTTTGTTACACTTGGTCTCAATGTGTCAATCCATCAAACGACAATATATAGAAATGGCATCAAAGTGTTCCTTACTCATAGAAGATTTCTTCTCACTTCTTTTTGTTGCTTTCAATTTCTAAACATGTGAAAAATGCGTTTTCAACTTTAATTACGGATGTAGTTATATACATATGTGATAACTTGAGAAAACATAAGTAAAGTATGTTCTATCAATACTCTGACTTTGCTTGGATACATAACTTTTTGTTGGTGTCAGCTTGATTCAAGGTAATCTGGAAATAAGATTACGAATTATTGAAAAAATGATGATTCTGTTCCAGTTTTTTAGCTAACTCTCAATTTTTGGAACTGTAATAGCTCCTGATGTTTATTGTCCAATGCAGATTGGTCAAGGAACGTATAGTAATGTTTACAAGGCACGTGACCTTAAAACCGACAAAATTGTTGCAATGAAGAAAGTAAAATTTGTCAATATGGATCCGGAGAGTGTTCGCTTTATGGCAAGAGAGATTTGTATTTTGCGTAGATTGGACCACCCAAATGTAATGAAACTTGAGGCTTTGGTCACATCTAGGATTTCAGGCAGCTTATATCTTGTATTTGAATACATGGAGCACGATCTTGCTGGACTTGCAGCAGCACCTGGGATCAAGTTCACTGAACCACAGGTATTTCTCTTTTTGTTTGATAAATCCCAGGGAGTTCATTATGTAGAACATGATTGACCTCAACTCGGTCCAAGACAAAATCATCTTTTATCGGAAAAAATTGAACATAAATCTGTAAGAGTCATCTCAATGTCAAGTCCCATTCAAATTCCTTGTTAAAGTTAGAGAGCGTCGTGATGCAAGTGAAAAATGATTTTCGTACAAGTTGAAAAGTAAAATAAAATGGAAATATTCTAATGGAATTAAGTAGGTGCATTTTTGTTAAAAAGTAGTTGCACGTTCTTTATATCCTTATGTTGCACAATTCGAATTGTATTTCAGATAAAATGTTATATGCAACAACTGCTCTTTATATCCTTATGTTGCACAATTCGAATTGTATTTCAGATAAAATGTTATATGCAACAACTGCTTCAAGGACTCGAACACTGTCATAGTCAGGGTGTACTTCATCGAGACATTAAGGGTTCAAATCTTCTAATTGGTGATAATGGTATTCTAAAGATCGGAGACTTTGGTCTGGCCACCTCTTTTAAGCCCAACCAAAAGCAGCCATTAACAAGTCGTGTAGTAACTCTGTGGTATAGGGCTCCTGAGCTTTTGCTTGGTGCAACAGAATATGGAGTGGCCATTGATATGTGGAGTGCTGGCTGCATCCTTGCTGAATTATTTTATGGAAAGCCTATCATGCCTGGAAGAACAGAGGTACTCCCATTTGGGGCTTAAATTCACTCCTTGATCTCTACTTTCTAGATTATTTTGCAGTTTCCTCCCTGCTGACAATCTTTTCTGGAAGAGTTTTTGGTGATTTTCCTATCAACAAAACGACAAAGAGTTCAAAGCTATCTTCTTCATTTTAGAGATAATTACAGTTCCATGCCTTTCGCGGATCTAATTTACAAAATAGCTAGCAAATTTTAACTATAAATATACATATAATATATACATGTAATATACATACAATAACGTAATCTACATCAATATACATAATCAGTGTATATATTTTGTATATTCTGGCTAGGCCATAATGAAATTTGGCCTATGGGTCAAAAATGAAAAAAGCCCTTCATTTTATCCCGAGTTAGTTGTAGCCTTTTGATGTATCACATTCTGAGCACTACCATTTTTATTGAACAGATCATATCAGCAATTTTTGAATTGTCGATTCTTTCTACTTATAGGAAGACCAAAGGGATTTCCAGAGGGGTTTATTTTTTGTCTTATTAACTCTCTGCAACCAATGTATAATCATCAAGCACTAAATCCCCTATCCATTTGTGACATTTGTTTATCTTATTACGAATTAGCACCTGTTTCTTCATGCATTTATTAACTGAGAGAGTTGAAACAACTACAAGGTGGAGCAAATGCATAAAATATTCAAGCTTTGTGGTTCGCCTTCTGAGGAGTACTGGAGAAAATCAAAACTTCCACATGCTACTAGTTTTAAGCAACAGAATCCATATAAGCGCTGTATCGCTGATACATTCAAGGACTTGCCTCCGACAGCTTTGGCCCTTGTTGACGTCCTACTTTCAATAGAACCAGAAAAGCGCGGTACTGCTTCTTCTGCACTCAATAATGAGGTAATATCTACAACTCGCCTCTCCTTTACATAAAGTAGTGGGTGCCGCAAATAGATTATCACTGATTTCAAGAAGCTAACTCTTTTAGCAGTATGGTGTGGAGTATTAGGCAGCTAAAGAGAGAATGAATTAACATGTCATTGTTTGTTGTCAAGCCATGCATTTTGTGATGATCTTATGTGGCTCGGCTTTCTTGTTTGATGTTAAAAATCCAAGAGAAAAGCTCTTCATCTGGTCAATCCTTTTGTGAAGCATCTAAAGTTGCATTCTGTAGAAGCAATTTCATTCAAAAAAAAATAACATCAACACTAGTGCTAGCATGATATTATTTGTTTGCCAAGCTATGCATTTTGCAATGACCTTATGTGGCCTGCCACTGCCAAGTGATGATAAGAGGCAACTCCGTTGTTTTGTTTTTTGTTTTGAGAAATCATTTGTTCAATCTATTAAAATATGTTGTTCATCTCTATAATTTCACAACCAAAAGAAATGCTTTATATCTTTCTTTTGGGTTTTCACTTTTCAGTTCTTCAAAGCGAAGCCCCTGCCTTGTGATCCATATAGTTTACCAAAGTATCCTCCAAGCAAGGAATATGATGCTAAGGTTCGAGATCACGAAGCAAAAAGGTACACCACGTTAGTTGCATATATATTCATTTTTACTGCTCAGTAATGTTTTCTGAATCCAGCATATGCTATTTATATGTCACATTAATATATTCAGTATAACTCCTTTCATCTTCTTCTACTTGTATCAAACTTTCCTGTTCTTTGATATAGTCTCACAATTACGTTATCTTAATCACAGGCGAAAGGCTGAGACTGGAAAAGGACATGGAGGCGAAGCAACTAAGAAGTCACCAAAACAATCAAAGGAAGAACCTACAACAGAATTCGATACTCACGGACAGGTTTTATTTTCTTCTAGTTGTCCAAGACTTTTACTGACTCGTTACATTTCTTGCTAAAGATCCCTATTGTTTGTACCAATGTCTAAATGATATAATTTGCAGGGACAGCCTAGCAAAAACATCAGTGTGAAATACAATCCTCTCGAGGACAATAGAGCTGGTTTCTCCATAGAGCCACCAGCATTAAGATACAGGAACGGACTCACTCATTCTAATTCAGTGGTCCATCCTAATACAGCTGGTTACACGTGGTCTAACAAAGCAAAGGAGGATTCAAGTGCAATCAATGAACGGGCATATCCCACTTCCCAACATGGTGTAGAGCTTCTAAGACAGGGTTCTCACAAGTCTCGAGCTGCAGGAGAGTTTTCAAACATTCACACAAGGAGAGATGATAGGTCCTCTTATGGAGATTCCACGGTGTGTTCCCAAAATTTCTAGTTTCCTTTTTGTCTATTCAAACATCAGCCAACTCATCTGACAGACACAATCACACACACGTGTTTTGGTTTACGCTTTCTGTAGTATTTTTAAAAAAACACACACACGTCTAATAATCAAATTTTGAGTAAATTGATTCATTTTGCAGCGGCAAAAAATGTAACTGATCCCACACAACACACACAAGCAGAGATATAGGATGTTCTGAGGACTAATGATTAAGGGTGTGTTTGGTATGAAGGAAAGTGTTTTCCAAGAAAATAAGTGGGTTTTACGAATTATTTTCTTGTTTTCGGTACATAAGCAAAAGATATAATCCTAAAAGCATCTATATATAATATAGACAAATACTGTGGGAAGGGGTGGGGGGGGGGATGAGGATGAGGTGTGTTGGAGGGCGGTGAGAACACGATCAATGTGGAATGCCACTTGTGGAACTTGTTTTTCCTACCACTAGGAAGTCATTTTCCTTATTTTTAAGGAACTTGTTTTCCTAGAGAAAATGTTTTCCAAATATTTTGACCAACTGAACATGGGAAAATTGGAAAATGTGTTCGAGAAAATATTTTCTTCCATACCGAACACACCCTAAGTCATCCAGTATACACTGCAGTTGAGCTGCAGAGTTAGCTTAGGATAATTTGAAAAGAAATTTTGATCTAATAACTAACCTCCTGTTTTCCCATGTGCTATTTTGACATTTCGAAACGTTTCTCCTGCTTTTTGAGCTTTCTTGAGTTTGACTTGCCCCTCGTTTCAGGTTTATCTGCCAAAGAGAAACAGACTCCTTCACTCTGGACCACTAGTGCCAGCAGGGGGAAGTATGGAAGACATGTTAAAGGAACATGATAGACAAATTCAAGAAGCAGTTAGGAAAGCACGTCAAGACAAGACAAGGACCAAAGAGAACTGATAATTGCTCTCTTCTGGCGGAAGGATACTCGTATAATTTCACTCTTTCTGCACATGAAATCCACATTTGTACAGGGCCTAAGAGGAGATATATCTATTATCCATTTGAGGAGTAAGGTTATTTTCATTTAGTGACTTATACCTTTGAAGGTGGGAAATTTGCTTTGTATAGTTTGAGGAATTTGTTATGTTCACAATGTAAATCCATTTCTTCTTTAATATCTAGAAAACTGAAATTCACTAGTTGGTTCTGCATAGTTTTAGAGGGGAACTAAATCCTTTTGTAATTTATTCAGGGGATTGATTGAAAATCTGTAGTTGAACTACAATTGTCCGATTACTCTACTTCAGAAGTTAAAGAAGTCCATTTTTTGTTTTTGCCTTAAGCAAATCAGGCCAAGTTGAAGATTCTGCAATGCAAATCAGTCTAAAACTCATATGCATCTCTTGCAAGAACAATTCAAGTAAATATTTCATTTATTCGTTCTTTTATCCACTTCCTATATTGAAGAACAAAATACAACAGAACCATGAAGAGTTGGAGCTTCCACATCTCCACTTGTCAAGCACAATTCCCCTTTTTCTTCTCTCTAGCTAACTACATTAAGAGGCGGAGCCAGAATTTTTAATTTGTGGATTCTGAATCACAATGTTTTGCTTATTGGGATATGGATAAATTATTTATACATATTAAATAATTTTTTAAAATTCAAATACAGGTTTTGAGCCAAAGCTATTGGGTCCTCCCGAACCCGTAACCACAATTCTGGCTCAATCCCTGACTGCATTAATTAATATACTATTCGTCTGCAACAATTTTGACTACTGCCTTTCCAATGTTTTTCCCATGAAAGATTCCAGTAAAAGCAGCAGGTGCACTTTCAAGGCCTTTAGCAATATCTTGGAAATAGACAATCTTGTTGTCCCTTATAAGTGGAATGGCCCACTCAAGGTATTGAGGATAGAGTTTCCAATAATTAGTATTAGCAGAAAATCCTTCCATTCTTATGCATTTTGTGATAAGGTGGAAGAGGTTTTGAATACCATATTTCTCCTTGAGTCCATACTGTGAAATCATTCCACAAACTGCAATTCTACCATGGCTCTTCATGTGTAAAATCACCTCATCTAGCATTGCACCTCCAACATTCTCAAAGTATACATCTATACCATTTGGACAAACCCTACAAAACATGGGCATGGGCAAGTTACATATTTAGCCGGTCGGTCGAAAATAGTAACACCTGCCAGCCAAATATATAAAACATATACTCTATAATATATAAAATATGTATATTTTACATTGATATACAAAAAATATATGTTTTTGGTCTATTATTTTGGTGGGTGGATATGTAGTGTAAAAATCCCAAAAACATATGTAGGAGGATAACAAGAGAATTTAATTAGATAGGCATATAAAGATAGAATACTCTCACTGTTCCATTTTTCGTGACACTCTTTCCTTTTTAGTCTTTAAAACAAGGCACATTTCTAATAATTCAACTTTAAGCTTTTAATTTACCCTAAAAGACATGATATTTTAGGACTACAAGTAATCCCAAAAATCTTTCTTTATTTCTTACTACGAATGTACTTAAATGTAACACCTTCACGTAAAATGAAAAGAAGGAAGTAATTTCCTACTGATAAGTGAAGCATAGGAGAGTAGTATATCAAATTAGTACCTTTTCAAGGCTTCACCTAAATCTTCCTTCTTATAGTTAAAAGCATCATCAAATCCAAGTTTGTTTTTCAAGAGATCAACCTGTACATGCATTTATAATTAATTCGTATTGGTGTGAGGAGGATTTCTTGAATTAATTTATTAAAGGAAAAAATAATTACTGCAAATTTCCCTTTACCTTCTCATCAGTACTTGTACTCCCAACAACATAACAGTTCATCATTTTTGCAAATTGTCCAGCAAGTAGACCAACACCTCCTGCTGCTGTAGATTTATATACTACTTCTCCTGCCTTGACTGAGGACATGTTGTTAATACCAAAATAAGCTGTAAGTCCAACCATTCCTGCATGTTTAAAAAGTCAAATCAAATGTATTACTCCCTCCAATTTATTTTATGTGTCTTAAGAGCCTATTTGGCCAATCTGCTCAAAACTGCTTATTTGGAGAAACATTTTTATTAAAATAACTTTTCAGAAAAGTACTTTTAGAGAAAAATAGTTTGTGTTTGGATAATTCATTTGAAAAGTGCTTTTGAGTATTTTTGATAAGCAAATTGTGTTTGACTAATATTTTTTAAAAAGTGTTTTTGAGTGTCAAATTACAAAAAAGGACAAGTATATTAAAATTATTTTATAGAGAAAAACTCTTTTAAATATCTATTATGAAAGGCTTTAATTAAAGTTTGTACTTTTATTTAACTAAATAAGAAAATACATATTAAATTTTCAATCCATATAATAAATAGATAAATAAAAAATATATTAAATATTAATATAATATTAACATGATTATTCAAATATACAAAAAAAATATCAAGCAAAATAATTTTATATGAAATGCATGATTAAAAAATCAGAAGGATATGAGTTGCTATACGTAGTAACAAAACGAGTTGTTTTAGAATTTAAAATTAATGAATTAACGAGGGATATACTTGAAAAATGTGTATTTATGATAGGGATATTTTTATCTTGACAAAAAAATTCTGCTTTTGCTTTTTTTGAAGAAGCAGAAACTTTTAGTTTCTTCCGGACAGCAGAAAAACTATTTCTGCTGCTCTTGGAAAACACTTTTTTTGCGGGTCAAAAACCTCAAATCTAAGAAAAAAGTGCTTTTGGAGGAAAAAAAGTGTTCCTAGCCTGAAAAAAACTTGGCCAAACAGTTATTTGATTGGACACGGAGTATAAGAAAATAAAACTTTTAAATCTTATGATCTTAAATAAAAAATAGTGAATGTACCAAAATGCTTTTTGAATCTTGTGGTCTTAAACATGCCATAAAATGCCAGTAACATTTAAGATCGTTTCTAAATATAGATTTTTTTTTAAACTAACTTAAAAAAAATAAGACAACATAAATTACCCCCCAACTTTGCCTTAAAATCAAACTCCTCCCTCAAATTTGAATAATTGTTATTCTCCCCCCTTTATCTTAATTGGCTTTTTGAAATTCCTATTTTACCCTTACATTATCAACTTGTCTTTTTTTACTTCTTTAAATCATGATTTTTTTTAATCTCTTTAATCTACGTAACAAATTTCCTATAAAATAAATAAATATTATTTTCAAGATGGAAAAAGAAAAGTGAGAAATACTAGTTGAGTATATAACTTAATGTTGTTCTATAATGAAATAAGTGAGAGGAATAAGAATATATTTTGATGTAATAATAATATAAAATAATTAATAAAAAAATAGAAGTATCTTCTATAACAAATTCTTGAAAGATTATATTATTAATGGATTTTAAATTATAGTTTAAAATATTTCATTAATGACAACCAAAACTCATTTATATATTGACAACAGAGAATTAGAGAGAAGTGAAACTTAACTATAACCCCCCCCCCCCCCTCCCCCCAAACACACAGAGAGATATGTAAAAATAACGGTAATATGTGTGTGTACACTTAATGCATGTAATATTAAAATATCAATCATAAAAAGTAATATTTGATTTCGTGATAACTTCATAAATTAATTATTCTACTTATAATATGCTTTAAAATAAAAAAGTATAAATACTCAGGTTAAAAAAATAAATTTTATATAATATAAAAAGGTATCACATAGATGGAGCAGTGGCGGGGCTAGAAATTTTGTCAAGGGTGTTCGAATTCATATAATCTATATATTAAGGGTGTTGATATGTAATATATACGTAATACGTAATAATTGACATGTCTACACGGTATAATTTTCAACGAAGGGTGTTCGCTTGAACACCCTTCTTAAAACTTCGCCGAGATGGAGGATTAAAAATGCCAAGGGTAAACTAGACATTGCCTAGAATAAAGGGAAGATAATGTCTAGTGTTCATAATTGAGGGAGGAATCTAATTTTTAAAGCAAAGTTAGGGGAGATAATGTCTAGTGTTCATAATTGAGGGAGGAATCTAATTTTTAAAGCAAAGTTAGGGGATGAAAATGATTTTCACCCTAAATTAAAACAGGAGGGATTATCTTTTTTTTCTTCTTTTTTTTTTTTTTTTTTTTTTTTTTGGGAAATATTCTTTTCCTTTTGTACTCTTTAGCAACATCTTTTTTTGGTTGTGAAGGTTCCATATAGTTAGATTAGGCAGTACCTAGAATTCCGACATAATATGATAAAGGGACGTCCGTATATTTGATTGTAAATAAAACTTTTGGATTTTCAATCATACTATATTCTTCCCATCCAACGACACCCCAAACGTAATTTCCCTCTTCAAAATCTGGAATAGTAGATTTGATTACTTTTGCCACGCCAAAACCCTCAATAACCTGCCAAAATATTATGGAAAACAAAAATAGTCATATGTACATAAATATATACCAAAAAGAATATGTAAGGTGGAAAATAAAAATAGTCATATGTACATAAATATATACCAAAAAGAATATGTAAGGTGATAGTGATAAAAGAATGGACCTTGGCTTAACTGTTTCTTAGTTTTGAAGATTTTGCTTTAATGAATAATATTGAAATGTCTAATCCTTTAGATATTTCTTTGAGACAAAAGAAACAGTTTATATTATCTTCTTGTCAGTGTGACAATATGGAGTAAGGAAAAATCCGAGTTACTGCTGCAACAGTATAGCATACGTGCATTAGTAACCTTCGTTTCAACTTGATTGTCTTAGTTTAATTAGGCATAAAATTTAAAAAATAAAGATTTTTTTTTTTAATTTCGTGATATTAAACTAAAGATGTGTAATGTATCAAAATGCCTTTTGAATCTTGTAATCTTAAATATGCCATGTAGGATATTGGGTGTAGAGAGTTACTCCCTCCATCAACCAATTAATTTTTCTTTGACCGAAGTTTCTTTATATGCTTTTTAAATATTTCAAGTTGTTACTTATTGTGATTTATAGTACTTTTTACGTACGTAATTTCTAAATATATAAATTTTATTTCAAAAACTTAAAGCTTCTATGTTTGAATACATAGTTAAAGTTTATAAGTTTGAATCCCGAAATTCCAACTGTGCTACATAAATTAGGACAAGGGAGTACAACCAAATATAGAAAGTGACATTATCTTTTAAACAAACTAAAAAATAAAGTATAGACAAATAAATTGAAAGGGCGGCAGTAATTTTCTTTTTCTTCTTAAATTCTGTGTTCAATCTATATAGCGATCGAGAGATTAGTAAGCAGTACAGTGTGAAAACTCACAGATCCGAGGTTGAATGACTTAAGTAAGTCAATATTGTCTGAAAGATCATCAGCTGACAAGCGAAAGCGCAAAGCAGGATCACAAGCCAAGTAAATGTTCTTAAGAAAAACAGCATTACTTCCATGTGGAATGTGTGAACTAGTGTATGACATTTTCAACTCAAAATCATCTTCACTTGGGTTTCCCTCCACATAACTTTTCAACAAGACTTGCTTGTTTGCTAATAAGACAGCATCCATTTTCTCCTCTTCTTTAGTATATATAGCGATTAGAAAAACCTCCGTTTCTAATAGCTAGTGTGATGCTGTGTGGAGAATGAAGATGAAAGCTAGCTATGTGAGTGAGAACGCAAGAATAAATGATTGAAGTTTGAAGCAGTAGTACTCAAGATGATTATATATAGGCGTAGGCAGATGTGGGACCTAAGAAAAAAGCCAAAAAGAGAAGTACTAGTAGATAATATCGGAGAAAGGGAAGCGATGTGGGCGCGGGATGTAAATAGATCGGGTTGGTTCGGGTTTTTTAAAGACCAAACCAAATCAAATTAATTATATCGGGTTTTTAAATTTATAAATTAAATCAAACCAATAAAAATCGGGTTTTTCAACCTCGAATTTTTCTTGATTTTTATTCTTCTGCTTTTTTCCGATAAAGTGTCATACAAAACATATAACTTGTCTTCAAATATTTCTTTAGTCCTAGTAAGATACAACTATCTAATTAAGATATTTATTAAGAAAATAACACAAAACGTAAGATGAGAAATGAAATTGTACTAAAATATTCAACGAAAAAAATTAATGAAATTGCATAAAATAAAATAATCATAATTTAAAAGTACTAAGTCATGCTACAATAAATACGGCTAATTTATAAGGCATGTAGAAAATGATCATAATCTAAAAGTATTAAGTCATACTAAAATAAGTGTCATGCTAATAAGTATTAATTACATGACTAGATATTAAAGAAAAAAAAAAATAAGTTATGTATTTTTATTTTCTAAACTAATATAAAACTAAAGAATAGATATCAACATTATTGTCATTCCAGTGTTAGATATGAATTAATTTTGTTAGCATTAGTATTAATCTGATTTTTTGTTGAGTTTTATTTTGAGTTACTAATATCATTGGGCTATAAAATTTATTGGACCATTCAAAATTCTAATTCCAAGCTTGAAATAATATGTTAAAAGATAAAAAAAAAACTATGAAAAAGTTAAAGAAACGTTTATAAATTACATTATAAATAAATATTTTTATATATAAAATATGTTTGAAATTTTATAAATGTAATGTTGAGTTGGTTTGATTCGGTTTGACTTTTTTTAGTTAAAACCAAACTAAACCAATAGTGTTCAGGTTTTTCTTTTTAAAACCAAATCAAGTCAAGCCAAAACACTAGTCAAGTTTTTTTCTCGATTTGGTTCAGATTATCAATTTGGTGCAATTTATCGGTTTGCTTTGTACACCCCTTATGGGCGCCTACTATTTTTAGTAGGAGTTGCATAGAGTGGCAACAAGTTGTGTAATTTGCATTTGGAATAGACAGGTTTTTGGGCTACTTCAATTATAAATAGAAGTACAGTCAAACCTTGTCTAAAATTTCATTATTGTTATATTGAGGCGTTAGTTATGCATGTATATCGTATACTGACATTTGATGTTTAGTCTCATTTAGCTATTATAAATAAAAGTACGCAAAAGTTACTTTTTTGTATTTTTTATTTTATGGACGAAAACATGATACTTGTTAATTTTAAAATATCAATTGATTTTTATAGTTCATTATTTAAAAATTGAAAAGCTTAATAAATTACCAATAAATTCATGACTAGTTGTACCGTACCGATAAAGAATAAAAATTTAAGGAACCATTAGAAATAAGAATCAGTAGAGTTTCAAAAAGAAAATGCTCTAAGCAAGGATTGAATCAAAATTTCACTTAAATTTATTTCCTTTACTTCTTTATCTATAAATAATGATATAATCTTCTGATTAAATGCAATGAGGTAGTATTCTTTTCATATTTTTTTTTTAAAACTCCTCTGATTCCTTTAACAGTGTCCTTATTGGATGTGCCTATGGGTGGCAAATGGGCGAGTCGAGTGGGATATGGGTCGGGTAGAAAATAGGTTAATAAAAAACGGATCAATTATCTAACCCGCTGATAAAAAATGGATTACACGTCGGATAATATGGATATTCATATTATCCATATTATCTAAAGCTACTTCAAAGTTATTGGCTTCGTCTAGCTAATATGGAAAAGATTAATTTACCTTCTTGTCCACAAATCCAATTCCTAGTACATAGTTGCAACTAGTGGGAAGAATAGAACTTTGAAACCTTCCAATGGCACGACCTCCAAGGAAACCTTTTTCTAAAAATACCCACCCAAGCCCCGTCATTCCCACCCCACCATCACCACCCACCACCCCCCACGCAAACCAAGCACCCACCCCACCCACTCCCCAACAAAATTTCACCCCCACCCTCGAACGCAATTCATCTTCACCTACCCCAACCATCCCAACCCGCGCTCCACCCAACCTCGCCAATCATCCCAAATTTTCTATTTCATATATTTTATTTTACTTTTATAAAAAAGTTATAAAAATGAAAAAAAATTTACCCCTAGCCCTATCCCCCCCCACCACCCATCCCATAAATTTGTATAAATTCTTAATCTTTATAAAAGAAATATATAAAGTAGAAAATTCGAGAGGGGATAGGGATGCGGGGGGTGGGGGTGGTGAAGAAAACCAAATAAATACTTTTTAGAGTGGGTGGGGTGTGTGGGGAGGGGTCGCAGGGCGGTGGGAGGTGTAAAAAAAAAAAATTTAAATTTTTTTGGAGGGGGTGTGTTTGAGGGAGGGTTGAGTGGTGTTGGGGTGGTTGGTGAAATGCCAAATGTGGGACTTATTTTTCCTAATTTTATTAAGAAAGTCATTTTCCTGATTTTTTTGGAATTTGTTTCCTAAAAAAAATATTTTGCAATTTTTTTTACCAAAGGAACATGAGAAAATTAGCATACTGAACACACCGCATATATTGTGAGTTTTATCCATATTATCTATTAAATTACCCATATTTTAAATGGATAATATGGTTTGACTCATATTGAACCCATTTTAAATGAGTTGGGTATCCAATCCATTTTAAATGAGTTGGGTCGGGCGAATAACCATATTTTTTACCCATTTTACTGCCCCTAGATGTGCCCAAAGATACAAAGAAACTTATCAGAGTGGTTGGCATCAACAAAATAGATTATTTGATCCACGTGGCCAAATTTGCACCATCATTTTACGTACCGACAGTTTTATCACAATTCCCCTATCATACATCAGACTAGGATGATCGAGTAGACAACATCCGTCTTTTATTGCATACAATAAACATGTCTATCTTTGGATGATTAATTCAAACTTTTGTCAGTACAAATTAAACCGCATGTTTAATTTTGAGGTGGTAGTGGGAATCCGAGTGTGAAAAAGTACAGTATCTCTGTGCTGCAAGGACGTCCACTAGCTCATAATTTGGCTAAACAAATCTTTCAATGGCTTAGATTCTTGGTTTAACACCTTTGCATGAGCTAATAAGTTTGAAACAATATTTTTGAGAAAGACATGAGTTTCACAGTTTGGGAAAGTTCCGTTACATTGAAATATTGCATGATTCCCATATTATTCTTGTGCCCTGATTATGGATTTATATGGTATCATGATCAATTGGCGCTACTAAAATATTTCTATTTTTCTACTGATTTCCCACTGAAAAATGTTCGGTGACTATTTCCCATCAAATATCGGTGAGAAAAACCTAAATTATAGTGTTTTCACACAGAAAAATTAGAAAGTTTCTTAGCATTTCAATAGAAACTAGTTGAAACCAGTTTCCCACGATGCGTTTTCCCAGTGAACTAGTTTTAGCATAAATTTTCAACTGAATGTCGATGGAAAAAAACTCTATTTCTAAATGTGTGTTGTGAAAGACACTTTCTATGCCACTAGGTTTTAAATAAGGACAATTATTACATAGTTCAAGGAGTACTCATGTGGACACCCAATAATTTAACTATGGAAGTAATGAAACATAGCAATAGTGGGGATTTTAATGTATTTTCCCTAATAATAATGATGATTTTCTTGGAGCATAAACCCAAGTGATTTAACTAGACATTAGTTATGGCAATAAGAAATCCTAACAGGTTATCCAACTAAAATATTATACGAATTAGTCTCAATAAGCCGTAAAATTTCAAACATGTTCCAATTGAGGATGTTGTGTGTAACTAAAGGAGATGATATATATATATATATATATATATATATATAATTAATTAATTAAGTGGTTAACCTATTTCTACGTTCCAATTGAGGATGTTGTGTGTAATTAAAGGGAATTCATATATATATATATATATATATATATATATATATATATATATATATCAAATATATATATATTAATGGAAGTGTCTAATAGGAACGCATTATCATGTATTCAAGTGCTCAATTGAAACAAGTTGTAATTCGAGTATCGAAATGAAATTTGCTGACAAGTTTAATTTGAGGGGTTATCAATGTATTTAAGCCAATTCTTGTGATGATCACGAATCATTGGCGGTCCCGGAATTTTACACAAGCTAGATTCGCCCACAGTTTTTTTTTTTTGTTAATAATGTAACCTTAAAGTAGAGTTATTTTAAACTCCACTCTTTTTTATTTAACAAAGTTGAGGATAAAAAATTTACGAAAAACCTATTTAAATTTTATTTTAAAAATATTTACTTCAACAAGAATTTTAAAAAAATATTAGATCTATGTAATTAACAAAATCGTTTATAATTATCAATGTTTTTTTTTATGAACAAAAGACAATATCAAAAAGTTTTAAACTAAACAAAACTAATATGAATTAAGTAAATTGTTATAAGCTAAACAACTATGTGTAATTTCAACAATATAGTGCATGTTGTAGCAAAAAATTATGAAAGAGAGTACCAAAGTTTAATTTATAAAAAGTTTTATTTTAGTTTGAACTAAAATATATTTCAGAATATTAATTTTTTATTGAATTTGAGTAAGAAAATAAAATAGGTGAAATAATTGAGATTTTAGCCTTTAAAAGTTGGTCCAAAATAATTGATGTTTCACGAAACTAAGAAAGTATTTAGTTATCTTTTTCAGATTTGCCCTTGACACATTCCCACTTACCCATAATAATTATGTCAACCTAAAAAGATAAAATAATTATAATTTAGGGTATATAAGTCAAAATCCCTCTTAACTTTTAGGAATTAGTTTATTTCTTAATCCATGTTAGTTTATTTCTTAATTCATGTGCCAAACTTAAAATCTCAATTATTTTTTACAGGGGGAGTAATAGGCTAGCAGTTGACTAGCAGTAATAGAATATGTTTGGCCTTCCGTAAACATGGTGGGTTAATTGGCCTAACTTATAGATACCCCATGACTGCCGATCCAGAGCCAAGCCTTGCGGAGTGAGGACCATTGGAACGTTAACAATGCCTCACAACTTAGTCTTTTAGGTTTTGGTTCTTTCTTTTTCTTTTGTTTAAATAATATGATCTCAATTTTCGAACTTTTGGCTATATGTAGTGATGCGTCATACTGGGAAATTAGGGCTCGTTTGGTTGGGAAACAACTTATCCCGGGATTAGTTATTCCATCCTCAAGGTGGGATAAAATAAGGCTACAATCCCGGGATTAGTTATTCCTGATTTTTATTCCAACCAAACATGGGATAAGGATGCATCTTAAAATTTTATCCCGGGACTATTTTTGTTTATCCTTCATACCAAACGACCCCTTAGTGTTATGATATTATCTTTGGAGACGTTTGCACTAGGAAATTAGTGTTATGGTATTATCACTTTCTTACTTGAATGACCTTTTGAGTGAAGTAGCAAAAAGATAAGTGATTTTCTAAAGAAAGAAAAGTGATTTTTTGAGTAAAATACTAGCAAAAGTTAAAAATTGATCTTGAGTAAAATAGCAAAAGTTAAGTGACTTTTACTAATACAAAAGAAAAAGAAAAAAAAAGAAGGTAACTTTATTCACCTTTTAAGTAATCGAGTCGCAATAGAACTTCATTCTTCACATAACATAGCTAGTAGTAACCAGTGAGTGAGGTGACAAATTAGGAAGATAACTAACCTCTTATTAGATGAACTTAAATCTATCTCTACTATATTAGAAACTAGCAAACTATGCCCGTGTAATGCACGGGGCTCAACATGATTAATTTGGTTATTCAATTTAGTTAGTTTTTATGGTTTGTAAATTTTGCAAATGATACTGCGATTCTCCTTAGTGAGTCTCCATATTTTTTTGCTTTTCCTCTTATTTTTCCCCTTAATTTCTCAATTGTTGTTAAAATTTGTCTTATTTTGATTATGTCCGTCTTTTTTTATATACAGTAATTTGACAATTCAAATATCCTACATGTCAAGTTTATAATCACAAAATTCAAAGGATATTTTATTATATTATACACATTTTTAATTTAGAACCACAAGATTCAAAAGTCTATCTTTATTTCTTAAACTCCGTGTCTAGTTAAACGTAGACACTTAAATTGAACAGAGGGAGTATATGCCAAATGAAAAAAATGAAAGTACAATTAAGACATTGCGGACACATGGGACTTAAAAAGTAAACACATAAGAGATAGTATTAATGCTAAACTTTTAAAATGTACACATGTTAGTCCCGGCTCAGAGTACAATTTCAATTGCTTTTTGTACAACTTATTGTTGCTATGTTGGTCGACCTTGGGCTTTTGTTGTTAAATAAAAAAAAATTGTCTAATTTTGGTTATGTCCGCCTCTTTTTATTCTTAGTAAGTTGACAATTCAAATATCCTACATGTCAAGTTTATAATCACAAGATTCAAAGGATATTTTATTATATTATGCACATTTTTAATTTAGAACCACAAGATTTGAAAGTCTATCTTTATTTTTTAAACTCCTCTAGTCAAACGCAGACACTTAAATTGAGACAGTGGGAGAATATGCCAAATGAAGGAAATGAAAGGACAATTAAGATACTGCAAACCCGTGGGGACGTAAAAAGTAAACACACAAGAGGTAGAATTAATCCAACTTCGAAACGTATAATGTTAGTCCGATTAATTAGACAAGACAATTAGCTTAATTTTTGCTTTTTATAGAACTTATTGTTGATGTGTTTGTCCACCTTGGGCATTATATAATAGAAGTATAATAATATAATAAGAAAAATATAGAATAGAAAAATAGACATATATTTTTTTAATTTTGTGTTTGTCAAGTTAATATTGGACGAAGAGAGTACTTTGATTTATTAATGTGTTTAAAGAATGTGTGTGTGTGAAAAGTCAAATATAGTAATGTGATCAAGTAATATGACCTTAATGGACGAAGAAAAGGATACTTCATTTATTAATTCTTAAAAGAGCGTGAAAAGTCAAGTAATATGACGGGGAATGTGGCGGAGAGTGTCATTTTATTAATTCTTAAAAAGAACGTGAAAAGTCAAAAGCGTAACGTAAAGGAAATATATATGTGTCGGAGAATTAAATTGAAGTGCATACATGTATATATAGAAGAGAATAAATATTGGGACGAAGAAGAACTTCATTTAAAGTCAAAAGTGAACAAGTAAAAGTGCAAGTAATAGAAGAGAATAAATTCTTAAAGAACTTATAACATATGTCACGGAGATTTATTAATTCTTAAAGAGCATGATATATGTGTCAAAAGTGCATACATGAGGAAATAAATTTGTGTAGAGAATTAAAATTGATATTCGTATCATAAGTCTATATAATTCTTAAAGAGCATGAAAAGTCAAAATAAATATTAGGAGAATAGAGTGAATTGATCGTCTATACGTGAATAAATAGAAGTTAAAAGTGAATAAGTAAAAATGCATGGAGGTAAAATATAAATAAAATAAAATAAAATAATAACCAATAGTTTTGTCTATGATAACCACGTGGCTAAAATGATGAGGTAAAATGGGCCAGCATACAACTTATATTAAATGCCATAACATTGGCTCTGCAATTACTAATATGCCATTATTCGTCCATGTTAGTCCCTCAAAACTCCACTCCCATTTTTTCATTATATATAAGCGGTTTGAGGGGACGAACACGGCTCCCCAAGCTTGTACCAATAGCTTGATGAATTATATCCGCATTAAATTTTTGTACCATGAGCTATATAATTTGTACACTTTATCCAACTATTTTTATATAAGCTATTTGGTATGAGACATGTGTCATAAGTATTTAATATTTATTCCATTTTCATGTATAGACGTATGCACTTTAAATTTAATTCTCCGATACATTTATTTCCTCCGTGCACTTTTACTTGTTCACTTTTTGACTTTTTGTGTTCTAGCCGAACATTTATTCTCTTCTCATGTATAACATACGCAGTAAATAAATAATTTTAATTCTCCTACACAAATTTATTTCCTCCATGCACTTTAATTTGTTCACTTTAGATTTTTCACATTCTTTGAGAATTAATAAATCCCATGTGCATACATGCCATAGTACTGAATATTTATTCTCTTCTCATGTATACACGTGTGCACTTCTATTTTAATTTTCTGACACATATTTATTTCCTTCGTGCACTTTTACTTGTTCATTTTGACTTTTCACGTTATTTAAGAATTAATAATGAAGTACTCCTCCCGTCCCATATTACTTGGCCACATTACTATACTTGACTTTTCACGTTCTTTAAGAATTAATAAAAATGACGAAGACATGTGTCATGGTACTTAATATTTAATTCCCTTCTCATGTATAGACGTATGCACTTCAAATTTAATTCTCCGACAAATTTATTTCCTCCCTGCACTTTTACTTGTTCACTTTTGATTTTTCGTGTTCTAGCTGAATATTTATTCTCTTCTTATGTATAGACATATGCAGTTCAATTTTAATTCTCTTACACAAATTTATTTTCTTTGTGCACTTTAATTTGTTCATTTTTGACTTTTCACATTATTTGAGAATTAATAAATCTCACGTGCATATATGCCATAGTACTGAATATTTAGAGCCCGTTTGGATTGGTTTATAAGTTACCTATAAGCTGTTTTCAGTTTTTTGAGTGTTTGACTCGCCAGCTTAAAGCCATTTTGTGCTTAAAATAAGCCCAAAAAATTAATTGGGTCCGTTTGGCTTAGCTTATCTAAAGCAGCTTATAAGCGGAAAAAAAAATACAGGCTCTTATTCTCTTCTCATGTATACACGTGTGCACTTCTATTTTAATTCTCCGACACATATTTATTTTCTCCATGCACTTTTACTTGTTCACTTTTGACTTTTCGCGTTATTAAGAATTAATAAATGAAGTACTCCTTCCGTCTCATATTACTTAGCCACATTACTATACTTGACTTCTCACGTTCTTTTAAGAATTAATAAAAATGAAGTACTCCCTTCGTCCATATTACTTTGCCACATTACTAAAAATATATGTCTATTTTTCTATTCTATATTTATCTTCTTTTCTATTTCTATTATCCCCGTTTTCCTTCTTTGTCAATACTTTAAACGTGAAGAGAGGACGAACAATAGCAATGCAAATTTGTACCAAAAGTTATTTTAATGCTCCTACACATAACTTGTTCACTTTTGACTTTGCACGTTCTTTGAAAATTAATAAATAAAGTATATATTTTATTATAATATCCATATTTATTGGTATATAGTCTCAATAGCCTCTAAAATAATTTGAAAATGAATAATTAATGTGAAGGGTAAAATAAGAAGAAATTTTTTTCCCCTTGATATGTGAACGTCGACAAGTAAAAGTAAAGGGAGGGAGTGATATTTATTCCCGTTTTCCTTCATTGTCAATACTTTACTTATTACTCTCCTTTGCAGTATTTGATTATTGTTTCTTTACATTTATAAAATGTATTGCTTTATATTTTCATTTCAGAATTAAAATTTGGTGATTAATGATATAACATATATCTTTCTAATTTTGATTTCTTTGTAACAATTAATATAAAAAATTATAATATATTTTATAATTAATTTAATAAAAATATTTTAATCCAATATATACACCAAAATGGTTCTTATGTTTGGATCTGAATAGTTACTTAATTGAAATGGATAGCAACCTTTTCGTATACATATAAAATATTAAAGAATTTAAAAGAAAAAATTTAGAATCAAAATATTAATTTTCCCTCATATTCTTACTAATTTTCTTTTACATCAATGAACAACTTTCATCATTACGATAATGATAAAAAAGTCGATTCTTTCCACCTCAAAGATTTTTAATTACAACTAAAGTGTTGACGGTACATAAAATACATTTTGTATATATAATAACAATTAGAATGTTTTTAAAAGTTATTTTCAAAATACAAACCTTAAAGACTAGCCTAATTAAATCAAGAGACGTTTTAGCCCGCGTCATCGCACAGGCATGTATTGCTAGTCTATAGAGTAGAGATAATATAATAATGACAGTGTGGGGGTGGACGAACGGACGAACATGGCAAAAATTGGAATATGAATTTTCTTGCAATCACTTATTGTGCCAAAAACATTGTAATATAAAAGGTACACTAAATTGGGCCCATCTGTTTAGATAGACCTCTTTGACCCAACACGTGTATTGCTTTTTATTGTTTAGGCAGACACTAAGAAATTGTAGAAAAGAAAACATTTTAGATTGTACTATAAACTTTGCCTTATTTGATCGTTGAATGAACTCGTGGGTCCCACATCTCTGATATCCACGTGTAGCATTTTACATATAGTAGAAATTTGGGTTTTTACTCTAAGTAAGTTTCTCTCTCCTCCACTACTCTCTGCTTTCTACAATTTTCCATAGCTGCTCCTTCCCGGATTGGAAATGTCATTTCTTTGTTTGAGAGTAGTAGCGGATCCAGGATTTTAATTCAGGGATTCGAAAAAAATAATAAAAGCTAAATATAAAAAATAATGTTATCGATGGGAATCAAACCTATAACACTAGAGAAATTTTTGAACACTCTGAACCGCTTGAACTAACCTTTTACATTTGTGTAGAGATTTAGGGTGTTCAAAAGCTAATATATATACATAAACAAAAAAAATCTACCCTATATATACACTATAAATTTTTGCCGAGGGTGTTCGGGTGAACACCCTTGGTTGGCTCTGTATCTACTGTTTGAGAGATGAGTTTTTCAACTTCCTTTGCGATTCTCCTTCTCTTCGGTCGGATTTCGTTCTTCTTCACTTTGATTTGTATGTTCGTTGAGTTGCTTCTCTCTATCCGTCACTCTTTCAAAGTGTGAATTTTTTGTTGGCCTGAAAAAGGAAAGTGGTGTGTGTTAGGTTTTTGGGTTTTCCCTTCCTATATGGAATTGGATTAATAAAATCCAATCCAATTTGGATCATCAATTTTGCCCAAAATTTTCTCTATATATAGGATCAATTTAGGTCTTATTTTCACAACACAAGAGTGAATTCATAGCAGCCATATAGAGAGAAAAACGTGAGAGAGAAAGCAAATTTTCATCCAGAAATTTTCTGCTACAGCAGTCCGTTTTAAATTACGTTTCCCGATTCGTTAACCGTTGGATCGTATTGAAATTTGAACTGGGGGTTCTCAACATCTGGTTCTTCGATTTCAATGGTGGAGATCGGATTTTGTGGTCTGTAGCTACAGTTTTCGAGTACGAACAGTAGCTTATTTTTGGGGGTGATTTCTCTCCTTTCTTCGCTAGTTTTGGTGCTATCTTTTATGTATTGTTGCTCCGTGCTTGGATTTTTTATTGTAGCCATTTGGAGAACATTGTTGTAACTCTTGTTAATTATAGTGGAGCTTTTGTGGGCCGGAGGTCCGTGGATGTTCCTCTTCACCTCAGGAAGGGTTTACCACATAAATTTAGTGTCTCTTCCATTCGATTTATTTTTGCTTGCTTTGCTATTTTATTGTTGGTATATTTGTTGCCTAGATTTCCATTTGTGCTAGTGCATATTGTCTTCTCTTGGTTCAAATAGTGTGGGAAGTTTTGACTTGGGTATTTCTTCCGCTGTTACCTCGTCGTGCAACTTGGTTATTGCTTGTTTCTTCCCAACACAAGTGATTCTCCGGTTTCAATTTGTGCAACGAAATCATGCGTATGTTCAATTAGACGTGCTAATTTTATAAATTTCTTTCTTAATTAGACTATTTTTAATTATTGTCTTGCCGGGTATTGTTCGCATTGATATTCATTCCTCTTAGTTGCGTCCCTTAAAATGATATTTGAACATAACGAAATTTCGGTGTATACCGGCTTCCCGAACTAAAATTCTTGAACCGATTATATGTGTCCGAAATTCGTGGCTTCATTTCATTTATCCGTCGGAACGAGTGAATGATGTATGCAAGTGCAATTCTATTTTTTGTAGTTTATAATTGTGTTTACCGAGTTCTGTATATGGTTTGGCATTGCCAATTCTACATGTACCTTCTTTCGGGTGGATTATGTTTATGCATGTGGTTGTTTATTCAACCTTATATGGTAATTTTCTGCTCGTGTGCACAACCGCAACAGCACTAAGCACATTGAATTGGCACCGAAAAAAAATTGTAATAAAAAGGGAAGAAATTTCATGCGCTAAATTTTTTGAAGATATGGCTAAAACAGGCGAATAATTTAAAAATATAATCTTCTATTCCATATTCATCATTATGAACGTCTCTTCAAAAAAAAAAAAAAAAAAAAAGACAATGACTAAGCTAAATGTATATGCAAGATATTAGAGATAAAAACTACCAAAATACATTAGTAAAAGAAGATGAATGAACATGGACTAAATTGGATAGATCATGCTTTCAATGATAGAACTAAGAATTAAAACCAAAATATGGACAACATAGTGAATCATGTACAGATAGCTCTTGAGACAATAGCTTGGGATTAGAGAAATAACGTAATCAATAGATAATTGAAAATGCTAACTTGCATTAGTTAATAACACATATGATGTAAACAGACTCATAGACCCTTGTGGTTCGGTCCTTTCCCGGACCCCGCACATAGCGGGAGCTTAGTGCATTGGTTTTTTTTTTTTTTTTTAAATCTTAAATCCTTAGTGCTATTTGTTCTCCGAGAAGCTCCTTTTAGGCGCTATATATAATTTTATATCATTTTGTACAATTTTTAGTGCACTATTAATACACCAACAAGCTACAAAGTACATCTTGATGTGGCAATGAACAATTCAATAGTAATCATCGTTTTGTTTATTATCTCCTTATGCGACATATCTAAACTTAGATACATGTTTGCGCATCAAAATAACGCAAAGAAGGATTTTCATCGTTCTATTCTTCAAATGTTAAAACTTGAGCAACAAAATAATGTCTTATAAGATCCGAATGTAAAATTAAGATATATGCTAACACCATTTTTATTTCGCAGATGGACATATAGATTATGAGGAATGTAACAATGATGAGAGGGAAATATATAAGAAAATAGAACCTAACTAAATTAGCAATGACCAAGAATACATTGCTATTTAAAATTTCTTGGTACATGAACAACTTCATTTATAATATGCCTCTCCTTTCAAGATTTGCTTATTTGTCTAATGTCGTCATTGGTTATGCTTTCAGGTAATATAGAGGATTTGCTGCACCCCTTACATACTACGCTTGGCTGGAGTATCAATTTTTGTAAGATTCTTTTGCATAACCTTTCGGGAATAAGTCGCACAATTATGATTTAGTATGATAGATTAAGGTGATATCTTGGATAGAGAATTATACTAGATGTTATAAAGTATCTTCATGAACTTTTCTTGGCCTATACATGGAATAAATCTGATTTAGCCAGAGATTAAAGGATTAGTTTTAGAGTTAATTCCTTGGATGGTCACCCAAGTTTGGGGAATTTTCTACAAAAATCATTTTTGTTTCATGTAGGACAATAAGGTCACTCATGTATCACTAGTTTCCTCAAAAAGCATCTAAACACTTAAAAGCCTCATATTTCCTAAGGTTGGCATGCCATGTTACTAAAGCCCATTTTTTTATTTTTTAATAATAGACATACTTAACTCATCAAATTCATTTAGCCAAATTCATATTTTATACCCAAATAAATATGATTCGGTTAAAAAGTGGCAAAAGAATCAAATCATACTTTTATTATGCCACTTTTTCAAATCTATATTTTTTTAATCTCGATTCAAATATATTATCTTTTAATTTAAATTACAATTCAAGTTATTTAATTTTTCTATTCAAAGTCAAGTTTTTTTGAATAGCATATTTTTTCCACATTAAACAACATATTCTTTCCACATTAAAATAGAATTACACAGATAACACAAAGATTACATTCATATTGGTTTAACTTTTAAAAAAGCTAGTTAAATTGTATATTAAAAAAAAAATAGTGTAAATTTTTCCTCTTTATTTTTAGTTATTTATTCTTATATATGT